>NC_080570.1:39207320-39514292 GCF_030247185.1 Malaya genurostris | reverse complement strand
ATCCTGGTTCCCGTTATTCGGTTCCGGAAGTACCGGAAATAGTGATCATATATACCAAAATGGATCTCACTCACTTTTCTCAGTGATGGTTTGACCGATTTCCACAAATTTAGATTCAAATGAAAGGTCTGCTGGTCCCATACGAAATTCCTGAATTTCATCCGGATCTGACTTTCGGTTCCGGAATTATAGGGTAAAGTGTGTTCAATATTGTACACCGTCACTTAAAATATTTTTGGATGCAACAAACATTTAAATCGTAATTTAGAGTGCGTACTAGAAGAGTTTGTGTGTCATGTTAGTTGGTGGCTGTTCAAACCGACTTTGATTATACCGGTTCCGGTGCTTGAAGTGCATATAATAGTGAACCCATTTCGTTTTCTTAAGGATGACTTACTCAATCAAAGCACTGTTTTATTCTGTATGTTATGCATAAACAATCTCTTGGTTTCTTTAAAAAATCGAAGAGAAAAGTTTTGAATAGAATACCACAATATTACATACATGAGAAAGGCATCATTACACCACTAGGTGGATTAAAACAGGTTTTTATCTACCTAGTGTCGTAATGATGCCCTTTTGATATTACTTATATTTTCAAAATAATCACTAGAAGATTCTGTGAAAAAGAAATTTTTTCAATCTTGAATAAAATAAGAAACCTTTTTCTCGGTGACTTTTTGAAGAATTTCAAGACCTTTTATTTGTTTCTTAATTTGTGAAAATCGGTTCAGAAATTTGCGCATTTTTTAATAAGTTTGCACATATTTCCTTGTAATTCCGGAACCGAAAGTCGTATCCAAATGAAATTTAAGAAAATTGTATGAGGCCATCTTTAAGAAACGTGTGTGATTATTTTTTTCCTTTTTTGTGCATATCACCCTGTAATTCCGGAACCGGACGTAAGAATTTAATGAAACTCAGGAACTTTGTATGGGACCTTAAGACCTTTAAGTTGAATCTAAGTTCGTGAAAATCGGTTCAACCATCTCTGAGAAAATCGAGTGCCATCATTTGTCACATATACACATACATATGTACACACACAGACATTTTGTGATCTCGACGAACTGAGTCGAATGGTATATGACACTCGGCCCTGCGGGCCTTATTTGTGAAGTCGATTTTCCCAGCGATTGCATAGTCTTTCTATATGAGAGAGGCAAAAATATAAGGGTGTCAATGAATGGAAGTTTATTTGAAAAAATATGCAATTTTCACAGCCGGTAGTGAAGGGATTTGTACCTGTATTTGACCATCGTTTGTGAAAAATACTAATGAAATTAGAAATTTTCCACTTATCACACTTTATTTCCGGAACCGGAAGTCGAATCCGGATAAAATGTTAGGATCCGGATAAATTTTCAGGAAACTATAAGACCTTTCATCTGAATCTTGATTTGTGAAAATCGGTTGAGCCGTTTCAGAGAAGAAAATTGAGTGCACACTTTTTCTCTATTTTGCACATATCACCATGATCCAAATGAAATTCAATTGCGGGCTATGGGACCATCAGACCTTTTATTTGAATCTTAGTTTGTGAAAATCGGCTCAGCCATCTCTGAGAAAAGTAAGTGCATATTTTTGTTACACACATACACACACGGACGGACGGACACAAACACACACAAAGACAATTGCTCAGTTCGTCGAGCTGAGTCGAATGGTATATGACATCGGTTAAAAAGTCGTTTTTCACTGTGATTACATAGCCTTTCTATACGACAAAGGCAAAAAAATTTACCAGAAGAAGGAAGAACCGATCTTTCGATCTATTGAAATTTAGTAGGGTGAGTGGGCTCCCTATTATATCTCATTGGTATGGACGTTACCTCAAGAACCTGCTGACAACTGAAATCACTATGATTATTGTATATTTCTGCTTAATTCGCCTTGCTACACACTGAGAATCGTTTCATAGTAAACTTATATTCAAAAAGCATCGAAAAACACTTCTGAAATGTTCACTCTGCTCTGTTCCTAATTTCATCTCAATGGATTTTATCCATCCTAATTTTGGTCCTATATTCATCATAATAATCAGCGTTTGCAATAGCAATCAAAACAAAATAATGCACTATTACACTCTCAGATCCAAAATATCAGAATTCTTCTTAAAAGGGCCGAATGCCAAACGATATTTCTAGAACCAGTTTGGAATCAATTTGAATGTCGAAAATTATTGGGTCGTTTTCGTTTCCTTTCGTGTTACATTTAAAATTTCACTGTATGTTGACCCATATGATTCATGTTCAAAATTATTAGCGGACCTCACACGATCATTAAAAGTGTCTTTACTAAAAAATATAATCATTTTAATGAACATGTATGGTGCAGTAATGACGAGTTTCCTATGCAAATTTGAAATATCATTACTTAGTCATCATTAAAAAGGACAAAAATAATTCTCGTGTAAGGGCCGCGCTAACACATGGATCAATAAGTCCCGAGACTAAAGCAGAGATGGCGCTCGTAGTAAACCAGTAACCACGTCTTTCTAGAGTACTAACCTTTGCTTGAAACGGGTCAAAATTTTAAGTCGATCCGACCAGAAACCGCTGAGTTATCGAGGTTGGAGTAAAGTCGTTTTGTAGTTTGTTTAAAACATGGAAAAACCCGAGTTTCGTGTTTTGATAAAACCTTTTTTTTAATGGGTAAAAACACCGTGCAAGCGAAACAATGGATTGAAAAATGTTATCCGGACTCTTGTCCATCAAAAGCAACGATTTGTCGGTGGTTCGCCGAGTTTAAACGTGGTCGTACCGACACAAATGACGCGGAACGCTCGGGTAGACCTGTGGAAGCCGTTACACCGGAAAATGTGAGTGAAGTGACAAAAATTATAATGAAAGATCGTAAAGTGAAGCTCCGTGAGATTGCTGAGATGACACAGATATCATATGGAAGTGTAGTTACTATCCTTCATGAAAAATTGAGCATGAAAAAGATTTTTTCCAAGTGGGTGCCGCGATTGCTTTCGATGGAACAAAAACAGCAACGAGTCGATGATTCAGAAAGCAGTTTATCGCTATTTACTCGCAACAAAAAAGATTTCTTGCGTCGTTACGTGATCATGGACGAAACATGGATACATCACTACACTCCAAAGTCGAAGCGGCAGTTATCTGAGTGGCGCACAGCTGGCGAAAGCCGTCCGAAGCGTCCGAAAACGCAGCAGTCAGCTGGCAAATCATGGCGTCAGTTTTTTGCGATACGCATGGCGTGATTTTCATTGACTACCTCGAAAAAGGTAAATCGATCAACAGTGATTATTATATTGACTTACTGGTGCGTTTGAAGGAGGAAATCGCAAAAAACGATCGCACATGCAGATAAAATAATCCGTTTTTCATCAAGACAATGCACCCTGCCACAAGTCGATGAAAACAATGGCGAAATTGAACGAATTGGGCTTTGATCTGCTTCCCCACCCCCCATACTCGCCAGATTTAGCCCCCAGTGACTACTGGAGTTTTGCTGATTTCAACAAAATGCTTCAGGGAAAAAGATTTGGCTCAAATGAGGAGGTCATCGCTGAAACTGAAGCTTATTTTGAAGCGAAAGATAAATTTTTTTATAAACATGGTATTGAAAAATTGGAAAAACGTTGGAACCATTGTATCACCCTAAAAGGTGATTATGTTGATGAATACAAAAAATTTTTGCAAAAAAAATGTTGTTTCCATTGTTAGTCTCGGGACTTATTGATCCATGTGTTATATATATATCAATATGGATCACTCTTGCGATTCACGAGGAACATCACAGTAAAGTGCGGTGGCAAGAAAGGTTACTAATACACTACACATGTTTAATGCACATATGACAGTTTTCCTAATCAGTACACTGAACCAAACAACTCCAAATATATGGAATATTTCTCGATATACAGGTTTAGAATCGCAAACTGATACTAACTCGGATGAGAACATTTTGTGTTTATAAAAATTCTTATTTATATAAATATGTGTGAAAAGTACACGCAGAACTGAACAAATTAATTTCAATGTTAGTTCCAGAATTTTACCAACATTTCCGAATTATGTACTACAATTTCTTGATTTGAAAAATTACGGTTACGGTGATAGAAATATACAATATCAGGTTGTTTAATAAACAAATAAATGCTTCAAAACAAAACAATTTAGTATATGAATAAACCGTAATTCGCCTCAGCGAGAGCTATCAATTGAAGTAAAACTAATGAGTATAACTTGTTCTTCTGCTTACTGTATTGCACTTATTAACATTTTTTCAATGCTACACAAACTTTCTATATGTCGAATTTCGGAATGGTTCGTCTATTGAATTCAATCACTTTTTAGAAAATAAATATCGAAATTTCCAATTTTGACAGATCGCTTAGTATATACACTTTTAATTCATAAACAATTTATAGAAATGATAATTTTATTTTACATTCTAACTTTCCCTGAGAGTAAAGATAATGTGCAGCTAATTTAAATTCAATGTCACGAGGGCAATGAAAAAAATATCGCAATCATAGTAACTTGCAATACACCGTTCATTTCATTTTAATTTTGTTCTATATATCAGAAGCGATCGGCCAAACATTGCCTTCGCAGTCTATAGGTTTCGTCTTTTCAGTACTATTCATAACATTCATAACATAGAAAAATTAAAAACTACTTCATAACTCTTGAAAGTGAAGACGATAGGTCTAAAAGAGCGTAATTCTATATTATTTATAGGCGATATTTACTTTCGTCAGAAAAAAAAACACATTTAAATATGAAAATATTCACACCTCGATGTGGGCATCATACGCAATTATTTTTGACATTTCACTTCTGGATGCACGCTAAACGCAATCTATTAAACATGACTGACCTAATAGCCTTTTTCGTCACGAGATGGTGTTACTGTGATTGAATTCGTTAAAGTGATCCATGTTGATATATAATATATTAGGTGCTAGAATAATGCTATCAGATTACTGAATTCAACTGATGTTGATGAGGGATATTTAACGAACAGGATGAACGTGGGTCGATCATTTTTCTGAATCCTGAAGTCGCAAATTTTAAAATATTTACTCAAAGCTTTCCGAACTAAATAGCAGAAAACATTCCTTTTCGCAAATATTGTTTCATGTTTTATATCAATAATTTTTTTCAGTTAAGTCAAAACTAAACATTAACTACTTTAGGTGAAAGTAAATAAACTTCAAAAGCCCTACATAAAACCATATTAGTGTGTTTCAATGAATAAACATATCGTATAATATTAAACTAATGAAATCAACCGTGCAACTGTGCAAAATTGATTTCCAATTACGGACATCAATGAGTGCAGCTTATATACTTCATCCTGCTCGGTAGCCACACATTTCATTGAATCCTAGCCTTGATCCACAGAAGAAAAAAAAGTAATAACGTTATCGATTGTATCTCAAATTAATACCGAAACCAAACACTCGTCGCTATCTAATGGACCTGTACATCCATGGAGGAACCGAGTAAACAAGCTAAACCATCACAGCTGCAGGAATACTGCTTCCCTAGGAAAAGCAACAGTGGCGCGGACCGGAAACCGGATAGCGATCGACTCGATGTGCTTCCGCGACGTAATCCATGGTCCGTACCGAGAGGCGGCACCGACCGGCAAACAATTGATTGCAATGGATTTCTCATTTTTCAATGAGATTTAACCTATTTTTCTCCAACAATTGCCACACTGGTCCACAATGACAACAACAATAACAACAACAACAACGTGACTGGGACGACGACGAGGGAACTTCGTGTTGGTCCAAACCAAACTGCACAGCTTTCCGATTCCGAGCCATGCGATTCTGGCGACACAAGCATGTATGTAAGTAGAATTTTCACTGCTTTCTGGTTCCTAATCTAATATTTGATCAAGTCCCGCTTCGTGACCACTTGAATAGAGTTTCGGTAGCATTCATACAATACCAAACTTTTGTACAAAACAACGGTTCGCTAAAATATTTTTCTATTACTACTAAACCATCACATGTTTAATCATTCGAACAGTTGAAATTTTATGAAAACGACAAGATGATCGACCTTATTGGATTAGCACCTTCGAACACTTCAACTCGAAAGCCAAAGCATATCAGACGGAACAGAACCGGCCACGAAAGGAAGGTGTATACAAAAATTTAACAAGTAACTACAAAACTGTCTGAAACTAGAAATCCACGTACAGACAAACACACACGCAAACGGGGGATCCCTTCCGACCACCAGACCTGGGCAGGAGTGAGTGAGCAAACGAAGCGAAATCGCCGACGCTGGGATGCGGAAGCAGAGGCAATGGTTTCCGGAGATAAACGTAATTTTCCATTTGTTGTTTAGACTGTTTTGTTTTCACCAAAGCTTGCAGTGAGTAGTCTCGTAAGGAAGGAATTGAATTAAATTATCCCGTTCACGAGTTCGTCGGTTGGTTGCTACTTTTTGGAGTTGAATGATTTTTATTTCTGTCCGAGACCGAGAAAAATATTCAGTTACCAACATACAAAGAGGACCTGCGTAGGTGGATTGTTTTCCTGTGGCCGATGTTGTGATGTTTTGCTGATTCATTCTTGGAATTTTCATCTTGAAGCAGATAGTTGAAAAGAGATCGGTCGAGTGCTAGGGCTTGGTCGCGACGAAATGTAGACGGATTTACTGTTAATCCTAATCCTATTTTTTTGTAATTTATTTAACTGTGCGTTATTAGTCACCCTAAAACCAAATTACAGTTCACTCCAGCCATTAGGGTCTGTGCAGAACTCCCTGAAACCGATTTGCCTGCATTTGTCAAAAATTTTCGAAAATTTTCTGTTGTCGTAGAAAAGTGGACAACGATGGGGAACATCATACAAAATCAGCCAGCCGTTCTGATGGCTCTAAATGTTTTTATTTAAAAGATATTTTGATTCAGGCCTATTTGCGTACAAGCTTTACGTGGCCGATTCGTTTACATTTTTGTTACTTAACATTTTTTTTTGCTGTTGCATCTCGTTGTCACCCTTTTTCTAGGCGGAGAGGAGCTTCCATTTCCCTCCTGCGAGGATTGAGGGGCACTTCGTTCGTGGTTCGTCTCGTCATCCATTGCCGCATCGATGGTATTGTTGTCGATTTCCGTCTTCTTTTCGTTGCTAGTTGCTGTAGATGCACTTTGTTGTACATTGGTTGCAGTTTCTGGTTGGTTGGAGGGTAAATTGTTAACTGCAGCTGGTGTACATTGTTCTATAGGGGATACTGATGGATTCGTTGAAGGGGATGCTTCATTGTTATTGGTGGCTGTCACAGGTGTACTGGGGTTGCTTGGGGTTTGTGTGAAGGAAGCACCGTTGTCCTTTGGTGTAGTTGTCTCCTTGTCCAGTTTATCACATGGCTTACCGTAGTGAACAGCTTTTTGGCAATATTAACATGTGGCCATCTGATTGTCATAGGTAACAAGTGATTTGCACGGAATTCTTGTATCTTGACCGAAAATCACATAAGAAGATATAGCCTTCTTCAAGTGAATGCGTAATAAACGTACGCCATTTAGAATACCGGGAAAAAAATCTTCCACTTTTCTTTTTCGATAGAGAGAATCTCTCCGTATTGGAACATAGTTTTGCGAATATAAGGATCGATGGCGCTTGAGAGAAGATCATGCACACGCACTTCTATAGCACTATCTTCCATATATACTGGAATGTTGTACTTAATGTTTTCGTGCTCCACATAGCGCACATTGTTATTGTCTTTTGCGAATTGAATTGCATCCAACTCTTTATAAAACTGGATGTAAACAACATTATTTGTCTTATTGCATTGAAGTAAATGCACACGTTTAATGTCAAGATGCATTTGCTCCTTAAGCAAACCTTCAAGTTCTCGTATCGAAGGTCGAATTTTGCACTGCCTGAAGTCAACAACAATTGTATTCTTTCATGTTGGCGGTAGCTTTTGTTCGTTTGGTTCACTCATTTCGAGGTCGTTCTATTGCTCACTACACAATACTGTACTTGGTTTCTTCTGTCCCGAACGTAAGCGGTTTTGTTTTATCGACTGATTTGGATGAGATGTGCAAGCGAACTGAACAAGAAATAGTTTTGGTTTGAAAAACTTTTTTTCCTTGAATGTACCCATCTTGCAATGTATGAACAGTTTGTAGGGAAGCTAATCACCAATCTTGGGACAAAATTTTATCAAAATCAAAACATCAAAATTCTTAGTGAATCGATTTTAATTTTTAATATCATTTATTTTCAGTGTAGGATTAGATACGAATTTTTTTCAGCATTTTTTATTGAAAAATTTGATTGAAATTTGTGAAAATCAGTAGTATATCACATTTTTTTTACACAGATAAAATATTTTGTGAATTTTCATTAATTTTCATGCACATATTTAGAACAAGCAATTAGACATAAATTTAATTTACAATTCTGTACGTTTCAATATGCTTCAATCGCAAAACTAAGCGTTAATTGAAAGAATACAGATTTAAAATTCAATGTTATCCAATTTAGTTTTGCAACGATTATGGTTTTTAATCAAACTTTCGATTCAACCCATGTACATGTCCATGTTACTATTGATTTACATGTTCAAATCAGAGAGGGTGCGGCCAACAATTGTTCGAGTTGACACGAACTTCGTCCTATTTTCAGTGCATTGTTTGTCACGAAAAATGTTTTGTGAAAGCTTTGTGCATTTGTCTTGTTCTTGGCAGTCCCAAAAGTTTCGGAATAACTGTAAAAAATAACTCAAAGCTTAGACAAAAATGATGCAACCTCCAAGGATGGCTTTTATCGTATCAAAGAACGCTCACTAGCAACTTTTCACACGATTCAATCAGTGCCATTAAAGAGAGACGGAAACTCACTTTCAAGGATCACATTGAAGGAATCCAGGCAAAGTGTAATAAATATATTAAATGTTTATATCCTCTTATAAACAGAAATTCTAAGCTCTGTCTAAAAAACAAATTGTTAATTTATAAACAAATTTTCAGACCAGCCATGCTTTATGCGGTACCAATTTGGTCAAGCTGCTGTTCCACCAGGAAGAAAACGCTTCAAAGGATTCAGAATAAAATTCTGAAAATGGTTTTGAAGCGTCCTCCCTGGTTTAGTACAAATGAGTTACACAGACTCACAAATATAGAACCATTAGATGTAATGTCACATAATATTATAAGCAAATTCCGACAAAAATCGATGCAATCTTCAATTGAATCGATTCGCTCTCTGTATTAGTTAGTAAGTTAGTATATAAGTTCCTTTTCCCCATTACACAATACAAGTAGGTTTAGAATTTTCCCTACACAGAAATCTCAGAATTGCGGAAGCAAATAATGTCCTCATGGTAATAACCAAATCATATATATAATAGGGCTGAAAAGTCACCACTTGTGGCTGAACACCCAATTTAAATCTTAATAATTTAATTTTAACTCATATTCCAATAAATAGTTATTAAAAAAAAAAAAAAAAAAAAAAAAAGAGAGACGGATATCATCGCAGCAACGAAAAACCGGCATGGTTCATTTAACATAGAATAGACACCAGTGCGATAGCGAATTTCTCTCGATGACCTGTCTGAGAATCAAAGGTTAGCTCGCTTCTGTGGGGATTTTCTCCGGAGCAACAAACGGTCGCTTATTCTCGTTTCGCGATCCGATTCTGTATGGGCAGTGGATAATTGCGATAGAATCATTTTACTATTGCCGCTTAATCTAGCTTTGTGCATATAACCTTTGTATAAGTTGTGTCTATGAAAATATCTGTGAATGCTCCACACAAGGGTTTTGAAATATTGCAACCTAGTATGAGAATCATCAAGTTGAATCATCGATTCGATTTTTTGCGATTAGTGTCAACTTGTGATTCTCTCTTGGGAAATTCCACACAGCAACGATCATTATCAGACTGTAATTTTTTTAAGGGCCGTGAATTACTCAGAGTATGAAGTGGAGCGAAGAAATGTAGCAAAATTCTCTCACAGTTCATGCATTGAGAGACCCGAGTTCTTGTAGCATCTCCTACCGGATTGAAAATGTTGTATACAATATAGATAAATATCGAGCAGCTTCTGTCAAATTTTCGGCAATCACCACCACTGGACACCATTAGCCATTAGCAAGTTTTTCAAAAGAAAATATTATTTCTTCAACCTGTTTGCATGTTGTGTTTGGCGATTAGAAAAAAAACGCTCATGTATTCAGGGTTGGGTCACATCACTTTTTTTCGTTTAGCGCCTTGAGACCGTTTTTCGCTTGTTTTCAGAAAAACGGTACATCTGAAACGGGTAAATTTCATGTGAACGACGTTCCTCGGGCTATCCAATCTGTAATGTTGGAAAATGAATCCACAAGAGCTGCTGCAGGGCGGTTGCTTTTTTCTTCAGTGGCCTTAAAATTCTTATCGATAGTCAATTAAAACTGATTGATGTTCCATTGAAATAACAGTAAATAGTTCCATGTTCGATCATTTGGAATTATTTAGGTACATATTTCGTTCAGAATCAATAGTGGCCCAACCTGGACCATTTTTTTTTTATTTTTTCGTTTTGTCAATAACTATAATGCGCAGCAATTCACCCTAATTAGAAGTTTCTTATGGCGGACCAAGCTTTTAAATAAGACATCAAAATTGATAATATTCCAATATAAACAAAAGATACAGGGAAAATTCAAAAAGTGGACCAACCTAAACGACATTCCTCTATAGTTTATTTATTTATTTTGAGCAGGGAAAAGCCCGGTGGAGATGAAATTTAGCAATCTCTCTCTCCAGCAGGCATAAAACCTCCTCATCATTTGTATCAACAGATTTCAATGATCCAACAGATACATTTAGGCCTATCACTACAATTAAAACTAACAGTTAAAACTAAATGTATAACACTATAACTAGTTGATGATACCAAGCATAACAGGTCAGTAATAGTGCTCTTACTTAGAAGGTGAGCGAGAGAGAGGAGAAAAGTGGTTAGGTAAATTGAAAACAAGGGTTGGTGGAGGGGGTGCTAAACGAGCGAAAACGAACGACGGGGTTGAAATCAGCATGTAGATCTAATTAGTGATAAAAATGGATGGTGGAAGACAAAAAAAGAGCAAATAACGACCAGGTTAATTTAGGCGAGCGAATCTAGCTAGCTTCAAACGAAGATGATGAAGAGACGGAATGGCGGTTGAATGAAAATAGAATATGAACGATTCTAGACAAATCCTAACCTGCCGGGTGACTATGAAACAATCGTTTAATCATATTTCGAAATAAATGAAAGTCGAAGACATTGGAACAGTTGTTGAATGTTCGGCACATACTGGAGAACGGCTCATTAGAACCATAATTTGTTCTTGCAACAGGGATGGGAACGAAGATTGCGTCGATAAATGTCGAGATTAATCAACTGCAAGAGTTCGGGACAATCGATACGTGATTGAAGCAAATCAGCAACGAAAGTTTCCTTGGAGACGAACGAATAACCGATCAAGATCAATAAGCTTACAGCGATCTATGTAACTAGGAAGATTAGTAGGTAGTAGATCTCCATGGTAGGTTACGCAGGGCAAATCTCGCAAATTTATGTTGAATAGCTTCGATCCGATCTATGTCGATTTGATAATGGGGTGACCAGACAACAGCTGAATATTCAAGCGTCGAGCGGACTAGAGCACAATATAATGCTTTAAGACAATGTAC
The DNA here is from genome assembly GCF_030247185.1 of Malaya genurostris. Lineage (NCBI taxonomy): Eukaryota > Metazoa > Arthropoda > Insecta > Diptera > Culicidae > Malaya > Malaya genurostris. The sequence continues at coordinate 39,502,618 of NC_080570.1, read as the reverse complement.
ATTGACAAAGCTCTTAGTAATGCGAAAGACGAAACCTAAAAGCTTGGAGGCCTTCACATAATCGATATGACTTTTGAAATTCAACTTGGTATCAAGAACGATACCTAACTCTTTAACGGTAGACGGTTTCAGTACAATCTGCGAAATGTTATAGTCGTAGCTAAATAGCGAGTGTTTGCGAGTAAACGACGTAACGGAACATTTCGAGGCATTTAAGATCATTCTATTGTCGTTACACCGGTTCACGAATGATTCAAGCTGTGACTGTAAAAATATAGTGTCCTCGGGCGATCTCATTAGATGATATAGCTTAAAATCATCTGCGAAAGATAGTTTGTGGCATTTCAATAGAAAGTTGAGAGCATCGAGGTAGAGCAAGAATAAAAATGGTCCCAAGTGACTGCCTTGAGGGACTCCAGAAACTACAGCAAACGGTGTTGTAGTGCATTCACCCATTTTCACTGACATTTCCCGACCAATAAGATATGATTGAAGCCAGTTGAGTAAAGATCCAATGAATCCAAGTTCTTCGAGTTTAGCAACTGCAATTTGGTGGTTTTAATAACATAATTAATTTTTTACCAAAGAACATTAGCTACACACACTTTTTCCAAAATTATGTTATATACAGATTCAGAGCGAAAATGCAAAAAATTAAAGAATTACTCTTATTAATTTGGGTCGAAACTGTTAAAAATTGAAAAGGTCATTCTAATGAAAACATGAGTTATATAAGAAATTACACCACAAGGTGGATTGAAACAGGTTTTTTCTACAACATCTTCTACACAAAAATCCGTACAACGTACTGACCAGCTGCAACAAGTGCAATCTATTGTGGAGCTGTAAAGTTACTCACTCGTGTATCGTGCCAGATTCATAAATAATGAATAACCTTGTTACTTCCACAAAAATAGCTCATCAGTTCACGGTGAGAAAGTGGTCCTCAGCTGCACAGCTCGATCAGCAACTCACGCCAGATCAATCAGCTGAGGGTTGAACTTTCGCACTAATCCACCCATTCTAGCCCAATCAATCAAACATTGAAGCACTGAAATCCAGCAGCCCAAAGAAAGCGCACACGGGCGAGCGGGCGGTCGTTCTCCCGTGGCAGCAGTCTGCTGAACTCAGCATGCTTCCCTTTTTATTCATGGCAACGGACGAAAAGTTTCCTTCGTATAAGCCCCAAATTTCTTGTGTGACATTGTTCGGTTCAGTCAGTGCCGACCACCACCCCTTTGCCGAACAGACAGCGCGGGGTGGAAGTAGGTGGACGGGCAAAACTTTGTATCGGTAGGGATTAAAAGTTGGTCTGGGCAAGTTCGCTTGTGCTAGAGCTTGACGTACAACGCGTTCCGATGAGACGAAATGTGTCACTTCATTTCTGGTCGAGACATCAACGACGAGGGAGGCCAGCAAGCAACGGAAGGAGCAGGAGCATGTGGTGTCAATGAGAGAAGTCGACCCACGTCCCCGCGGCCACCTCTAGCCAATCTACTAAGGCTTGAGAAATGTACAAGTTTTACACGGCGTTAATCTTAGTTATTAGCCTGTACACGCGGCCGTTAGCTAGCAACAAAGGACCAACCGGAGATTGGTGCGAGCAAAAAAAAAAAGAAGGAAACTTCGAAACTATCCTCATTATGATATTGTTCGTACATCATCATTCTACTTTCTTGCGCGGAACGTTTCACCATTCGGTGAAATCGGGAGCAAAGTCATTAAAGATGATAGCAGGTTGTAAAAACTTACCAAGAAACGAGAGAATCATGGTGCTTCGTTGACAGCTGCTGCAAACGATGAATTCCGAAACAGCGAGCGCAAAGTTATGGTGTAGTGTCGTGTTAATATTCCAAATTGATCCCATTATTTCGATCGATCAATATCGTTAATTATCACCAAACCATGGAAAACATCAATTGTATATCGATCTGCCAACTTAACACAGTTGAAAAACCGCGAACATTTTGTATGAACTGTCTATCGTTGCCATTTTCACCCGGGATCGTTCTTTTTTTTTGTTTGAAATTATTGCCATACATTTACGAATCACCGAACATTTGCTAAAATGCGGCCATTAACCGGTCAAACGACGGAGCGGGAACAAAACATCTTCCATTATCATTGCCGTTTCAACCTTCCGAGCGAACAGACGTGATTTGGATTTACTGCGAAAGCATTGAAAACCAGTTGTGTGTGTGTGATAAAGTGGTCGGACGATATTGTGTGATAGACAATAGTGCTTTTTCCTCTGAGAGGTTTTTTTTCGCATTATATAATAGAACAGTGCCTTATTGTGAGCGGTCGATCGAAACGGTACCGTTAGCCGGTTATTGTTCCGCCGATCAAGGCCAAGTGTGCGGATTATAAACAAGCGGCCATTGTTCCCTGTGTCGATTGTGATCGAACATTGAAGTGAAGTGATACCGTTAGTCCATACAAACTATAAACAATTTATTTGTGCCTTTTCCTCGGTGAGGTTTTTTGCACCTTCGCACCGAACCGTTAGCTGGTGCTTTGTGCTTTTCCTCGTAGAGGTTTTTTGGCGACCGTTCCTTGCAACTGTACAACAAGCTAAGTATTGCTTTTTTCTTTATTCTGCCCTTATTACAGTTTATTGTTGCATCCCTCTTATAATTTACCACTTGCCTAAATATAACCTCGTGCTACAGTAAGCACAATGAGTCCTCCCCCTCCAGACGAAGAAATGAAGACAGATCCTAATCCGCCTGTTGTTGACAGTAATAAAACCCCCCGGATTAAGGAATATTCCGATGAACCCTCGCTATCGACCGGTCCATATGTGGTGTACTTCCGGACCAAATCTAAAGATAAAGCATTGAATTTATTGACATTAAATAAGAACCTGACGTCACATTACCCGACTATCACACAAATAGTAAAAATGCGCTCCGACAAACTCAGGGTCTCGTTGACCAGCTTAAAGCAGGCTAATGAGATCGTTCGAAATGAGCTCTTTACGCGGGATTATCGCGTATATGTACCAGCCCGCGAAGTCGAAATAGACGGCGTGGTCACAGATGCAGGTTTGACTTGCGCAGATATTCTTGAGCACGGGGTTGGCGGTTTCAAAAACCCCTTACTCAAGAATCTGAAGATACTGGATTGCAAACGCTTGCATTCAGTATCGATCGCCGAGGATGGGTCAAAATCTTATCCTCAATCGAACTCGTATCGTGTGACCTTCGCTGGTTCGGCTTTGCCAAATTATGTCCTTCTGGACAGGGTTCGTCTACCCGTACGTCTCTTCGTGCCGCGGGTTATGAACTGTACTAATTGCCAGCAATTAGGACACACAGCCTCCCATTGTGCGAATCAGCCCCGTTGTTCGAAGTGTGGAGAGCGTCATGCGGATGGCTCTTGCGGAAGAGACATTGAAAAGTGTCTCTACTGCAGTGAGGGTCCGCATGATCTCTCAGCATGTCCCACCTACAAATTGCGTGGAGATAAGCTAAAGCACTCTTTGAGGGAACGCTCCAAGCGCACATTTGCAGAAATGCTAAAGAGTGCTACACCACCAAGCCCATCTGCAAATCCCTATGCTTGCTTGTCAACAGACGAGTGCGATTCAGACGACCCTCTCGAAGGCACATCTTCGGCCATCCCTCGTAGCAACAGGAAAAGGAGAAATATTTCCTCTCATAAGCTACCTAGTAAGGGTTCGAAGGTGGCCCTTGAGGGGCCTCCAAAAGTAACAGCTAATGGTAGTGTTAGTAAAACACCGAAGCAAAGAATAGCTCCTGATCTAGAAAAACTGAGATCTGATAAGGAGTTTCCAACACTTCCTAAGACAAACAAAAACTCAATTGCCCCTAAAGACCAGTCAAAGAATCAACCAAATGCTGGATTTATTAAATTCTCTGATATAGTGGACTGGATTTTTAAAACTTTCAATATCTCTGACCCCTTGAAAGGTATTTTGATGACCTTTGTACCCGTAGCTGAGACGTTTTTGAAACAGTTGACTGTAAAATGGCCCCTTCTTTCAGCGATTGTATCCTTCGATGGCTAATTTATCCAATGAGGTCAAGGATTTGATCACTGTTTTACAATGGAATTGCAGAAGTATCATCCCAAAAATTGATTCCTTCAAACATTTATTATATACCACGAATTGCGATGCATTTGCATTGTGCGAAACTTGGTTAACTTCTGAAATATCTCTCAACTTCCACAATTTTAATATTATTCGTTTGGATCGAGAAACCCCCTATGGAGGAGTACTTTTGGGAATCAAAAAGTGCTATTCCTTTTATCGAATTAACCTCCTCTCGATACCAGGTATTGAAGTTGTCGCATGTCATGTTACAATCAAAGGTAAGGACCTTTGTATTGCTTCCATCTACATTCCCCCTAGAGCCTCGATTGGGCATCAGCGGCTCAGTGATATCATAGAACTCCTTCCCGCACCAACGTTGGTTTTAGGAGACTTTAACTCACACGGTACGGGATGGGGTTGTCTTCATGACGATAACAGATCAGCTATGATCCATGATATTTGTGACAACTTCAATATGACAATATTGAATACGGGAGAAATGACACGGATTCCTGCACCACCAGCAAGACCAAGTGCGCTGGATTTATCCCTTTGCTCGACATCGCTACGGTTGGATTGCAAGTGGAAGGTAATCCCCGATCCCCACGGTAGCGATCATTTACCTATCGTAATTTCAATCGCCAACGGATTAAGACCATCGGAGACAATCAATGTTTCGTATGATCTCACACGAAATATTGATTGGAAATATTACGCAAATTCGATGTCTGAGAAACTGGAAACAACACAAGAACTTCCTCCGGAGGAAGAGTACACGCTTTTGGCTGGCTTGATTCTCGACTCCGCGATTCAAGCTCAGACGAAACGTGTACCCGGCGCGAAAACTAACATCCTTCCCCCCAATCCGTGGTGGGACAAAGAGTGCTCATCACTGAACGCGGAAAGATCTTTAGCATTCAAAAAGTTCAGAAAATATGGAACACCTGATAATTATAGAAATTACGCAGCGCTAGATAAGCAAATGAAGAACTTAGTTAAAGCAAAGAAACTAGTTTACTGGCGACGGTTTGTTGACGGATTAACAAAAGAAACATCGATGAGCACTCTTTGGAACACAGCCCGACGAATGCGAAACCAAAACACCACGAACGAAAGCGACGAATATTCCAACCGTTGGATATTCGATTTCGCTAAAAAAGTATGTCCAGACTCTGTTCCGGCACAGAAGATCTCCCGCGCCGCGACATCAAATACAAACGAAACACCGTTTTCGATGGTAGAGTTCTCACTTGCGCTCTTGTCATGTAACAATAAGGCCCCGGGATTAGACAGAATCAAATTCAACTTGTTGAAGAATCTGCCTGACACCGCCAAAAGACACTTGCTGAATTTATTCAACAAGTTCCTCGAGGGTAATATTGTCCCACACGACTGGAGACAAGTGAGAGTTATCGCCATTCAAAAACCTGGGAAACCAGCCTCCGAACACAATTCGTATCGGCCGATTGCTATGCTTTCCTGTATCCGGAAGTTGTTCGAAAAAATGATTCTCTTCCGTCTAGACAATTGGGTCGAAACTAATGGCTTTCTTTCAGATACACAATTTGGTTTCCGCAGGGGTAAAGGAACGAACGATTGTCTTGCGTTGCTCTCAACAGAAATTCAAATGGCATTTGCTCGTAAAGAACAAATGGCATCAGTATTTCTAGACATCAAGGGGGCTTTTGATTCAGTTTCTATAAATATCCTATCTAAGAAGCTGCACCAGCATGGTCTTTCGCCGGTTTTGAACACCTTTTTATATAATCTATTGTCCGAGAAACACATGTATTTCGCACATGGTGATTTGTCGACAATACGATTTAGCTACATGGGTCTTCCTCAGGGCTCATGCTTAAGCCCCCTTTTATACAATTTTTACGTAAAAGATATCGATGAATATATCAACACATCTTGCACGCTAAGACAACTTGCCGACGACAGCGTTGTGTCCATTATAGGATCCAAAACTGCCGATCTGCAAGGACCATTACAAGATACACTCCACAACTTGTCCACGTGGGCTCTTCAACTTGGTATCGACTTCTCTACGGAGAAAACTGAGCTGGTTGTATTTTCAAGGAAGCGAGAACCAGCACAACCACAGCTTCAACTAAGGGGTGAAACCATAGCTCAGGTCTTCACATTCAAATATCTCGGGGTCTGGTTCGACTCCAAAGGCACCTGGGGATGTCATATTAGGTATCTGAAACAAAAATGCCAACAGAGAATTAACTTTCTTCGTACAATAACCGGATCATGGTGGGGTGCCCACCCAGGAGACCTGATCAGGCTGTACCAAACAACGATATTGTCCGTAATGGAATATGGATGCTTCTGCTTCCGATCCGCCGCGAAGTGCTTGCTGGCGTCTTACCGTTGAAAAATCGATTCTGGGATCTCTCATATCGATTGCTAATCCGATGCGATATCTTAAATCCGATGGTGATTGAAAACTTCGAAAGGCTTGTCGAGCTCAATTCTCAGACCCGTTTTATGTCCTTGTATTTTGATTACATGGCTCAGAATATTAATCCTTCTTCGTTTATTTCCAACCGTGCTCATTTGTTGGATACTTCTGATTCTACTGTGTTTTTCGACACATCCATGAGAGAAGAGATTCGTGGAATTCCGGAACACGTGCGCCCTCAAGTGGCCCCAAATATTTTTTATAATAAATTTAGAACAGTCAACTGTGAAAAGATGTTTTACACTGACGGATCAAACATCAACGAGTCCACAGGCTTCGGCATCTTCAATCAGAACATCACCGCTTCGTACAAACTCAGTGATCCGGCTTCAGTTTACGTCGCAGAATTAGCTGCTATTCAGTACACCCTCGAGATCATTGAAACGTTGCCCAAAGACCATTACTTCATTGTCACGGACAGTCTAAGCTCAATAGAAGCTCTCCGGGCAATGAAGCCAGGAAAGTATCCCCCATATTTCCTGGGGAAAATACGGGAACACTTGCGAACTTTATCTGAACGGTCTTATTCAATATCGTTAGTCTGGGTCCCTTCACATTGTTCCATTCCGGGAAATGAAAAGGCAGACTCATTGGCTAAAGTGGGCGCATTAGAAGGTGATATTTATGAAAGACCAATCTGCTTCAATGAATTTTTCAGTATTTCTCGTCGAAGAGCACTTGAAAGTTGGCAAACTTCATGGAGTAATGACGAACTGGGACGATGGCTACATTCCATTATCCCTAGGGTATCGACGAAACCTTGGTTCAGGAGGATGAACGTGAGTCGCGATTTCATTCGTGTTATGTCTCGGCTCATGTCTAATCACTACACATTCAACGCACATCTTCGGCGTATTGGGGTCATGGAGAGCGGTCTCTGCACCTGTGGCAACGGTTATCAGGACATCGAGCATGTCGTATGGTCATGTGTGGGGTATTGTGACGCCAGGTCTGTTTTAAAGGACTCCCTCAGGGCCCGAGGTAGACCACCTGATGTTCCCGTTCGAGATGTGTTGGCGAGTCGGGATATATCATATATGTTACTCATATATAAATTCCTTAAACACATTAATATACAAGTGTAATCTGCGTTAGTTACCCCTGTTCCTCGACTGATGCTAAGAAGAAACTCCACCCACAGGTTCGACACTAACATCCGCCCGAATCTCCCCATCCCTCGTCTGTCCACCATCTTCATTGGAACTAACAAGATCTTTCTGCTGTCACTAAATTTTCTGCTTCCCCCTCCCACGTTTTTTCACCATCTCGATGTCAACTAATTAGATCTTTGTCGTTCTTAGTCATTTTGTTCCCATATCCCCTTTTTACTCTGTTCTCCGTAATATTTACTTCTCTGTATATTTTTTTTTTTTTTTCATTTTCCTCCGTAACATCATCATCATTGCCCACGGACGGCCGCTGTAGTCTATGAGATGAATATGGGCCACCCGCCTGGTATTCGTAGCCTGGGGGTGTTCCCCGCGAACCCACACGGACAGAAAAAAGCGGCTAATACCAAGATACTTACCAACGTGTTACATTCAGTACGCCGGCCGGTGCCGATTGCCAGCTGAAGGCGGGATCTGCCAAAGTCATTACATTATCTTAATATACTATCCTAGTTTTAAGTTATTTGTCAATTAAAATTAGAAAAAGCCCTTGGCATCTTAGAGCTTAAGCAGTGTGCCTTAATAAATTATATAATTGAAAAAAAAAAAAAAAAAAAATCTTCCATTATATCATAAACCTTTGCCCGTTTGGCGGATTATCCCCGCTCAAATGGCTGTTGCGCTGGCCTGACATTACGTTGTCCTCCTGCAATAACGATAACCATAATAAACGGTAATGCACAGACCGAGCAGACGGGAATACCCCGTCGTCATGCGAGCGGGGGAGCGTCGACATGAAATCAAATATAAACCGCTAACAAGTGACGAGCGGGGAGCAGGTTGAAAAGGGCGAGGAACAGAAGAAAATTTGTGAGATGCTAGAAAAAAGTTTGCAATAAAAGATAAAGAAACGATGGGTCATTTAACACCATTCGCCGAACCCGATTTGACGAAGATGATGTAATAACTGATAATCCTATTGGTGAAGAAACCAATCGGAAAGCTTATTCACCGAATTACGAAACAGCCTAAATCACTTTTTGTACGCGGTGGGGGTGCATAAATTGAATAAAACATCACGTAATTTCAAATTTATCGCTTTAAAAAAAAAGGTTTTTTCAATTCCATTTTACTTTAGTATAACATAAAAAATCTAACTACGGGCCTGGTCCGACACTTACAAGAAGCTCTTCAAATGTTTGTCGACAACCTCATCAAGAGCAACGCAATCATTTTGCTTCAAAATAGACCTCAGTTTCAGCGATAACCTCCTCATTCGTGTGAAATTTCTTACCGTCGAGCATTTTTTTCAGGTCTGCGAACAGCCAGTAGTCACTGGGAGCCAAATCTGGTGAATACGGTGGATGTGGGAGCGATGCGAAGTTCAATTCATGTAGTTTTGCCATTTCTAATTAAAAAGTTAGACTTTTTCGTGTCTTTACAGTAAGCTTTGGAACATGGTTTGTCACTTAAAAAGAATCTACATACTAAGCTGAGTCACTGTCGTGAAGACAACAAACAACTCAGCTCAACCGAAATGGTGCTTTTAAGCAATGAGCCATTGTTTGGACCTTGTGTCAGTTTGACTTTAATACCTTTTCCTACAAATGGATTGTTTTACGGTCTTCGAAAGTTTTATTCCTCGTTAAATTTGATTGACATGGTGCGTTATCTTGATAAAACAATTTTTTTTCTTTGACATATGCGGTCGTCTCTTCGCAATTTCATCCTTCAATCGCTCCATTATATGACATTCATTGTAAAAGGTATTTCCTTTCTCAAGATAAAGACTGTCCCAGAAAGTATGGACGCAACCAAAAACCGCTGCCATTTCGCAATGGTTCAGAATCTGTTAATTTTTATGGCTGCGTCCTGTTGTTTACACTCTTCTCTAACCACTTGTGCAGTTGGTTATTCGTTTTCATTAGTTTGTTTCGAAATGTGTGGACTTTCAGCAGAACAACGTCGAAAAGTTGTGTACAAATGATGCACAGAACGCGGACTGTCACTGAGAAATATAGCCAAAATGGAAGGAGTAAGTGAAAAAGCCGTGCGAAATGCAATCAGGAAATTCGGTGAGGATAACACCTTTGAGGATAAACCGAAAACGGGTCGAAAAAAAGGTCCTGCTAACCGTCAGTGGGATAAACGTATACTGAAGGCGTTCGAGCAAAAGAAAAAGGTTTCAGTTCGGGATGTGGCCAAAAAAGCGGGCACTTCGAAGTCAAATGTTCTTTGCGCTAAAGAACGTTTGAATCTTCGAACCTAGAGGAAGCAGAAACAACCAAAACGTGGTCCGAAACAAGAAGCATCGATCAGACCGAGGGTTCGAAAGCTGTACAATACGATTTTTGCTGGAAATTTGAACTGCATAATCATGGACGATGAAACCTACGTGAAACTCGATTACAATTACCTTGCCGGGACCACAATATTACACGGTGCGAGAAGGGAAAGTGTGAAACCAGTCCGAGACATCGATTGAAGTCGAAAAATTTGATAAGAAAGCTTATACCCATGATTCGAAGCCACAAGGACCCTGTTGTCTTCTGGCCAGATCTTGCTTTTTGCCACTACTCGAAATCAACGGTAGAATGGTATTCTACCAAAAATATCACCTTCGTCCCAAAAGACATGAATCCACCAAATTGCCCACAACTTCGACCAATTGAGGAATTTTGGGCAATAACGAAGGCACATTTTAGGAAACATGTCTCGGCAGCCGAAACCATTCAACAGTTCGAAAAAGATTGGAAAAAAGTGTCAAAACTCGTCGCCAAGAAGTCTGTATGGAATTTAATGAGGAACGTTCGCAAGAAGGTGCGACAGCTAGTCTACAATGGCTAAGTAGCAAATGTAGAGAATAATATTCTGTTGTTGTAGTCTAATATTATCAGTATATCGAATAAAATTTGAATATATAACACTTGTGAATTATTCACAGCGAAATCCAAGTGCGTCCATACTTTCTGGGACAGTCTTTAACCGATAAATATTACACCACGCACATTCCAAAATACCGAGGCCATAGCCTGTTGTGCTTTCGGGCGCTTAGGACGAGGTTCATCGGTTGCTATCCACTCAGATGACGATCATTTTGATTCCGGAGTGAAGTGATGAATCCATGTCTCATCCATTGTTACATATCGACGCGAAAATTCTGGTTTGTTACGTTTAAACATGGCCAAACACTCATAACAAAAATTCTCTTCATTTCACAAGAAACGTTTTATGTTGAAAATTTTCAATGGCAATTAAACGTCATTTATGTCAGCCATTTCATGTAAGTGAATGTATACAAATGAACATTGGAGTTAATTGTAAAACAAGTGTTCCATGCGCTGGATAGATTTTCCTACAAAATAATTTATTTATTATCAATGTAATCAACTACGCTAAACGCTTTAAAGCTGCTGCTTAACTGAAGCGATAGTATTTGTATTGCTATGAAAGTGAATTCTTGAAACGGGATTAGAAATGCTCTCCAGCGAACCATCCTACAAATGGAGTAAACATTTCTTAATGCTTGGTAAACATTTTGCTGGTGAACCTTATCTTCGGAATTATAAACTATTGTTGCATTTCTACATCATTTGTGAGTTTAGTGTTAACGCTATAAGCAGCTACTTAGGCAACATTTCGTAGTTTAAATTTTGAACGATTAGCTGCCCACCGAAGAGACTAATAGTAAAAAATATTTATTGCAATAGGCATCTTAAGTTATTTTTACGTTTCGTCTTTGACTCATCAGTGCAGAGCAGTTCAATTTGAACCGCTAAGCAGACGTAAAGTTTCTGCTACTTACAGAACACTTTGTTTTTTGCATCGAAGTGCAATGTCTTTTCTGACGTGCCGAACGAAAACGTGTTTTCGACTATTTGGCTAACCCCTAAATGACCATACCTGCATCGGCCAGAAATAGTCGAAAACACGTTTTCGTTCGGCACGTCAGAAAAGACATTGCACTTCGTTGCAAAAAACAAAAAGTGTTCTGTAAGTAGCAGAAACTTTACGTCTGCTTAGCGGTTCAAATTGAACTGCCGAGTTTAGCACTAAGCAGTTCAATTTGAACTGCTCTGCACTGATGAGTCAAAGACGAAACGTAAAAATAATAAAAACGGTTATGTGCCCTAGCACAAAATTTGGCTAACCCCTAAATGATCTTAAGTTAAAAGCTGAACTGAATAATTGGTTGAAACAACTGAGACAGTCTTTGCTTTCATGCATTCAGGTAAGTTTGCTGGAATTGCGTAATCGCTCAGTTGCACGAATGACACCTCATTGAAACGTTTCATTTTCCGTTTAGGGTGTATGTCATTGCTCAGCTGTAATGTTTCATTACTCGTTTGTGGTGTGTGTCTTTGCGAAGTAAACGATCAAAAGATCAAATACTATTCTGAAATTACACACTACGGGTATCTTTTGTGGCGTATGACGCATGTCACACTAGGTAACGTTCAGGCACTGATTATTGAGCCAGTTTGTGCATTATTAATTGCCCGTTCCTCTGCACTGCAAAATCAATAGATCTTCATATTGTAGCGTGTCTCGTTCAGCGTCTTTTTTGCTATTCTAGAATTTTCTGCAGCGAAAAATTTTGCAACATGCATAATTTATTTTTCGTTTCTCAATCAGAGCGATGCTTCTTAGCTGATGAAACGCTTACTCCTTCAAGCATAGTGTCTTAGATTTTTAGCAGAAAAAATAGAGCACTGCTCGCTATACATCAAAATTTTAATCATAGATAATCGAAAATACGTTACTTGATGCATTCAAATCGATACTTAGGAATATCTTCAATCAAAAGGTGAAATAATATTAATAATTGATACAACATTGACTGATCAGTAAGTGTTCAAAACTTGACTACATTTCTACATGTATTTTTCCTTGAATTATTAGTTTGCACCCCTATATAATGTATGTCCCGGGTTGGCGGTTCAATGCATCGGGCACTGGTTTTACAAACCAGTTGTCGTATGTTCGAGCCCCGACCTGGAAGGATTCGTAGTGTCAGTAGAATCGTAGCACCAGCCATGCACTGGTTCTGTACGCTAAGAATCGGCTGCGAAGTCTGTTGAACAACAGAAGTTCAAATTCCTCTACAGGAATGTAATACCAAGGCTTTGCTTTTGCCCTATATAAAAAACAAAGATGTGCTCCACACCAAAAATTGTACACGGAAAATAAAAACCACCTATTATTTGACTTCTTTTACCTAGTTTTGAGTTTTTTTGAATCTTTTCTTTCATTCGCTCCTTACATTTTTGTCAAAATACAAAGAGCAAAACCACCCAGCAGTGAGAGTTTTGTTCAATAAGCTAAAATTAAGTAAACCGTATCAACTTGAAATTGAGTCAATACCATTGAGTATATATATAACTCATCTTTAAGGGTTTTTTTTTGCACGTGCCTTGCGGCCTTAGGGCGAATATAACATTGACAGCAAATGGAGAAAAAAAACGTCGATGAATGTAACGATTTTGTTTTCAACAGGGTGGCAAGTGACCGGGAAAATCGGGAAAAGCCGGGAATTTGGTTTTACCGAGAAAAAGTCGGGAATTTTGGTGCAAATCCGGGAAAAAATTTACTGGTACTAATCTTAGTAACGATTTTCAGCATCATGATTTTCCTGATACAACAAATGAAAAGATGAAGACCATTTTGTGTTTGAGCTAGAAGTTCAGTACAAGTTTTGAAACTTCTTATTGTTCCTCACAGGTTCAATGGTGCACAATCCATTGAAAATGGAGCCAACACCTCAGCAATTTTAAATCAATAAAAGCTTTCTTAGTTGTCATCAATAACAGCATAATCAATGCTCATAATGAAAAATAAGACAAATATTTGAAAAGATTCCAAGTGCAAAGGGCAGTTTCTCTTTGTTTATTTTCTCTTTAAATTATAATGTTTAACAGCAGATCGAAAGTTAATAGATTCAGTCGTTATTCTATACAAAGTTTAAGGTGGAAGGATTGCCTATAGGACCGTAATAATCGGAAGAAAGAGTAAAGAAAGAGGAACTGTCATTTGCACTTAGGACCTTTTCTAGTGTTTTTCTTCAAATTTCAGAATAATTATGCATAATGGTAAAAGTAACATCAGGTAACATGTTTGATAATTTTTTTAAGAATTCTTAGGGGCCGTGTTTTTAGTTGCCAGCCAATAATTCCCCTAATTTCATCACAATTTGTCTCAGTAATGTCAAATTGTGACAATACTTGTCTAGTAATCTTGGTATTGATTTCAATAGGATTCGCAAAATCGACAATGCTGTCGACTTTCATTTTATCCACCGTTTGCAAGGAATATTCGATTTCCAGCTGAAACTGGTTTTCCAGAGTTCGTAAGAGCTTGTTCAGTGTCGATGATAGGAGAGTCAAATTTAGATCATCTCAGTCACTAGAGGCATATATTGTTGTTGTTTTTCCAAAGTGACATGCGCATATTTTATGAATTTTAGAAGGATTTTGTTCTCTCGCCAGAACCCAACTCTGAAAGAATATCGTATATGTTGTTAGCAATGGCCTCTCGTCCTCATGTGCACCTCGTGCACTGCACAACTGGCCAAATAGGGTCTGTGAGAACTTGTATGCACACATTAAGGGGAGGCTTCAGTGGCTTATGCTTATGGCAGATGAAAACAAATCGCTGTCTCAGTTGCAACATCGAAACGGTTCTGATATCATACCATATAAGCAGTGCACAACCCGTAAATTTTGTCACGAAACGCCACTGGTTGTTGGAAGTAATCGGGTTTGAGGGAGGAGTGTTGTGGTTTAGTTAATTTTTTTTCAATTTTTAACATTATACTATACCAGGCTAAAAAAGTATTGGAATATACTAGAGATGGTCAGTCCGCGTACGGTCCAAAAGAACTAGTTTTCCTCGAAGATTGAGTGTACTGGAGTTCTTTATTGAAGTACGATAGCTCTCTATTCTTCTCAATAGAATAGTCTTTCGAGTCGTTTGCTGGTTTGAGCAATCTGGTAGAAGTTTGCGAACTTTGAAAATGTATACAAAAGATAATGATTATTGGTAGAACACATGCAAAAAGACTTTATTATTATTGAATCTGTTTACTACAAAATATAATTTATAGCTCTCATATTATTTTCGAAGAAACATACAAAGTTTCAGAAAAACGAAAGAACGGTTCAATAAAACTGATTCTTTCGGTACAACTATCAAGTTTTCAACAGTTCTTTGAAATGAACGGGTTTGCCCATTTCTAGAATACATTCCTAACTTGCATAAGTTTTAAGAAGGACTGATTTTCCAGATAGCCTTTGAAAGACTCATTCAGTGGTAGTCTTGAAAAAGATTGAATAGTTCGAAAAATAATTATTCTATTTTAATTGTAAGACTTTAAATTTATTTTTCATCATTAGGCTTTCAAACAACTGATGATATTTCTGGAAAACTACAAAACACCACCAATAATCGTCGAATATGATGTGCTGCGCTTAAGAGCATTATTGGAAAAAGCAAGAAGTTGCTTGTGTGTGTTGATTTTTCAAGAAAATTGCAATAATTTTGATGCTTCATTCCTTCGTGAAATGCAAGACCAACATCACCGTTGGCCAGATATGTTTCTTGTTGTAATCCTATTGTTACATCGAAGTTACTGGCTAAGTAAAATACAAAATCTTAGTAACGATTTTCAGCGTCATGATTTTCCTGATACAACAAATGAAAAGATTAAGGCCATTTTGTATTTGAACTAGAAGTTCAGTACAAGTTTTGAAACTTCTTATTGTCCCTCACAGGTTCAATCGTGCACAATCCATTGAAAATGGAGCCATCACCTCAGCAATTTTAATTCAATAAGCGCTTTCTTAGTTGCCATCAATAACAGCACAATGAATGCTCATAATGAAAAATAAGGATAATTTGGATGCTTCTGCTGGATTTCTATTAAATCTTGACAAATATTAGAAAAGATTCCAAGTGTAGGGGAAAGTGTTATAAAGCGCCCCTGCTAGCCAAAACGCCCCCCCTTCTTTTTTTAAATATTCAAAACTTTTCAAACAAAAGTTTTATCTCTAAAGTTATCTTTTCGTAGGATCTTTCTGGTATGCAAGTTTGGCAGTTGTGGTTTGCTGGAAAATATGAAAAAATTGATAATATCATTAAATAGCTTTTCGATGTAAGGTTTTGCTTCGACTAAACAAGCATGTTAATCGTGTAAAACGTTTAATGGTCGGTTGCAACTTAGTAATTAACTTTCAGCAGTGCTAATGTCTCTATTTACAGTATAAATATCTAGAGAAACAAAGCCATTTCTTTGATATACGAATTTTCTCATAACAATCACTCTATGGACATTATGCCCCACCTTCGATTCAACAGTATGCTTCGAGTTAAAATATTGTTTTAAAGATTTATAACGGTTATTAAAACAAAAAGTAGCGTTGGGAGGATAAAAAATGTTGGTTTCCAATTGTAATTAATTGATTATGCAATTTATTTCTGATGCAAAGAATATCTTCTTTATCTGTTTTTCTTCTATACCGATATTTCAAGGGGCTTATTGCATCATTGTTGTGGGGCATACCACTGATTTGTTGTGAGGCATATTATACGGTTGCTGGGGCATTATGCCAACGGCAAGCGAAAAAACTGAGAATGTGGTCGTTTTGGAAAATGTGTTTGTATCAATCAATTCTCCTCACTTCTTCCGAAATCATTGAAAATTATGTTCCTCAGACGGATTGCAAAGAAATACATACATTCTCGAAAAAAATATATTAGTACATTTAGAAATATCTCAATGTTTTCTTAAGGGGGGCATATTATAACACTTTACCCTAAATGACAGTGTCTCTTTGTTTATTTTCTCTTTCAATTATTACGGCGTATTCCTGTATTTTCCAACATTTTTTCAACAGCAGATCGAATCAGTCGTTATTCTATGCAAAGTGTAAGATAGAAGGATTTCCTATAGGACCGTAATAATCGAAAGAAAGAATAAAGAAAGAGGAACTGTCATTTGCACTTAGGACCTTTTCTAGTGTTTTTCTACAAATTTCAGAATAAGTATGCATAATGATAAAAGTAAAATGCGTTTGAAATTTTTTTTTTAAGAATTTTTAGGAGCCGTGATGCCAGCCAATGATTTCCCTAATTTCACCAAAATTTGTCTCAGTAATGTCAAATTGTGACAATACTTGTTTAGTAATCTTAGTATTGATTTAAATAGGATTCACAAAATCGACAAAGCTGTCGAGTTTCATTTTATCCTCCGTTTGCAAGGAGTATTTGATTTCCTTCTTTGACAGCTGAAATTGGTTTTTCAGAGTTCGTAAGAGCCTGTCCAGTGTCGATGATAGGAGAATCAAATTTAGATCATCGACAGTCACATTTAGATCATCGACAGTCACTAGAGGTATAGATTGTTGTTGTTTTTCCAAAGTGACAAGCGCACATTTTTAGAATTCTAGAAGGATTTTGTTCTCTCTAAAAAACCAAACTATGAAAAAATATCGTATATGTTGTTAGCAATGGCCTCTCGTCCTCTCCTCGTGCACTGCACAACTGGTCAAATAGGCTCTGTGAGAACTTGTATACACACATTCAAGAGAGGCTTCAGTGGCTTACGCTTATGGCAGTTGAAAACAAATTGCTGTCTCAGTTGCAACGTCGAAACGGTACCATATAAGCTGTGCACAACCCGTCAATTTAGTCACGAGACGTCACTGGTTGTTAGAAGGAATCGAGTTTGCGGAAGGAGTGTTGTGCTTTAGTTCATTCATTTTTAATTTTTAACCTTATACTATACAAGGCTAAAAAAGTATTGGAATGCACTAGAGATGGTCAGTCCGCGTACGGTCCAAAAGAACTAGTTCTCCTCGAAGATTGAGTGAACTAGAGTTCTTTATTGAAGAACGATTACTCTCTATTCTTTTCAATAGAATAGTCTTTCGAAACGTTTGCTGGTTTGAGGAGTCTGGTAGAAGTTCGCGAATTTTGAAAATGTATACAAAAGAGAATGATTATTGGTAGAACACATGCAAAAAAACTTCACTATTATTGAATCTGTTTACTACCAAATATGATTTATTGCTCTCATATTATTTTCGAAGAAACATACAAAGTTTCAGAAAAACGAAAGTGAACTGAACTAATTCTTTCGGTAAAAGTTTCTCAAGTTTTTAACAGTTCTTTGAAATGAACGGTTTTGCCCGTTTCTAGATTACACTGCTAACTTGCACAAGTTTTAAGAAAGTCTGATTTTCCAGATAGCTTTTAAAAAACTGATTCAGTGGTAGTCTTGAAAAAGATTGAATAGTTAGGAAAATAATTATTTTATTTTAATTGTAAGACTTTAAATTTAATTTTTCATCATAAGGCTTTTAAATAACTGATGTTATTTCTGGAAAACTACAAAACACCACCAATAATCGTCCAGTATGATGTGAAAGCTGGGCTTAAGAGCATTAGTGGAAAAAGCAAGTTTAAATAAATTGTGTTGATTTGTTAAAAAAATTGCAAGAATTTTGATGCTTCATTCCTTCGTGAAATGCAAGACTGATCACTTTCATCACCGTTGGCCAGATGTGTTTCTTGTTTTAATCCTATTGTTACATCGAAGTTACTGGCAAAGTAAAAGACAAAATAAAGATGGAATACATTGGACTGGATGGCACTGTTAGTTCAGAAGATGGAAGATACCCGAAAAATACTTATGTTTCAGCTCTCGATGTTTTTTGGGACATTTTAAAAAAAACAGGAATTTTTAGTTTCGCGCACCGGGTAGTTCGGGAAATTGAAATCGCTAATTCACTTGCCACTCTGATTTCAAATCCTATTTAGAAATTAGCGTACATTCTCAGATCAATTTCTGATTAGTCGATGAATTGTTGGTTTATTTTCAAAATTTATGCTAATTTTACCATTTTCCTTCTATATCCACTGAATAAATCAACATAAAAAGAGTTTCGTCTTTTTTCTATTTGTTTAATTTTATACTTCCAGAGTGAATTATGATGTTACGTCTTTGCGCATTTTTCGTGAAATTGGTTCGTCTTCGCGACTAAGACAATGTTATCGTCTCATTCACTATTTCCAGTAGTAAAAGGTCCGGAAACCATCGAAAATAAAGAAGAAAAAAATTGTTTCGCCCTTTCTTACTAGCAATTGAAGTATCGCTCTGTTTGTTGGCACGGAACACGGAGGGTGAAACTTACGTAAACAAATGGAATGACAGTTTCGCCCTTCATAGTTCTTTGTATTACTAGGATTGAGATTTTTGTAGAATCCGAACATTTAGGCAAAATTGTAGGATTTTGAAGCATTGATTGGTAGGTGAGAGAAATTCGATTTGTTTACTTTTGTAGGATTCGCCCTTCTTTGAAAAACAGTTGAACTAAATGATACACTCTTCTCAGTACAAAACTGATCAAATTTTACACTGTTTTTCTTATACCCGTTTATTTTATCATAGCCGTGGGATTGAACGAGTCCCGACCTGGAAGGATTCTTAGCGTCAACAGAATCGTAGTACTAGCCATGCAGTTGTTCTGTACGCTAAGAATCGGCTGCAAAGTCTTTTGAAACTGTTAGGTCAAATTCCACAAAAATATTGTAATGCCAGGACTTTACGTCGTTTGGGATTGAACGAGGATAGTCTAGCAACGGAAAGTTGAGCTATTTTTCCAATTTATTGTGGACGACAGAACAGGAAATAATTATGTGTAGATGTTTGTGAGTTTCGTATTGAATTTTATTATATTCCGACTTAGTATATTTCTGAGACTTTCCATTTATTTGTAACTCCAACGAAAATTCGTTTTTTAGTATAAATTGTTAGTGTGATGGTGTCAACATTGAAATCTACAGCCACACGGTTAAAAATCCATTGACGGTACCAAGATTAAGAAATTAAGTATGAAAATTATGAAACTTGTCTTCTTAAAGCAAAATGATGAGTTATTGCTCATAATATGAATCATTTTGCTCATAGAATCATCAGTAATAGGCATGATCCTTTAAAAAGACATGTTCCATGATTTTCATACTTAATTTCTTAATCATGGTACCGTCAATGGATTTGTACCCGTGCTTTCTTCACTGTAGGCTACTTGTCTACTTCTGTTCCACGCGTGCAAGTGCTAGTTTGTCAACATTTGTTTATGGACTGGTATATATAGTTTGACATTGTCAACAGAACGAAATCGTATTGAGATTATTACTTCAATCCTAATTATTTGGTTCAATGAGTCACATTTGCTAGAAACATTACCAAATTATAAACACTGTCGGCAAATGAAGTGAAGCTCTCTGCATTCATGGTGAAAAGTCCTCCGCAGCTAATGTTGAGATTGCGCCGTGAGTTGAGCATAACGATGAGCAAGGATGCTCGAATCTCCCGATACTCCCGTTGGCAGGCCGGGTAGTAGCGCAATTTGAGGGGCCACTCCATATTGTACACAGTATCACCAATATTTTCGTTCTGAAATGAGTTGAATTGGATGTTAGTGGAATTAGTAATTTGAACGAATTCAGTAGGTTTGGGATGATCAAAACAAAGACTTTTGGCATTAAAAATGCCTTACGCTTAACTATACGGGTCGGGTATCAATTGAAATCCGTTCAAACCGTTTTCTGTCGTACTTTTGAACGATACTAGCTCAATCATTATTTATGTTAACAATCAATCGATTTGAAAACATTTAACCTAAACTTGTATGGCAACGTCGTTTAATTGACCTATGTTTTCACGAGCCAATCACAGTCGCAGCCACAGTGCCTCAATGATGTCATCCCCTCGTCCGATTTGCGCAGTATGAACTATCGAACAAACGGGAATCTATAAATATATGTTAGAACATATTTCTGCTTTAGCTAACCCCTGCCTGCAAGCGAGGAAGATGTTTGAGTAGTGAGTAGATGACAAAGATGACACATTTGCGATGTGTTGATACCGTATTCACTTGAGTATATTGAATACCAGTTAGTTATTTATTTTGATTCTCCGGTAACTAACAGTTCGGCTGAAAAGTTCGTATCGTTTAATAGAAACACACATTTTTTTTGCCAAAATTCGTTTTTATTATTCAACATAATTGCCATCAGAGGCGAAACAGCGATTATAGCGATCTTCCAACTTTTCAATGCCATTTTTGTAGTACGATTTGTCCTTTGCCTCAAAATAGGCCTCAGTTTCAGCGATTACCTCTTCATTGCTTCTAAATTTTTTACCAGCGAGCATTCTCTTGAGGTCTGAGAACAGGAAAAAGTCACTGGGGGCCAAATTTGGAAAATACGGTGGATGAGGGAGCAATTCGAAGCCCAATTCGTTCAATTTCAGCATGGTTTTCATCGACTTGTGACACGGTGCATTGTCTTGATGAAACAAAACTTTTTTCTTTTTCAATAAGGTCGTTTTTTTTTTAATTTCGTCCTTCAAACGCTCTAATAACGCTATATAATAGTCACTGTTGATGGTTTTTCCCTTTTCAAGGTAGTCGATGAAAATTACACCATGCGAATCCCAAAATACAGACGCCATTACCTTACCGGCCGATTGTTGAGTATTTCCACGCTTTGGGTTCGGTTCATCGCGTGCAGTCCACTCAGCTGACTGTCGATTGGACTCCGGAGTGAAGTGATGGAGCCATGTTTCGTCCATTGTTATATATCGACGAAAGAAATCGGTTTTATTTCGATATAACAGCTCCAAACACTGCTCAGAATCATCAATTCGTTGTTGTTTTTGATCGACTGTGAGCTCACGCGGCACCCATTTTGCACAAAGCTTTCTCATATCCAAATATTCGTGAATAATATGTCCAACACGTTCCTTTGATATCTTTAGGGTGTCAGCTATCTCGATCAACTTCACTTTACGGTCATTGAAAATCATTTTGTGGATTTTTTTCACGTTTTCATCGGTAACAGCCTCTTTTGGACGTCCACTGCGTTCATCGTCTTCGGTGCTCATATGACCAGTACGAAATTTTGCAAACCACTTACGAATTGTTGCTTCGCCCGGTGCAGAGTCTGGATAACACTCATCAAGCCATTTTTTGGTATCGGCGGCACTTTTTTTCATCAAAAAGTAGTGTTTCATCAACACACGAAATTCCTTTTTTCCATTTTTTTTTCACAATAACAAAAGTAGCTTCACTCAAAATGCAATATCTCACAAACTAATAATCAGACAGCTGTCAAATTTATACACGTATCTTTTGAAGGTTGGTACTAACTGAAAATGGTATGGATTTAATTCTAGTGGCGCCCTCTCATAGAAACGATACGAACTTTTCAGCCGATCTGTTCGCAGCCCAATTTAGAACTATCGGCGATTTATTTTTCGGGACTAAAATGAATTTGTTGGTGGATTTGCCTCATTTAATTGATTCGAAAGCTTCCATTTTTGTACGCTTAAAAATGTTTTAAGTTTTCAAAAATTGTTATAAATTTCTTCTGTCACCGGAATTCGGCTGCAGATCTGGACGTTTCATGCATTTCTAAAACATTTGGCATTAACAATTTCTTCAATTTTTCCGTTTTTTTTTCTGCGCGGATTTCCGTTATTACGCGGTCTCAAATTCGCTAAGTCCAAAAGTCGTATGTTTTCTCAAAAAAAATTTTTTTAGATTGCTCTTTATCTGAACGTTTCATGCATTTCTAAGATATTTGCCACCAAAGAAAAATTTCGTTAGTTTAGCTGTTTTTTTAACGCGGATTTCCGAACTTACGCGGTTTTCTTGCGCTGTTTCTTCACGCGCTACGTATCCCCCGCGTAAAAAGCGACTTCAGCGTAATTATATGCATGTTTTCGAAACGTATAGAAATTGATAAACATATTCTGAAGTCTTGATAGTAGGAAGTACCTCTTGTGACAGAACAGAGAATGTAGGTTCCTTTAGTTGTATGGGAGGTGGAATTTTTATTGAGATTCGATAAGATACTTACCGCATCCGCCAGGTTTTCCGCCATCCTGCAATACCAGTACCACTCGAACATGATAACAGTGGCGTAACAGAATATTAGAATACCTCTCGGTGTGAGTCCATACTGGTTGACGTAGAAGAAACCTAATCCCAGAGTTGTCAACTCTCCATAAAATAGAAGAAGGAAGGTGAACTTGAAAAAATTTTTCACTTTTTCCAAATTTTCCAGTAGATTGATATGTCTTATTACGGTGGTTTTCAGGTCCTCGTTCAGAAGTTTGAGTAACTTCAACGTTTGACACTTCTCATCGAGTACACGCTTAGGGTTCTCACTGGCTTCTTCCAGAATCTTCCGATCAACACGAACGAATGTGTCTCCTAGTTCTGCGCTAATGTTCTCCATTTCAGTGCGAAACCCAATCAGGTAAGTATTTATAATAGTTATGAGTGCCAATAGTACGGTAGGCATTATCGAGTTGCAAAGATGGTTTGTGGTAAATGCGAACACCGTTATCAATTTGTTGATGTGAGCCAATCTATCCGGGAAAGTAAGCACCGGCTCTTTGAAAGCCCCACTCGCAAACATCACGATTGTGTTGACTGCATGAGTCGCTTGCATGATCACAGCAAACCGTCGAATCAGTCGGTAAGATTGGTTCCTTCCAGCGGTTCGATGACGATCGAGACAGTCCGCAAGATATTCTCGTACATCGTCCAGCTGGTCCTGATAGCATTGAATCAATCCCGAACGACAATGCATTAGTCCCCACTGAAACGCACATGCCATTGCCATAAATCGATGTTCATCACCTTGCAACAGACTAACGAACATGTTATCCACCTTATAGATAAATCCTAGGGCGACAATAATTCGAAACACGAAGTAAAAGCGCGTATGCAGCGGGTTTTCCACGTGGAATCGGATTCCTTAAAGAAAGGAAAATACGTATATGCTCAGGATTGGAGAAAAAAATCAGCTTACCTGAAACTGCCAAGGTTAGTTTCATGGGGAGGAAAAAATTTTGCTCATCATCTAGCGACAGTATTGCGAGTTTGGCACGATTGAAATACTTGGCCATTTCCGAAGGCGAATTCTATACGTCCGAAAATTGCCGATGTCTGAGAAACACTAAGACGTAACACCTGTTGGTTGGCCCAAGATACCCAAGTAGAACGATGACGTGCTCCTATCGTGCGAATAATAATGCCAATCCACTTAACAGTGCAGGTGTGATTCTATTTTTCGTAAACTGTTTTCGCTTTTATTTATAGAAAAAAACTTTACCCTTTACTTAATGCTCCTAGTGGTGTGATAATACCATTCCCTCATTATTCAAATAGGCTCATTGAAATATTTTGGTAAACGACTGGACAATGCGCAATTCAGGCCCCAATGTGGTGCTTAGCCTCTTGTCCAGTAACTCCTATCCCTACCTCCCCACGGTGCCGGCTGGGGTACGAGCAATCATAGGAAAGATCGAGTAACCAACACCGGTGGGACCTTGGTCGTATGCTGACAGGAAGGAGGGGCTTGCTTCCTCTTTACAGAGAGCAAGCCTACCCAAGCGTCTATTCCCCATGTTGGGGCGGCTCAAAACAGCGTCTGTTCTCCATGTTAGGAGCGGCTGATTACCGTCCTTATATCAGTGTGGGACTCTAAACAGTGCTGACACGATGGCCCTCCGGCGAGACAGGAGGTTGGTGCAGGCCTAACAAGCCGCCCGGAAAACACATGTTTCGTACGACCAAGATAGAAATACGACTCGGAATAATCGGCAAAGACCTACGCGACGAACTAAGGACTACGATTGGAAGCTTGGCACATGGAACTGCAAATCGCTTGGCTTCCCAGGATACGACCGAATGCTGCATGATGAGCTTCAAATCCGCGGCTTCGATGTCATAGCACTGCAGGAACTTTGTTGGACGGGACAGAAGGTGTGGAAAAGTGGGCATCGAGCGGCTACCTTCTACCAGAGCTGTGGCACAACCAGCGTTCTAGGAACGGGATTTGTAGTGCTGGGAAAGATGCACCAGTGCGTGATTGGGTGGCAGCCAATTAGTGATAGGATGTTCGTATTGAAGATCAAAGGCCGCTTCTTCAATTACAGCATCATCAATGTGCACTACCCTCACGAGACGAGACCCGATGACGAGAAGGAAGCATTTTACGCGCAGCTGAAACGAACCTACGACAGCTGTCCACGGCGGGATGTAAAACTCGTCATCGGCGAGGTAGGCCGGGAGGCAATGTACAGGCCCGTGATCGGGCTGGAGAGCCTGCACGCGGTAACAAACGACAACGGCCATCGATGCGTGCACTTTGCCGCCTCCCGAGGAATGGTAGTTCGAAGTACCTTCTCCCCCCGCAAAAATATCCACTAAGCCGCCTGGAGATCACCTGATCAACATACGGAAAATCAAATCGACCACGTTCTCATCGACGGTCGATTCTTCTCCGACGTCATCAATGTCCGCACCTACCGCAGTGCCAACATTGATCCTGATCACTACCTTGTCGCGGTTTGTGTCGCGGCGCTCGAAAACTACTCGCACTCGTGGCACAGGAACGCCGGGACTCAATCTCGAGCAGCTACGTAGCGTTCGTACTGCAAAGGAATACGCGCAACAACTGGAGCTAGTGCTACCAACGGAAGAGCAGCTTGGCGCGGCGACTCTTGAAGACGGTTGGAGGAACATAAGTTCCGCTGTGAGTAGCACTGGTGCAACCGTACTAGGTACGAGGTTATCGAATCGAATAAATGACTGGTTTGACGGCGAATGTCAGCAGTTGGTCGAAGAAAAGAATGCAGCAAGGGCGAGGATGCTGCAATACCGCAACGAGGAACGATACAGACTGGCGCGGAACAGACAAAAATCGGTTTTCAGCCGGAAAAAGCGCCACCAGGAAGACCAAGTGGGATGATCGACAGGAGGAAACAGTACTATGGCAAGCATCTGAATGGCGAAGCACGGCACGCTGGGTGCACGCTCAACCGACGAAAGATTCCCAGCACCTGATCTGTCGGAGATAAGTGAGGAGATCGGCAAGCTGAGGAACGACAAAGCCGCAGGCAATGACCAGTTACCAGGCGAGCTGCTCAAACATGGAGGAGAGGCACTGGCTAGAGCGCTGCACTGGATGATTTCTAAGATTTGGAAGAAGATTCTACCGCAGGAATGGAGTCCCGTCTACAAAAAGGGCGATAAGCTGGATTGTTGCAATTACCGCGCAATCACATTGCTGAACGCCGCCTTCAAGCTACTCTCCCAAATCCTTTGCCGTCGTCTATCACCAATAGTTAAGGAATTCGTAGGGCCGTACCAAGCGGGATTTACTGGAGCCCGCGCCACTACGGATCACATGTTCGCGATAAGACAAGTACTCCAGAAGTGTCGTGAATACAACGTACCCACGCATCACCTATTCATTGACTTCAAAGCGGCATACGACACAATCGATCGAGAACAGCTATGGCAGATAATGCACGAATACGGTTTCCCGGATAAACTGACGCGATTGGTCAAAGCAACGATGGATAGTGTGATGTTCTACGTCCGAGTACCTGGGACGCTCTCGAGTCCCTTCGGATCTTGGAGAGGTGATGGACTTTCTTGTATCTTGTTCAGTATTGCCCTGGAAGGTGTGATTCGAAGAGCGAGGATCGACACGAGTGGCACGATCTTCCGAAAGTCCGTACAACTTTTTGGCTTCGCTGACGATATTGATATTGTGACACGTAACCTTGAGAAGACGACGGAAAGCTGAAGCTAGGCGTATCGGACTGGCCATAAATGCGTCAAAAACAAAACACATGGAAGGAAGAGGCTCTAGAGAAGAAACTTTACGCCTCCCACCACGAATATTGACAGAATCGAGGTGGTTGACGAGTTCGTGTATTTGGGCTCACTGGTGACCGCCGATAATGACACCAGCAGAGAAATTGAGAGACGTATTTTGGCAGGGAATCGTGCGTACTTTAGACACAAAAAAACCATTCGACCAAGAAAAGTACGCCACCGCCCGAAATTGACCATCTACAAAACGCTCATTAGACCGGTTGTTCTCTATGGCCACGAGACCTGGACTATGTTGGCAGAGGACCAACGCGCCCTCAGTGTTTTCGAAAGAAAGGTACTGAGGATCATCTATGGCGGAGTGCAGATGGAAGGCGGAACCACCCATCGTACGGACAGCTGAAATCGGACGTCCACGATGGGCTGGGCATGTCATAAGGATGTCGGACGACAGCCCAGTGAAAATGGTTCTTGGACCTAATCCGACTGGTACAAGAAGAAGAGAAGCGCAGAGAGCAAGGTGGATTGATCTCAAAAGCATCGGTGCCTTGAGTGGCTGGCAATGAGCAGCCATGGACCGAGTTCTATGGAGACGTATGCTTGATACAGCAAAGGACGTCCCAGGACTATAGCTGTTAGGTAAGGTAAGTAAGCTTGACCTAACTGTTTACAAAACAGTATACCAGGTAGACTAAAAAAGGTTTTTCTAAAACAAATAACAATTCTTTTTTGCATGAATGCGCGAAATGACGTCATGTCCGTTTGGCTCCAAAATCTGACAGTTCATTTATCTCCCTAAGAAACCTTTAGTCGGATTGTTACTATGAGAGTCTGTTTAAGTTTTTAAAAATCCGTTACATAATCCTTTTGGTTTAAAAATACTTCTAAAATTTAATTTTTCGCACTTACAACCCTATAGCTCCGGTACAGGGAGTCGAATCTTGATACAATTCAGGATTGTGTCGAGGTTGTATTGAATTTGATTTGTAAAGTCGGTTCAACCATCTTCGAAAAACTGTTAGCGCATTAATTTTAGTTATTTTGTACCGTTTATTTTGCGTAACGGCAAAACGCAAGATCTGACAAGAAGACAATAGGATCCTTGTGGCTTTGAATTGTCGATGTAAACATTTATTGGTATATTATTCTTTGTTTATTGAAACTGTCGTGATAGAAGGTTGAAAAATCTTACCACAGCTACAAATAGCTTGTCAGACCATAGTTTTTTATCAAGTGTTACAGTTAGATCTGATTGATTATCAAATTTACCGATGTTCAGTTGTAGAATGTTAATTTTACTACTCATACGGTTTTTTTCTTCAGTGCTCGGCGATTTCCCGAATGGGTTTGATCCAGTTGTTCTGTATGAGAGTGGTGTTTTGCACAAAACCCATATTTGTTCGATTCAAATGATTATATTTCAACCAAAACTTTAAAAAAGTTGAGCAAACTGTTTATCGACGGAAAAAAATTAATCACCTTTTATTTAAAATAAAAATAGGTTTCCTCATAAACATTTATGCTCTGACTGAAGTGATTTTACAACTTTTCCGCATATTTCACGACAAGAAAAGTAAACGAACGATCAAACACTGTACCTAAATTACATACTAGGGGTGTCTGTGTCCTATGACGCCAGGTGACCTATGACGCACAATGGATAACGTTCCGGGACTGTTCATTGAGTGTGCATAATTTATTGTCCTTTTCTTCTGCACTGCAAAAACCAATAGAAATCTATGAGGTGACGAGTCTTGCTCGGCGTGTTTTTTCGCTATTCGATAACTGATTCTATTATGAAATTGTCTGAAGGGGAAAATTTTGCTACATAGAACAAGCTGTTCACAGTATTCAATGTATGACTTGTTCCTTTGGATTATTTAAATAATAGAAGCCTTTTCAAAGAGGACGAGGCTTGTTCGGTATATGATATGGTAATATCAGCCATTGTCATATACCTATCAAAAATTATAACAACATGAACTTTTGTTTAAAATTCAATCTTTTCTATTAAATGGTAAGAAGTAGATCCAAATGAAAACGAAACGTTATAATAACTGATCTTTAAGAAAACTCATTGAACGACGGAAAAAACAAAGTATCTTTGATTTCGTGCACTGAATTCAAACGAAAAGGTTGTGGTTTGTTGGAATAAGATGCAACAAGTTCTCTGCCTATGGCTAGAGTTGTCGATTCGGTTACTGCCGTTGTTCCACAGTCTAATAGCCTAATACTGGCATGTAATGTAAAACTAATTTTATCTGGCGCCATCTATAGTACATTATTTGAACCCTTCTTATGATCACGTATGTAACAGAAATGTGCACTCGATTTTCTCAGAGATGGCTGGACCGATTTTCATAAACTTAGTTTCAAATGAAAGGTCTCTTGGTACCATAAGGTAGTATTGATTTTTTTCCGAAACGGCCTCCCGGTTCGGGAGTAACGGTATAAAATGTGCAGAATGAATGAATAAAAAATGCACTCAATTCTCTCAGAGACCGCTCAACCGACTTTCTTCAACTAAAATTTCAATTAAAGGCCTTGGTTGCTATTGACTTTCATCTGGATCCGATTTCCGGTTCGGGAGTTACGGGGGTAAAATGTGCAAAATGAACTAAAAACAAAACGTCTTACAATCCCATATGCTCCTACCAAATTTCATCCGGATACGACTTCCGGTTCCGGATTTACAGACTAATAGGTATACAATTTTTATTTTCCAGGATGTGCTTTTATACATGACACGGAAAATTCAATCAAATACATTCAAAGAGCCGTATAATTTTGGACAGATTTGGTTAGCTGATGACCAAATACCTTGTACTTCAAACCCGAAAATCACTCCAATTTCTTAGGACCGACTGAACCGGTTTTCATAATCTTAGATTCGAATGAAAAGTCGCTTGGTCCCATAGCCTGTACCTTAGATTCAAATGAAAGGTATCATGATCCCATACAATTATTTTGAATTTGATCCCATACAATTATTTTGAATTTTGTTTGGCTAGGACTTGCGGTTCCGGAGTTATGGGGTGTGTGCGAAATACATGAAAATATGTGTACTTATTTTTCAACTTTTACAAACTTAGATTTAAATTAAAAGTCTTATGATTATATACAAAATTGAATTTCATTTTGAACTGACTTCCGGTTTCGGAATTATAGAGTTAGGTGAGTTAAAAATTTTATACCATTACTTAAATGGGCGAAACGAACACTTGAAAAATTTTCTAAACTGGCCTCAAAACTACTGTATTCGATAGTCATTATCAGTAGACGGCCCAAAAAAACTGGTTCCCGTTTTCCGATTTCGGAGGCACCGGAAATAGTGGTCATATTTTCCCAAACGGATCTCACTCACTTTTCTCAGCGACCGGTATGACCGATTTTCACAAAGTTATATTCAAATGAAAGGTCCTGTGCTCCCATTGGGAATTTCTGAATTTTATATGGATCCGACTTCCGGTGTTGGAGTAATAGGGTGAAGTTTGTGCAAAAGCGTGTAGCCGGGTTTGCATATAAAAACTGCCCCCAAACAGAAAAAAAATTAACATACGCTGTTTGAAAGGGTTTAGGGTGGTTCTTCTGATTTTCATTTTATTTAAATTATTCGAGAACCTCTTTAGCAAAAAAATGGTAAAAAATCAGGAATATTTTAGGAATTATGGGAAACCTTTCTAATTTTTTTCAGAACAATGTGAAAAATTTTTTTCTAAATTTTCTTTTTTTTTAATCGCACTTACAATTTTGGTACCAAAATCTAGATTTTGCATAAAAAATAAACCATTTATGAGTACATTACGCTGTATTTTTTCAGAATTTAAAAAAATGTGGACTGTATAATATCAGACTTTAAAAAAATAAATCATACGGAAAACCATGTGTCTCCATCAAATTGTTATCATCCGATGGAGACGCGTGGTATTTAGTTCTAAAATCATATATCACATGTTCTTAGAACTAAATACCATGCGTTTCCATCTAAAACTTGAGTTCAGGGATTAAGAAAGAATTTTCATAAGAAAGGACCAGTGAGAGAAACATGAATCAGAACTGATGGATTGACAAATATTTTTGGTTTTAATATACGGTTCAAAGTTTTTATTTATGAACTGATAAGTCATTTTACATTTATTGTATTCAAATCAAATAATAACTTTATTTAGTAAAAATTCTAAAGGACAATTAAATTATAGTTCTTTTGCAGAAAAAAGTATTCCTAGATACCAAGCGCAAAATCAGGGAAAATTCAAAACCAAGCGAAATCTAAAAAACTATCAGTTTCAATGGAAATCTAAAAAACTATCAGTTTCAACAAACGGATTAAGCTCATAAAGACGGATTAATCAAACTGAGGTCGGACTGACAGTAAATCCGTGGAAACAAAATGTATGAGAGGGAAAGGCTTTAAAATATAACACCTTCCCACTCGAATAATGGTGAGTGGCGACGATATCGTGGTGGTTCATGAATTCGTGTATCCATTCATTTATGACCGCGGATAAGGATACAAGAAAAGTGAAAAGTAGTAGTCACCATAAGAAATTAATCAACGGCGTATAAACCACGGTTTTCAACAGCTGCTTGGAGATCCACGTATCATACGTACAGCTGAAATTGGACAGCTACAATCGGCTGGGAATATCATCAGGATAGCGTACGGCAAACATTTGAAAATGGTTCTTAAATGGGATTCGGCAGACTCAAGAAAAAGAGAAGCATAGCGAGCAAGGTGGATCGATCAAATGGAGGCAAAGAGTGGTTATAGTCTGAGCTGTATGGAGACGACTTCTAGATACAAAATAAACGGGCTCGAGCTGATACGTGAGAAAAGTACTCCACAAAATACCAGAAAAAAGACCATTAAGTGCAAGTAAATTCGATTAACTATATTTGCGAAAGCGTTTGAAATTCAATTTTTATACATAGCTCAGTTTCTCATTTTTTCTTAGTTTATACATATTTCGATTAAAGCAATAATACTATACGATTTTCCGAAACTGTTTAATAAAGGGGTCCTCTTCAGGAAATAGCAAAAAACTGAAAATATTAGGTTCAAAAGAACATGTTGTTTGTATAGAAAATCGACGATGTGAAGTTAGAAACGAATTGCAATTGTCCGCTGGCACACATGTTCACTAATGCATTCCCGACGTAAATCGACCCAGACGTGCGGGCGTGTGTAAATAACATAAGGAATAAAATTCTTTTATCATTATTAATTACGTCAATACTCAAGCCCTGAGCTCAAGTTGTAGATGGAAACACATGGTATTAAGTTCTAGGGGCATGTGATATATGATTTTAGAACTAAATACCACGCGTCTCCATCGGATGATGACAATTTGATGGAGACGCATGATTTTCCGTATGGTTCATTATTTTAAAGTCTGATATTATACCCATTCACATTCACACATCTGAAAAAATACAGCGTTATGTATTCATGCATGATTTATTTTCTATGTAAAATCTAGAGTGGTACCAACATTGTAATTTCACATGATACCAACATTGTTTTTTTCACATGGAATACATTTTGAAAAATTCTGAAAAAATCAGAAAGGTTTCCCATAATTTCCAAAATATTCCTATTTTTTACAATTTTTGTGCTATAGAGGTTTTTGAGAAATTTAAGTAAAATGAAAATCAGAAGAACCACTCTAACTCCACCAATATGGCAGTTAAAGGGTTAAAATTTTGGAAAAATCATCTCCAATATAAACAGCGTATATCAATTTTTTTCTGTTTGGGGGCAGTTGAAAACCCGGCTACATTCTTTATATCAGGGGTGGAAATAAGCAAGTTTTTTGATTCACAGTAAATAAAAATAGTCAGTATTATCTTGTCATATCACATATTTTTTGTAGAAATTACAAGAAATTTTGAAACGAATGATTTTTGATAATATAAATTTTGGTTTTACTTAGAATTTAAAAATGTCTTCATCGTTATTAGTATCACAACAACATTTCAACAAAGCTAGGATCGTTTTAATGCTACTCTGTGTTCATTAAAGTTCAAATGGATGTCACTGTCTGTTACGGTGCTATGATGGGATAAGTGACGTGAACGTCAAAACTGATTACCGCTCAATTTTCTCGGATATGGATTAATCGATATCAATAATTTTATGCTCGTAAGGTGATCTTATTTCGCCCGTCGCATCGAAATTCTATGCTTCGTGAAGTATTTGAAATTTATTCGGTAATACCGTCGTGGTGGAGTAATATCATACCTTATGATCAAAAAAGAACCGGAAATTCCCGCGCTTGTCCAATCCCGCGCTTGTCCAATCGGTAAACTTTTATTCTCTCAACGTTGGCAACACTTTTATACATATTCTGTCAAACTTTTGACCCATATCGTACGATTAGTTTTTGTTTGGCGTCTATACAAAGAAGTTGAAAATTTTTCGTGTGGCGATTTTTATAATGGATGAAAAGTTAGAACAACGTGCGTGCATCAAATTTTGTGTTGCAAATGGATTTAAGTATTCCGAAACGTTGAAAATGTTAGAAAAGGCCTTTGGTGAATCGTGTCTAGGAAAAACACAGGCATACGAGTGGTATAAACGCTTGGGTGGTCGTACAAGCTTGGATCATGATGAGATCCCTGGCCGCCCAACAACATCTGTTACTGAAGAAAACATTGAATCGCCGAAGCAAATCGTGTTGCAAAATCGTTCTGTACCGATTAGAGAGATTGCTGTGTTGTTGGGAATCTCTTATGGATCAGCCGAACACATTTTAACTGACGTTTTGGGTTTGAAACGCGTCGCTTCTCGGCTGGTGCCGAAAAAGTTGAATTTCAAAGCTGACACAGCGTTGGTTGTGTCCCAGTTTTTTGCCAAAAACTCAACCAATATCATCAACCAAGCACCGTACTCTCCAGATATGGCCCCGTGTGACTTTTTCTTCTTCCCCAGACTCAAATTGCCATTGCGGGGAACGCGTTTTGAGACCATAGAGACCATAAAAGAGAATTCGCTGCGTGAACTAAAGGCCATACCTTCGGTGGCCTATAAAACTTGTATGGAAAATTGGATCAAGCGTTGGCATGCATGTATTGCCGCAGGAGGAGAGTACTTTGAAGGCGATAATAAAGAAATTTATTAAAAATTGAAATTTTGCGTTTTTAAATAAAATTCCGGTTCATTTTTTATCATAAGGTAAAAACAGCTAATAGTGTTAACATACATGCTGCAATGAATAATAATTATAATGATAAGAAAAATTCAATCAAAAAGCGTGCCATGCGACTGATTAATATTGTCCTATTTAGCTTGAATATCCTACACAGAAGTAACTGGAGTGCAGGATTTAGCTACGCTAATTCAAACGCTGCACTCCTGTTACTTCTATAAATCAAATTCATGTCAAACAGCGTTTTATTGGGTTTAATCTAAAAAGTGCATGAGCATCAGTATCAACCAGCTATAGGTAAAATAAAGTCTTTTAACGCTATAATCACTATTTGGTGTTGTATATTATTTACTAATTTTACTAATTTATAAATGTGATTACGATCCCAACTGATTATTTCCATAAAACCTACATCTTGTATTCACTTCCCTTCGTCTAGTATTCATTTCATTACGAATTAAACAACAGCTGGCGAAATCAAACACGGTTTGTATCAAACGAGAACATATGTTGAAACTTCGTAATCGTACCGCAATAAACCGGTATTTTTCCGAACTCTAGTGATAAGGATTATTAAAGGAGCATTCCTGAATGTTACAAACTGACAATTTTCCCCAATTTGAGCGCCCTCATGCATATAAGTTGACCAAAATCATTGATATACATGCTCATTTAATATACCTTATCACCCATCACTAAACTTCCCAAAGCTACAAAATTACTAATTTTCCACGATTTTAAAAAACTCATTGACACGCGTTATCCATATGATAGTTAAAATTCCTGTAGGATTACTGTTGTCACTAATTTTCACACCCCTCAAGATTTTAGACGTAAATCAATCGGCATCCATGTCTGATCTTGCTCATAAGTGTTTTTTTTCCACAATACTCGAAGCTGATCGAATCGTCCAGTGATTTGATCTTACAGGAATCAGTGTTAATAGTAGCTCAAAATCACAACAGATTTTGTGTGATGGAAGGTCAATATTGATTTTGATAGAAGTGATTCAAAGATAAATGATAAACTGATCAGATCATTAGTGATCTTTATTGAAAAAGATCACAAGCGATCATCTTCCCTAGTGATTACGAATTGATGATATTTTGATCTTGATTTTTCCAGCCCTGATTCAAGAGTGTCTTCGAAGTTAACAGTTTCACTAAAATTCAAGAATTCAACTGCAGAATCTTCTACATATAGACATAGAAGGTAATTTGAAATGAATGTGTAAGAGCAGTTTTGAAGATTTATAACCTTTTTGTGTTCATTTATATGCCAGTTTTTTTTTTGGTGGAGTTTTTCTGATCCGGAGAGGTTAACAACCATAAGGTCATATTTCTGGAATTGCAGTATCGGAAGTTGGATCTAAATGAAATTCTATTCATAATAACTTTCTTTTGAATCCGACAAATAGTGAAAATCGATCGATACCTGTTCCATTTTGGAGTTATAGACCACTATAATTTTAGAGTTTTCTTCGGCCTAATTCAAGGTAGCATGAATTGACATGAATGAAACATTAATTTCCAAAGCTTTTTATCCAAAAATCTCTATGTGTGATACTGTTTGAAACATAGCAGATTTCAAAAAGTGATTGAGCGTTATATGAACGGCTGATAAGTGCAACTTATCGTTGAAACCCCCTTTAAGTAGTTTTGAATACGAAAACCGAATGAATAGTCTATGTATGTCAAAACCGGACTTGAACTGTCCAGAGCAGAAATCGTTTAAAGTCATTCTTAGTGTAAAAACCGGGCAAAAAACTTTGAATGGGATAACCGGAAAAAATCTTAGCCGGCACTTTCAGAGCAAATGTGTTGATTTTTGCATGGAAACTTCCTACGTGCTTTCCTTGGCTACGGGATTCATTCCACATATTGAATATTATGTATTTTATCTAACATTCAAAGTCGTTTGCTGTATTAACTGAACATTTGCGCTTGCAACCCCCTATTTAACCTTCAAGAGTTTTGATTACTGAACAATGATGACGAACCTTTCATTTTTATCTAATTGTGTAGAAATCAGATGTTTTTATCTTGACGAATGAAATTCGATGATATGTGTCTTTTTAAATATTTTTCGGAATCAATGTTCAAAAAAATGTAAAAAATTACTCCGATTATCAGGCTTTAAAAGTAGTTTAATATAAATGAAATTACTAACGTGATTACTATATTTATTTCTAGATGATATTTAAATGGTTTTTATGTATGAGCACGCAAACAATTTTAAATAAATTCAAGGTGGTGTTGAGTAAGATCGCAACCAGGATTTTCAAGAAGTAGATAAAAAAGCTTTAGAATGATTGAATCGTTACAGGAACTTTTTCCGCTTTTGCAAACCTAATTATTAACAATTGTGCCGTACGCCAAGGAAAGTAATTAAACAAGTCTCATAGAACAGAACTTCCAAAATAAGTAGGGTTTATTATTCTTACAA
Source organism: Malaya genurostris (assembly GCF_030247185.1). Classification (NCBI taxonomy): domain Eukaryota; kingdom Metazoa; phylum Arthropoda; class Insecta; order Diptera; family Culicidae; genus Malaya; species Malaya genurostris. The sequence goes on along the minus strand of NC_080570.1, from coordinate 39,466,688 downwards.
AATTGTATAAATGTTATATTGTGATCGGGGACTTATAAGAGAGTTAATTAGCACAGGTTGCGATGCTTATTCTCATGTGACTAAAGCACTCGAACTTCGTTCTTGGCTAAATGCGCTGAGAACGTACAAAGCGTTGTACATTCATTCCTGCCGCGGGGAGCGGGTCATTGCGCCGAAAGCCATTTCGCCGAAAGTCGTTTCGCCGAATGCCATTTCGCCGAAAGTCGTTTCGCCGAATAGGTCATTTCGCCGAAAGTCGTTTCGCCGAAAGGGTCATTTCGCCGAAGGGTCATTTCACCGAAAGGGTCATTTCGCCGAAGGGTCATTTCACCGTAGTCAAAAAGTTTCTTCGGGAGCTCCGTTCTGAATCTGTCTTTATTTTAAATCGATTCCCATTACGATTTTAAGACAATTCCAGGAATCGGCGAAATGACCCTTTCGGCGAAATGGCTTTCGGCGAAACGGCTTTCGGCGAAATGGCCCATTTGGCGAAATGACATTCGGCGAAATGACCCTTTCGGCGAAATGACTTTCGGCGAAATGACTTTCGGTGAAACGGCTTTCGGCGAAATGGCTTTCGGCGACATGACCCTGATCCCCTGCCGCGGTACATAAATGCACATACGAGTTTTTGTGAGAGCAGCTAAAGCTCTTTGCCTGCGCATGGTTGTCTTCTGAGAATGAGAAGAAACTTGTTTCAGGGCAATAAAAAGAGCGCGTATGCATAACATAAGGTCTGCTGCTACTCTGTGTTCAACAGTTCCCACAATCAAAAAAAAAATCATAATTTTAGTTTTGTTACCCAATTTTTCAATTCACGGTGCTCGGTTTTTCGGAAATCTTGATTCACATTTTCGTGCGCAAAATGGGCTTATTTCCACCTCTGCTTTATACCATCACTTAAAGGGGCGAAACAAAAAAGCGTAAAAAAATATTCTAAATCAACATCAAAACTGCTCCGATCGGTGTTCATTCTCAGTAGACGGCCAAGCGATTCCGGTTATTGCTTCAAGAATCGAAGAAAATTATTTTGAAGAATACCACAGTATTATAACAATTTACACAGGTTCTTGATCTAGTTAGGATTTTCCGGGCTAAATCGAACCATTCTAACCTTTCACTTGAATGATTTCTTTGTGTAAGACTTTCGATTCATTCTGAGTTTTAACATCTCATATTTGGCTGAAACTTGGCTCCCGGAATGCAGACCCGGTGTGATTGCAGCAATCGGAAACTACTCCGAAAGTGCCGATTAACCGGTTGCAGGCGGCAAGTGTTTTGCTTCATGTTAATTACTTCGACCGTCAGGCTGAAGTATAGTACTGCGGAATCAGACTGCATAACGGCAACACAAGTATAAATTTCAGTGATTTTCCTTCGGTTGGTTCGCCAACCGGTAGCGGTGAGTGTTCAGCTGCAGAACCTTCACCCACCAGCGGCCACCGATGTCGGTACGATTCCGAACGGTGGGTCTTGGCATCCACAACCATCCAACAACGAACAACGGGTCAATACCTAATAAGTCATGGTAATTAGACACAACACGTCAGATAACCCCCCCCCCCCCCCCCCCCCCCCCCCGAGGCCACAAGCCTGGGGGGCGCACACCGTGTTTCGACGAGTCCTGGCAGAGCGTATGTGAGGCAAGCAGTTCCCTTGTTAAGCAAACACCCGTTCGGTGCGACTGCTACTTTGTTAGTTTTCCTCCACTGCACTCTGGCCGTTTCACTTTTAATCACCGGACTACGACGGTAATGCAGACTAAGCGCGGGCTCCGTCGTCCGTTGTCGGTCTGGTGACCTGTAAGACAATCAAACGGATTCCAGGAGATGGGTTCAAGTGTGCATGACTTGTGTCGCATATTATTCCTGACCGATGGCAGTAAAGCGGACCGAGGCTAGAAGCCGACATAAATTGCTACTATGGTAACTCAGCATCATGCGAACCGGTGATTTTCGACTAGACATAAGCAATATTAATAATAACAACATCTACTAGACAATAAAGAAAAGGATTATGGCATAATTCGATGGAATTTCCCGCTGTCTGTTGGTAATAATCCTAGAATAGGCTACTTGGAAACATGATTCCGAAGCATTATATGCTTTCATATTTGTATTTTGGCTTAAGCTTTGCTTTGTAGGCGTTTCAATCTACCAACCTAGATGCAAGATACCACAGTAAGTAGAACAAAACAGTGGATGACGGACCCATGAACTGAAACACCTACGTGATAGTCAAGAAATCCCCTTCTAAGAATACACTTCAAAAGACTGAATAATGACTAACATTAGTTTCCCTAAAGCCGCTGACTAGTTACCCTAAGACTGTGATCAATCCCTCTAATTATTTTAACGTTTAGTAAAAATTTGACAATTGAGCAGTTATTTTCTATCGAGAAGATAATTTTAACTAAAACTGCGGCCCATTTCAAAGCTGGACGCAAGGATGCTAGGTCATTTTCTCAAAAATCTTTGATCAAGCCGACTGTTTTTTGGCTGAGCACGATTTTTCCCAGCTGATCGGAATCATTTTGATAAGCAAAAAAAAATCTCGCTCAATTTTCCCTAGCAAATTGAAGACTTTTCAGGGCTCATTGCCAGTCTGTGATCGATTTGAAATATGTAAAAATCTGTCATTTTTTAAATCTGTGCAGAAAATTTGAAATGACATCTCTAGTTGAATTGATGAAAAGTTATTTGGGTTTATTTTGCACTAAAAATAAAATAATAACAAGTGGTATAATAATTGCATTTTCTTTGCTTTCATTAAAAAATAAATTAAACGAAAGAAAGCTATGAAATAAGAATTATAATGCAAGATTTCTTTTACGGTTAGGCCTCCACTTGCTACTCCCTCTCCCATCACTCAGCACTCGATCACACAGCCTACACGCTAACCCAATCATACTCAAACTCATTATAGCTATCTCATAACTCAGGATACCTCACGATCACGCTTCCGAGATACAAATAGTGTACCGAGAAAATATAGTTATAAAAAAGTAGTACGTATCTGTACCTATAATTTCAATCACGTATTGTTATGTTATTAAAATCGTTAAGATCCGTTTTCCTAGTCTTATGTGTTAGACTGAAAATTATACACTTTTGAACACGAATTTTGTTAGTTTACTCTCGGTATGAAGAGGAGGGTGAATCACACTTGTAATAATTCCACCTTAATGGTAGTAATAATCAGTGCGACATATGTTTAGCGTCCCATCAATCATTAATATGTATTAAACCGCAAAGAAATCCACTGCCTTTGTACGTGTGAATTCACGTGGGAAGGGGAATTTTGATAGGAAAATTTCCTAACTTTTTTTTCGTGTGTTTATTGCTCTGGCTAGCCGGCTATCAAAACTGATTGCTTGTGTTATGTGTTAATTTGTACTTCCGAGGACTAATATGGTGGCGCTCTATACAAGTGAGTAGTTTGATAGCTCTGTTATACACACACCCGCTTGTGAGAAATTCTGACAGCTGGCAGAATCCTGGCAAGAGTAAGACAACTCTCAAAATTTTGCAGGCGAAATTGCGTCATTCTCTCGCCACGTGCCGTTTTGCAGAATCGCTCTTCCTTCTTTTTTCTGTTTGACTTCATTTGATATTTGGCTACGAAATGGTGAGTTGACATCTGGAAGGGGCGTCCAACATAGCTCTGGTCCTCACAAGCTCCAATTCTCACGCTTCCAGGGGTCTTCCGATGACAATTGACCGCCAGTTAAGGGTTTCGTGCTTAACTGGTAGTGTAGCCTGGACACTGTTGTCCTTCTGACATCAGCTAGAGTGAGGGGGTGCGACCTACGGGGCCTGCCTAGCAGGCCCGTACCCAGAATTTCGTTTCGGGAGGGGCCCAAAGATAAGAAAAATAATGTTACTGAAGATTGCTTATGTAGCTAATTCTCGGTGTGCCTTTTACGGGTGTTTTTAACAGACACTTAAAACTTTTCCACTGGAACTGTTATTGTATTACATTATTGTCTGAGACCTTCTGAATATTTATATATCTGTTTTTGATTTCGGGAGGGGCCCGGGCCCCATGGACCCCCCCTCTGGGTACGTGACTGCTGCCTAGGATGTGACCGAGCATCTGTTCATCAAGGAGGTGCGGCTCAAACAGCGTCTGTCCTGGCATCCAGCGGCTGAATAAGAAATGCTTTTCCCCGGAAGCTATACCTAAGACGGCAGCCCCGTCCCGGAGGACAGGGAACCTAGGGCCAACAACCTACTGTTCTCGAAACTTAAACTTTGTTCGAGAAACCGATAATGAAAGATTACGGACTGATTTAACGGCAACGACATTTAGCGTGAAACAACGGAAACGAATAGGAACATGGAACGTTTTAACCCTAGCCCTGCAGGGTAAACTGGCACAACTTACCAACGAAGCGCGTCGAATGAAACTTGAGATCCTAAGACTCAGTGAAGTCCGTTGGCCGAACTTTGGAGAACACAGAATACCATCGGGACAAATTCTGCTATACTCTGGCCTACGAGGCGAACACGCTCCCCGGCACCGTGGAGTTGGCTTCCTACTGAGCGCCCAGGCACACTCTGCGCTTATGAAGTGGGAGCCTATAAGTGAAAGGATAATCGTTGCCAGGTTCAGAACAAGGGTTCGAAACCTCACTATAATCCAAACATACGCCCCAACCGATGCTACCGACCTGCAAGACAAAAAGAACTTCTACAGTCAACTCAATGCCACAGTAGATAGAATTCCGAAGGGCGACATCATGATCTGTATGGGCGACTTCAACGCGAAGAACGGATTCGATAACTCGAACTATGAGCGTATTATGGGGCGCCATGGTCTCGGAGAAATGAGCGAAAACGGAGAGCTGTTTGCAGTATTCTGTGGCAATAACGACATGGTGATCGGGGAATCGCTCTTCCCCCATCGACCGGACCTTGTGCACGTGGCTTTACCGAAAATCAAATTGACCACATCTGCATCAGCCGAAAGTGGAAACGGAGCCTTCTTGATGTGCGGAATAAACCTAGTGCCGATATCGCGTCTGACCACCACCTCATCATCGGCGAAATACGTCTGCGTGCTGCGCGTATTCGTCGACAAGAGGAGCGAGTTGGACGGCGGTATAACACACGCCGACTGTATGATACCACAGTGAAAAGGTCCTTCACTGTGGAACTGCAGACTCGTGCTGCAGACATTCCGGAGGGTGGCAGCGTGGAAGACCAATGGACTGCCATTAAGAATGCCTTCATCGTCACCAGCGAGAATAATCTGGGTGAACTGCGCACCCAGAGAAAGCAATGGATCACTGATGAGACCTGGACGAAAATAGAGGAGCGAAGAGGAGCCAAAACCGCAATTTAGCGATCCAAAACCCGAGGAGCCATATATTCGGCCCGTCAACTTTTCCAAGTGCCAGCCAGGCCACCATCACCTCGGCATGACCCGCCTAGGGTCAGGCGTATCACACGCGTGAATACCGAGGCTCCGCAATTGCTGGGGATACAAACGGCCATTCAAAGCATGAAATCGAACAAAGCCCCATGACTCCATGACATCCGCTCAACTGTTGTACAATCTATTTCGTAATATTTGGGACACCGCAACTTTTCCGGTCGACTGGATACAGGGTATCTTAGTAAAGGTGTACGTACTTACTCTTACTCTTTCAGCCGTAGATCACGCGGGTCTCTGTTGTATACAGGAGGCATCTCCATTCAACTCAGTTCATGACTGTTCACCGCCAGCCTCGGTAGCTGCGAAGGGTCCGCAGGTCGTCGTCAATTTGATCGATACATCTTGCCCGCTGCGCGCCTCTACTTCTTCTACCGGTCGGATCATTATCGAGGATCATTTTAACCGGGTTGTTCTCCGACATTCTAACAACATGCCCGGCCCACCGTAACTGCCCGACCTTGGCCGTTTGGACGAGGATTGGTTAATTCGCCTTCTCCACGTCCGTCTTCCATCTGTACTCCGCCGAAGATGGTTCGCAACACCTTCCGTTCAAAAACACCTAGTGCGCGTTGATCCTCCGCAAGCATTGTCCAGGACTCGTGCCCGTAGAGGATAACCGTTTGTTCAGCGTTTCGTTGATAGTTAACTTCGTACGACGGCGAATTTTGCTCGATCGAAGGGTCCTACGCAGTCCAAAGTAAGCACGATTTCCTGACAATGTGCGTCTCTGAATGTGTCTGCTGGTGTCATCATCGGCTGTCACCAGTGAGCCCAAATACACGAACTCGTCGACCATTTCGATTTCATCACCACCAATCAGACTCGTAATGGGTGGATGACGTTATCTTCTCTCGAGCCCCTGCCTTTCATGTACTTGGTCTTTGACACATTGATGTCTAGTCCGATCCGCTTGGCCTCAGCTTTTAGTCCGATGTATGTATCTTCCATCTTCTCAAAGTTGCGTGCTATAATATCAATATCATCAGCGAAACCAAGTAGCTGGACGGACTTTCTGTTAATCGTACCACTCGTGTCTATCCTCGCTCTTCTTATCACACCCTCCAAAGCAATGTTGAATAGCAGACACGAAAGTCCATCATCTTGCCGTAGCCCTCTGCGAGTTTCGAAGGGACTCGAGTTTATCCCCGATACTCGAATGACGCACATCTTTCGATCCATCGTAGCCTTGACCAATCGTATCAGTTTGTCCGGGAATCCATAGTCGGGCATGATTTTCCATAGCTGTTCTCGATCGATTGTGTCGTAGGCTGATTTGGAATCGATGAATAAGTGATGTGTGAATATGCATTCGCGGCACTTTTGCGACACCTGGCGGATGGCGAACACTTGGTCCGTGGTAGCGCGTTCGCCCATTAATCCTGCCTGATAATGTCCCACGAATTCGTTTGCAATCGGTGAAAGTCGACGGCATAAGATTTGGGAGAGTAGCTTGTAGGCGGCGTTCAGCAGAGTTATCGCGCGGTAATTGCAGTAATCCAGCTTGTCGCCCTTTTTGTAGACGGGACACACGATTCCTTTCATCCATTTCTCCGGTAAAATCTCGTCCTCCCAGAACTTGGTAACAAGCCAGTGTAGTGCTTTCACTAGTGCATTACCACCGTGTTTCAGTAACCCGCTTGGTAGTTGGTCAACGCCAGCGGCCTTATTATTTTTCAACCGGCTTACCTTCTCCTCGACTTCTTGGAGAGCTGAGACCGGCAGTCTATCGTCCTCCGTATGCGTTTCCAAGTTCGTTACCGCGCCGCCACTTTCGTATTCCGCCACATCGCCATTGGAGTGCTCGTCGAAATACTGCCGCCATCTCTCGATCACCTCACAGTCATTCGTGAGAAGATCCCCTTTGGTGTCCTTGCACATATCGGCCTATGACACATGGCTTCTGCGCGAACGGTTCACCTTCTCGTAGAACTTTCTTGTGTCATTAGCACGGAATAGTTGTTCCTTCGCTTCGCGATCTCGGTCTTCCTGTTGGAGCTCTTTTCTACGGGATACCGAGTTTAGTCTGTTCCGCGCCTGTTTGTATCGCTCTTCGTTTGCTCTCGTCCGGAGTTGCATTCTTCTCGGACACTAACTGTTCATATTCGTCGCCGAACCAGTCGTTCCTTACTTTTCTAGCCGCTGTACCTAGCGTTGCTGATGCAGTGCCACCTATGGCAGAACGGATGTCTCTCCAGCCATCTTCAAGAGTAGCTGCACCAAGCTGCTCTTCCGTTGGTAGTGCCACTGTCAACTGCTGCGCGTAGTCTTGAGCTACTCCAGCTTCCCGGAGCCGCGCGATGTTAAACCGCGACGTTCGGTTACGACGTTTGGTAGCCACCGTCGAATGTTTTGAGGGCATGCATACAGCAACCAAGTAGTGGTTCGAAACTATATTCGCACTACGGTAGGTGCGAACATTGTTGATGTCCGAGCAAAATTTTCCCTTGATCAAAACGTGGTCGGTTTGGTTTTCGGTCTGTTGGTCAGGTGATCTCCAGGTGGCTTTGTGGATATCCTTGCGGGGAAAGAAGGTGCTTCTGACTACCATTCCTCGGGAGGCCGCAAAGTTGACACATCGTTGGCCGTTGGTATTCGATGCGGCATGCAGGCTGTTCGGCCCGATTACCGGTCGGTACATTTCCTCCCTTCCTACCTTGGGATTCATGTCACCGATGACAATTTTTACGTCTCTACGCGGGCAGCCGTCATAGGCTTATTCCAGCTGCACGTAGAACGCTTCTTTCTCGTCATCGGGTCTCCCTACATGTGGGTAGTGCACGTTAATGATGCTGTAATTGAAAAAAACGGCCTTTCAATCTCAACTTACACATCCTAGCGTTGATCGGCTGCCACCCAATCACTCGCTGACGCATCTTGCCCAGCACTATAAAGCCAGTTCCCAGGTCATTCGTTGTGCCACAGCTTTGGTAGAAGGTAGCCGGTATTTTGATCTTTTCTCGCATTTGGTAACACGAATATGGACCGAAAACGATAAGTTTGTGACTGCCCTTATTCTTAAGGCCTGATCTCCAGGTAGTTTTTGGATGACCTAGAGCAATCACAATTATTCTATTGATCGCATGTGGTACCACGAATGTGGACCGAGAACGATAAGTTCCTTACTCCACTGTGTTACGCAGGTAGAACTTAAGGTCTGAACTCCAAGTAATATTTGGATGAACCAACACTTCCTAATAATTCGTCGCAATGATTCCATAAATTGATTGAAACACAATAAGTATAGACCACAATCAATAAACTCGCTAAAGTCATCGGTTACATTGGTGTAGACCTTAAGGCTTGTTCAGAGGAGGTTTTGGATGAGCGAGTTCTTCTACAGATCTTATCACAGTATGTCAATTTTCTGTAATTAGTCCTACGAGTACATACCACACTCAATAGTCAAACAAAAGTCACCCGTTAAGTGATTATATACAATATCTGTTTTCAAGAGAATTTTTGGATACCCAAGTTCTTATTTAGTTTCTTCGAAACTAAACAAGGCCCTGAAGGCAGATTATTTTGCATATGCTTATAAATTGAAATTTCCACCTTTACGAAAAAAAACCTTTTTTTAAATCGCGTTATTTTAAATAAAGCGCGTAATAAAACACCGCGTAAATTAAATTCGCGTAATTGAGGTTTTAGTGTAGTACAAAATTATTCGATGACGGCTCAATCGATTGATTTTGAATTTCATCTAAATTCGAGCTTTCGTTTCGGAGTTATGGTTTTTTGATTGTGTTCGTGGCCAACTGTACTGTTGACTTATTTATATTCTTACAATTGACTTATTTATATTCTTAAGCTTTTGATCAATCACTAGAACATTGCGAGTGGTCGATTCGACTAAGTTTCTATAACACAAGGTAGTTTAGTAAACGACATTACAGCTTAATTTTCTAGCACTCCTACTCCGACAAACTCCGAATTCAATAATTGCCCGTGCATTCGAATTCGATGATACGACTTGTGGAAAGAAAACTTTCACGTCGAATCTTGAACAGGTCATCGGTTATCCATCTGGGTTCAAATATAAACCAATTTTTTATTCATCTGTATTTTCAAATCAATCATGGTTATGTTTTATTAAAAACGTATCAAATTACCGGGTAAAAAGTAATATTATTCAAATTGTTTAGAGCACCCCCTGTCACTATCAATATTCACACAACACCCATTGCTCGAACAAACAAGAACTAAGTTTATTCTGGTACGAAATAAAAAAAAGAAGCAACAACAACAACGAGCGGGAACCAATCTAGAAGCGACGTGTAATTTCAAAGTGTCATATATTCTCTACACAAACACACACACACACACATAGGAGTAGATGACTACGGACTACGGTACAGAAAGAACAGCTTGCTGTAGCAGCATCCTGCGGCAAGCAGGCTACAATCAGTCATATGACCCTGTTTGCACCCGCAATGTGAGGGTTTTGTGGTAAAAAGAGCCATTAGAATCGGTAAACGATGGAGAATTGATGACACCGCACGACCGCAAAGGATCAGTTTAGAAGTGTACAAAAAAAAAACGAGCGACATGCTCGACGCTACAAGTGCAAATAAATTCGTATCCTGAATCGAACGTTTTCATCCCGATTCCTCCTACCGGAACGAGGTGGAGTTGACTTTGCAGTTTTGTGCGGCAATCGACCGCCAGCCGAATGTGGTATTCCAATCAATATCTAGTTTGTTGTTCCTCTCATGAAAAATGTCATAAAGTTTCGATTGCGTCGACAGGCATCGATGCATCGGCTGTAGTAGCACTAGAAGTTCACTAATGCTGACTGCGTTTTAATTGTTATGACTGGCGCGGATGATGATGGTGATGGTTACAACCGATGCAAATGTAGTTTTCATATTGCGGTCCAAATTATAACGCCCGAGTTTGACGCACGCTAACGGGAATTGTATTTGCATTTTACTGTGATAGCACTTCTTCCCGGCCGGAGGAACAGCTAATGGAAACCTGTAAACAATGTTATGAATAAATTCGAGAACGACAGTGACATACGGTGTAATTCGGAGGTATGAGAGTTCCGTATCACGATGTCATACCAGATTTCGACTTTTGACATGGCGCTGTCGCGTGTTTTTGGGTAAACAGTTTGATTAATGCACACATTTGAAGGAAAATGTTCTAATGCAGTTATTTTTCATCAACTTCGAATGTTGTAGGAACGTAGCAAAGACATCAGATGGTTCAGTTCCTTGATTTTACCGAGTAAATTCAAAAATCGGACGAATTGTGCTCGAAGATTACGATTGCGTTTCGAACATGACCAGTGTGAAAAAGTGGCCCGATAATGTCGATTCTTTTTTGTCGTGAATACGACTTACTGTACTATTTATTTATTTATTTATTTATTTATATTTCAATCAACAGGCAAACTAAAGTCCTAATGATTATTTTGAAGAATATTCGCTGCAATTTAATAACGGCTTGATTCCGTAGTTAGTACGATGTAGAGGCATTTTGATTTTGAAGAGGTTGTTGTTGCGAAGAGCTCTATCAGATCGGCTGAAAAGTTCGTATCGTTTCTATGAGAGGGCGCCACTAGAATTAAATCCATACCATTTTCAGTTAGTACCAACCTTCAAAAGATACGTGTATAAATTTGACAGCTGTCTGATTATTAGTTTGTGAGATATTGCATTTTGAGTGAAGCTACTTTTGTTATTGTGAAAAAAAAAAATGGAAAAAAAGGAATTTCGTGTGTTGATGAAACACTACTTTTTGATGAAAAAAAGTGCCGCCGATACCAAAAAATGGCTTGATGAGTGTTATCCAGACTCTGCACCGGGCGAAGCAACAATTCGTAAGTGGTTTGCAAAATTTCGTATTGGTCATATGAGCACCGAAGACGATGAACGCAGTGGACGTCCAAAAGAGGCTGTTACCGATGAAAACGTGAAAAAAATTCACAAAATGATTTTCAATGACCGTAAAGTGAAGTTGATCGACACCCTAAAGATATCAAAGGAAAGTGTTGGACATTTTATTCACGTATATTTTTATATGAGAAAGCTTTGTGCAAAATGGGTGCCGCGTGAGCTCACAATCGATCAAAAACAACAACGAATTGATGATTCTGAGCAGTGCTTGGAGCTGTTATATCGAAATAAAACCGATTTTTTCGTCGATATATAACAATGGACGAAACATGGCTCCATCAATTCACTCCAGAGTGTCCAATCGACAGTCAGCTGAGTGGACTGCACGGGATGAACCGAACCCAAAGCGTGGAAAGACTCAACAATCGGCCGGTAAGGTTATGGCGTCTGTATTTTGGGATTCGCATGGTATAATTTTCATCGAGTACCTTGAAAAGGGCAAAACCATAAACAGTGACTATTATATAGCGTTATTAGAGCGTTTGAAGGACGAAATTTAAGAAAACGGCCTCATTTGAAGAAGAAAAATTAGAGGGTTGTATTCAAGACACGACCGAGCACAATAGCATTAAAAATGATACATTTATAGGGTCTTCATAATTAATACAAAAATAAAGAAGATAATGATGATGATACACTGCACTAAAAACTTATTCAATTGACTAAATACAAAGATGCTCTAGTTTAAGCGCTTAGACTGTTAGCGAATGATAAAATTGACAATTATATTCTTTCTTGATAATTGATTCTATTCAATTCTGATCCCTTTCCACAAATTTTTACATTGATAAGTTTTTGAATAACATCCTTCAACTAGAAGTCAATTATAATGAATTCAAAGTTACTTGAAAGCTCAATTTTAGATACAAACAACCTAAAGATTTAAACGAAATTTTGTTCATATTGTAACTTTATGTTATTAACACATGAATGAACATTGTCATAGTTACAACGCGTGTAGCCATCAGACGCTTATTGTTTTGAAGCAAATAATAATTGAACTGAAACTGGCGGTTAAGCAAATTCTACGAGGGTTCCTATTCAAACGATACATGTAAAATCGCAGGTAAACTTACCTTGAGTTTATCTTTGATACTATACGATATTGCATCTAATTGTACTGTATATGTGAGCCTGTGGAACTCATTTATACTACTGAACCGAGGAGGCCGCTTTTAGATCAGAATTTAATTTTGAATCTTTTGAATCGTTTAATTCCTGGTGGGACAGTCACATTGTCACGTTGACAAATTGAAGCATTTTTAAGCTCACAAGATTGAAGCTTTGGAATCATTTAAATCAGGAAAATCCATTAACAGATCATAGAGGAACAAGCGCTGCAAATTAGATCCGAAAAATCTATCGCCGATAATTCTAAATTGGCCTGATAGTTACCAGAGAGCCAAAATAAAATACTCATTTCAAACCAATGGTATGCAATTGAAATATTCAAATGACGTTGTCTCATAAGTTTTAGTTAAATGTTTCCGAATCGATTGTTTGTCGAATTATATAAATCCATCAACAAATGACTGAGTTATAAGCGCTCAAAATTATGACAGAAAAATGTTACGCGATTAGTTTTGCATGCTTTAAATTGACACACAGCCTCGGGAAGCGAAGTGTAAGGCATTTTTAATAGCAAAATCGACCAAAAATAACTTAAAAACCCTTCTTAATCCACCTAGTGGTGTGATAATGCCTTTCTCTTCTTTCATAACAGTCTCATGAAAATATGTTTCATACATTTATTAAATAATTTTAGACGCCAATTGATTCAGATTGACTCGAGTAGTTCACAAAAGCATGTTTCAGTGTTTATGTCACACAGTCAGCATCATTTTTCCAAACTAGTGCTTGACATTTGCGTTGCCTATTTGTATGAGAACAATGATGCTAATCTAAAAAAAGCCTTCTTAGTCCACTTAGTGAAATTTTCATATATCTTGAAAAATCACCATAGGGGGGAGTACATGAAATTTTCAAAATCGAAAAAAAAGGCTTAGACTTGCATGAAACGTCGAGATTTAGTGTCATCTCGAAAAAAAATTTTTTGGAAAAAATCGACTTTTTGGGACTTAGAAAAAATATGAAAATTTTTCTAAGTCCCAGAAAGTTGATTTTTTCAAAAAAATTTTTTTTTGAGATGACACTAAATTTCGATGTTTTATGCAGTTTTAAGAGTTTTGGCATCAAAAAAAATTTTCGATTTTGGAAATTTCATGTACTCCCCCCTATGGTGCTTTTTCAAGATCGATAATTGTCAAACCTTTACCACCGGGCAGCACCCCTTAAGCATGTCCGATTTAGGTCAAATTTTTCATGAAGGCTTTTTTCGAGGTGCTTAAACTTTTGAGCACTAGAACTTTACGAAAATAGAGTTGATCCCAAAATTTTGGCACCCTTATATATACAAGAGCGGTAAAAATCAACGTGTTTTGTCGGTTACGTCACTTATACCATCATATATCTGGAACCAAAAGTCACAACCATTTGATCTTCGAACTTGATCAACGGCCCGACAGTAGCTTTCAAACGAGCCCAAGTTTGTTAAAATCGGATCAGCCATCTCTGAGAAAATTGAGCGCGTTCAAATACAACGCTTTTTGTCGATTACGTCACTTATACAATCATATCTCCGGAACCAAAAGTCACAGCCATTTGATCTTCGAACTTGATCAATGGCCCGCCAGTAGCTTTCAAACGAGTCCAAGTTTGTTCAAATCGGTTCAGCCATCTCTGAGAAAATTGAGCGCGTTCAAATACAACGCTTTTTGTCGGTTACGTCACTTATACAATCATATCTCCGGAACCAAAAGTCACAGCCATTTTATCTTCGAACTTGATCAATGCCCCGATAGTAGCTTTCAAACGAGCCTAAGTTTGTTAAAATCGGTTGAGCCATCTCTGAGAAAATTGAGCGCGTTCAAATATCTTCGAAAAGTGCACACACATACACACACACACACATACACACACACACACATACACACACACACACACACAGACATTTTCCGATCTCGTCGAGCTGAGTCGAATGGTATATAACACTATGGGTCTCCGAGGCTCCGTTCGAAAGTCGGTTTTTCCAGCAATTCTAATACCTTTCTATAGAGAAAGGCAAAAAGGGCAACGGCTCCCTATTTCATCTGAGCTCCTATTTCCATCTCATCCCTTCACCTCATTACTTTGAACATGAATAATATTTTACAACCTACCGGAAGCAAACTGTGAAATGTTTTAAAATGGTTTGAAAAGCTATTGCACACTTTCCAATTGAAAGAAATGGTTTTAAATTCTTCGGTGATCGTTTTGCCTTTCTCTATAGAAAGGTATTAGAATTGCTGGAAAAACCGACTTTCGAACGGAGCCTCGGAGACCCATAGTGTTATATACCATTCGACTCAGTTCGTCGAGATCGGAAAATGTCTGTGTGTGTGTGTGTGTGTATGTGTGTGTGTATGTGTGTGTGTGTGTATGTGTGTGCACTTTTCGAAGATATTTGAACGCGCTCAATTTTCTCAGAGATGGCTGAACCGATTTGAACAAACTTGGGCTCGTTTGAAAGCTACTGTCGGGCCATTGATCAAGTTCGAAGATCAAATGGCTGTGATTTTTGGTTCAGGAGATATGATTCTATAAGTGACGTAACCGACAAAAAGCGTTGTATTTGAACGCGCTCAATTTTCTCAGAGATGGCTGAACCGATTTGAACAAACTTGGGCTCGTTTGAAAGCTACTGTCGGGCCATTGATCAAGTTCGAAGATCAAATGGCTGTGATTTTTGGTTCCGGAGATATGATTCTATAAGTGACGTAACCGACAAAAAGCGTTGTATTTGAACGCGCTCAATTTTCTCAGAGATGGCTGATCCGATTTCAACAAACTTGGGCTCGTTTGAAAGCTACTGTCGTGCCATTGATCAAGTTCGAAGATCAAATGGTTGTGACTTTTGGTTCCAGAAATATGATTGTATAAGTGACGTAACCGACAAGACACGTTGATTTTTACCGCTCTTGTATATATAAGGGTGCCAAAATTTTGGGATCAACTCTATTTTCGTAAAGTTCTAGTGCTCAAAAGTTTAAGCACCTCGAAAAAAGCCTTCATGCAAAATTTGACCTAAATCGGACATGCTTAAGGGGTGCTGCCCGGTGGTAAAGGTTTGACAATTATCGATCTTGAAAAAGCACCATAGGGGGGAGTACATGAAATTTCCAAAATAAAAAATTTTTTTTGATGCCAAAACTCTTAAAACTGCATAAAACATCGAAATTTAGTGTTATCCCGAAAAAATTTTTTTTTGAAAAAATCAACTTTCTGGGACTTAGAAAAATTTTCATATTTTTTCTAAGTCCCAAAAAGTCGACTTTTTCAAAAAAATTTTTTTTCGAGATGACACTAAATCTCGACGTTTCATGCAATTCTAAGCCTTTTGGCATCAAAAATTTTTTTTCGATTTCGAAAATTTCATGTACTCCCTCCTATGGTGATTTTTCAAGATATATGAAAATTCCACTAAGTGGACTAAGAAGGGTTTTGCCTTTCTCTATAGAAAGGTATTAGAATTGCTGGAAAAACCGACTTTCGAACGGAGCCTCGGAGACCCATAGTGTTATATACCATTCGACTCAGTTCGTCGAGATCGGAAAATGTCTGTGTGTGTGTGTGTGTGTGTGTATGTGTGTGTGTGTGTGTATGTGTGTGTGTGTGTATGTGTGTGCACTTTTCGAAGATATTTGAACGCGCTCAATTTTCTCAGAGATGGCTGAACCGATTTGAACAAACTTGGGCTCGTTTGAAAGCTACTGTCGGGCCATTGATCAAGTTCGAAGATCAAATGGCTGTGATTTTTGGTTCAGGAGATATGATTCTATAAGTGACGTAACCGACAAAAAGCGTTGTATTTGAACGCGCTCAATTTTCTCAGAGATGGCTGAACCGATTTGAACAAACTTGGGCTCGTTTGAAAGCTACTGTCGGGCCATTGATCAAGTTCGAAGATCAAATGGCTGTGATTTTTGGTTCCGGAGATATGATTCTATAAGTGACGTAACCGACAAAAAGCGTTGTATTTGAACGCGCTCAATTTTCTCAGAGATGGCTGATCCGATTTCAACAAACTTGGGCTCGTTTGAAAGCTACTGTCGTGCCATTGATCAAGTTCGAAGATCAAATGGTTGTGACTTTTGGTTCCAGAAATATGATTGTATAAGTGACGTAACCGACAAAACACGTTGATTTTTACCGCTCTTGTATATATAAGGGTGCCAAAATTTTGGGATCAACTCTATTTTCGTAAAGTTCTAGTGCTCAAAAGTTTAAGCACCTCGAAAAAAGCCTTCATGCAAAATTTGACCTAAATCGGACATGCTTAAGGGGTGCTGCCCGGTGGTAAAGGTTTGACAATTATCGATCTTGAAAAAGCACCATAGGGGGGAGTACATGAAATTTCCAAAATAAAAAATTTTTTTTGATGCCAAAACTCTTAAAACTGCATAAAACATCGAAATTTAGTGTTATCCCGAAAAAATTTTTTTTTGAAAAAATCAACTTTCTGGGACTTAGAAAAATTTTCATATTTTTTCTAAGTCCCAAAAAGTCGACTTTTTCAAAAAAATTTTTTTTCGAGATGACACTAAATCTCGACGTTTCATGCAATTCTAAGCCTTTTGGCATCAAAAATTTTTTTTCGATTTCGAAAATTTCATGTACTCCCCCCTATGGTGATTTTTCAAGATATATGAAAATTTCACTAAGTGGACTAAGAAGGCTTTTTTATTTTAGATTAGCATTACTGTTCTCATATAAATAGGCAGCGCAAATGTCAAGCACTAGTTTGGAAAAATGATGCTGACTGTGTGACATAAACACTGAAGCATGCTTTTGTGAACTACTCAAATCAATCTGAATCTATTGGCGTCTAAAATTATTTAATAAATGTATGAAACATATTTTCATGAGACTGTTATGAAAGAAGAGAAAGGCATTATCACACCACTAGGTGGATTAAGAAGGGTTTTTTCATATAAAATAAACTCACTTTTCAATTTAGGACACATTTTCGTCTCAAGATTTACAGTTCGTCATGTTTCTGATTATCTACTAATCGATTCATCTCAAAACATGATCACTATTTCGCACAATTACACTACCATTGAATGCTGGATGACTTCATAATTAGTAATGTTCACTTGTCACTTGTTTAGTTAACGATTAAAACTTCAAAAATTACCCGACAAGCAATAAAAGTCTTCAAAAATATGAGATGAAAGTTTTTCACTTAGTTCACTTAATTGCGCTTTGTTTTCATCTCATTTGGTTTCGCAAAGTTGCCAACTTATCTCATATTGTTACAAAAAATAAATTGTTTTTCTTCTTCAAATTATTATCAAAAAGTATGTTTTTGGTATCCGTGACATTAGTTTAATTATATTATTAATATTAATATTTAAATAAAACTGTTTTGGCTTCGAATATTACCAGAAAGAGCGTGTTAAATACTAATGAAATAACCATTGTGGCAAATCTAGTAGCACTAGTTTCATTCCACTATACGCCAACATAACGCTGTGAAGTGTGTGTGTGTTTCATCGGCTGTGCACAGAGATGCCAGATATTTTCATAGAAAATATGTATTACTTTGCATAGAAATTCTATATCTGTTCTATCTGTTTTCACTAATAAAATGATGTTAAAAGATAGTTCTTTAGATCTCCGTAAGTCATTGCCCCATTAATTAGATAATTCAACGAGTAAATTTTTTTACCAATAATAGTAATGTGGAAAAATCCTGGTGGGTACGGTTGTATCGTTTGAGTTGTATATCTGGCAGCGGTAAGGCAGTCGGTCACCAGAATGTCTGCAAGCCATATTTTTCCAGCTGGCAGCGTTTAGTCAGCCATCTGGCAGCCATGCGAATGCGGGTGAGAGTGTAATAGTGGAATATTTTGTTTTGATTGCTGTCGCCATTGCTAATTTATAGGATGAATAAAAGATCAACGATAGGATGGATAAAAATCCATTGAGATGAAATTAGGAGCAGAGTAGTGAAAACATCATTAGTGTTTTTAGCTATTTTATAAATATTAGTTGAATTTTCAAGAAATGTGAATCAATTTTCAAGGTGGAGCAAGGCGAATGAAGCAGTAATATGAAATAGTTACAGTGATTTTAGTGGCTAAATCGGGGTTTGAAGGCGACGTCCTTACAAATGAGATGAAATAGGGAGCCCTTACCCTACATGGGATATTTCAAAAGAATCGGTAACCACGCTAATTCGGTTCTACAATAGCTAGATGATATATAAGATACTCAAGCGAACACGATGTTGCGCAGACAACAGGAAATTTCACCAACACATAATGCAAAAGCGACAATCCAGCAAGTAAACGCATATACAATCCAGTCATCAGCTCACTGGACAAGCTACTAGTTTCATTCACAGTCAAACATCAACTAGGCAAAGAAATATTGTGCAGCCTATATTTATAGATTTCTCTTCATACTACGCAAAACGATGCGGTGCTTTTTATGCATGACGCAAAGCCTCCTATGCCGAACAAGAAGTTGACGTCATTTTGTACAACAGGGATTGGTGGATGAAAACATAGGTCAATTTCAACCATTTTTTCAATAGTATGCTATTGAAATACTGAAACGGCGTCGTCATACATGTTTAAGTTAAAAGTTTTCGAATCAATTGGTTGTTAAATTATAACAATCCATCAACAAATGACCGAGTTATTAACGTTCAAAATTATGACACAAAAAGGTTACGCGACTATTTTTGAAACTTTTAATTGACACCCGGCCCCATATAGTGAAGAGTAAGGCATTTTTAATGCCAAAAAGTTTTGTTTCATCAAGACAATGCACCGTGTCACAAGTCGATGAAAACCATGCTGAAATTGAACGAATTGGGCTTCGAATTGCTCCCTCATCCACCGTATTGTCCAGATTTGCCCCCCAGTGACTTTTCCCAGTTCTCAGACCTCAAGAGAATGCTCGCTGGTAAAAAATTTAGAAGCAATGAAGAGGTAATCGCTGAAACTGAGGCCTATTTTGAGGCAAAGGACAAATCGTACTACAAAAATGGTATCGAAAAGTTGGAAGATCGCTATAATCGCTGTATCGCCTCTGATGGCAATTATGTTGAATAATAAAAACGAATTTTGGTAAAAAAGTGTGTGTTTCTATTAAACGATACGAACTTTTCAGCCGAACTGTTAGACTCGCTAGTCGAAATCAACCCAAGGGGAGGACGCTTAGAACAATGTGCCAATCACACAATAACACAATGCGTTGGTGCATTTATCAATATTGGCACTTTGGTTGTTATACAGTTGCACAGTTGCGGCACACAAAGGGCTCAGTTTTGACAAGTAGCTGTTTCATGGGGCACAACATGGCACACTTATACTCACAGTATATCACGTGTTTTTTTAGAGGCACAATATAGTTTGTGTTAAGCGACTCTCCCCTTGAATCAACCCGGTTGTCTCTGCCACTTTTTCTCTGCTCTGCACCATCCATTTTTCGATCACTAATTAGATCTACATGCCGATTTGTTCCACCATATTTTTGGTCACGAATTGACGATTCTAACACCGTCGTTAGCCAACGCTCGTTTACGAATTTTCTTGGTTCAATTTTCCATTTTCGTGTATCGCTACTGTTGGTTGAGTTTTGTGACAATGTGCCAATTGAATAAACGAATAAATCGATGAAAATCATATCTGCCGACATGAAAAATTCTCCCCCTTCTCAATGTTTATTTTTCATACGCAGGTGTCGCCACCTGTGATTGGGTTTGGTGACAATAAGTAAATTTAATTGAACAAAGTCCTGTTAATGGTTGCCCACGGTCGGTGTAGTTCAATTTTCCGTCTGGCACGTAGTATCATCTAGCAAAGAAGCACTCCACAGGCAACAATCTCTAATTTATCTTCTGTGCTCGTTAGCAACTGTTATTAGTTGATTAAATTTACAATTCATGAAGCCTGTTTTATAAGGGCTTACGAGATTTAGGGGATCCCGCGGTAAAAAAAGAAGAAAAAATCACTTACTAATAAGCTTATCATGATTAGTTAAAAAATTTCCAGCATTCCAAAACAATATTTTCGTTCCGCTTTGCTACCACTTCAACTCAAACTAATTACGTTAAGATTACAACCGTGTGGGGTAACAACAAAAAAAAACCACCTAAACGTAAATAAGGTCAACTTCAAGTTCAGAGCTGTTTCTTGCATTCGCAGGGAGACGCCTTTAGGGCCATGCTTAACATGTCAAATTAATAGCACCCGGCAACATACGCAACGTCATTTTCATTTTCCCCGTGCGTTGCTTGTCTGTAAGCATTATTCTATATCCTTACATTTCCAACCGAAAGGGCAGAAAGACAGCCAGGAAGAACTAGAAGACAGGCGAATCAAGTCAACTTCGGTTTAACCACACATATTCTGATTACATTTTGTTTATCGCAGTATGCCATGCCAGTGCAAAGTTTTATTTCCCAACCAGCAGACCTGCGCAGAACGTCTTCCTGAAAGCACGATTTTCGTCTGAAAAGCTTCCACTTCTCTCTGGTGGCTTTCTAGTGAAGGGGAAAACTCTACACACCGAGGAAATACTCCGTTCGGACGAATTACTACTTGGTCGGATATTTTAAAATGTCTTATTCAAATTCTTCATTTGAGTTATTGATTAAAATTCGACTAACGGCTATCAGGGAATTTTTATCGAAAAATTGTTTTTTTTCTGAATTTTTAAAATTTTTTCTTATTTTCAAAAACGCTTTTTATTTATATTTTCTTCGTTTCAGTCTTTTTGGGAGTATCAATTATCACAAATTAAATGTCGTAAAAAATTCTTAAAAGATAAGCAGTGTAATGTTTATTTTGTCAACGGGTTTTCAGAGACTAATTTCCCAAAATAGCATAAAATACTTGTTTTAACCTACCCAATGGTGTAATCACACCTTTTTTCTTATAATCGCAAAATTTATAAGAGTTTTTTGCAAGATTTTTGGAAAACTATTTCCGTTATCTAAAAAGCAAAAAAAATGTATGGTTATCGGCTAGCGAGACCAATGTAATAAACCTACATACATCATCTTGGTCCAGGTACAACTGTCCCTTTGGTTCAGTGTAAAAATGGTGAAAAATTACTGAAATGTACATTGAAAATCAATTTTACCTATTTTTGACGAGAAATCACTAATTGTAAGCTACACAAAATTAGGTCGATATCTACTCAAACTTTGACTTGATCGTAAAAAATGGGTAGCGTGCTTTGTTATGGCATAACACTTTGAGTAAACTTACATTTACCTAAATTTTGAGGTCATCACTCGTTAACTGAAATTGGGGAGATGCACTTTAGTTGATTTTGGGTAGGTTTTGACCCAAAATTAGGTAGCGGCTGGTAAGAGTGTACTGTATTTAAATTTATGATGGAATTGCAATCTATCACATTGTAATGGCGTGGAGCAAATTAAATTTTTCGGTGAAGTTTCAAAAACCACATTTTTTTCAAAAAGTTTTCAGTGTAATTAGCCATAGCCGATTGAATTCTACGTAAAGCAAGTGAATTGAAATATAAGCGACAGGTAAACTATAATTTGAATGCAATTCAAACATCGTGTAACTGATTACGATCATAGTTGTAGCACTTAACACGGAACAAATTATTTAAACTAATTGAGTTATACTCAGTTGAGTTATATCTAAAATATAATTAAGAATTTTATTTTCAAAACTAATCTATTTGAACTAATCAATTTTAGGTAACGAATGATGACCTCAAAATATAGGTAAATGTAAGTTCACCCATAGTGTTATGCCATAACAAAGCACGCTACCCATTTTTTTACGATCAAGTCAAAGTTTAAGTAGATAACGACCTAATTTTGGGTACCTTATAGAAGAGCTCGACAATGAGTGATTTCTCCTCAAAAAATGGGTAAAAATGATTTTCAGTGTATTGCCTAAATTATGCGCACACTTAGAAAAAATCGTGTAAATTTACGTCTCTACACGGAAAATAAAAACTACCTATTGTTTGACTTCTTTTTACTTAATTTTGAGTTCTTTCGTATCTTTTCTTTCATTCGCTTCTTCCATTGTTGTCAAAATACAAAGAGCAAAACCACCCAACAGTGAGAGTTTCGTTCAATAAGCTAAAATTAGGTAACCCGTATCAATCGGAATTTAAGTCAATACGACTAAACTGTAGAGTAAACATAACTCACCATTGAGTAGATTTATATCTTTAGGTATTTTTTTTGCACGTGCCTTACGGAAACTACCTAAAACTAAGTTGTTGAACGGAACCCCCAAATTGAGTAAAATGTGTTTAAAATTAGGTTGTTTTGCAGTTCCGTGTATTCCGTGCACATAAAACGAGCGTCGTGATTCACTTAAATTTAAAATTCAAAGTAGATAAAAGTAAGTCGAGTAGCGCTTGGGAGGGGGAGGGGGGGGGCGTAGTTGTTCGGAGTTTTTTTTTTGGGTCACTAACTCAATGATGGGGATGGCCAAATCTTATTTGCCCCGGGTGTCAAATTTCCTCGGTACGCCACTGGGAAAGTCATAGCTTCAACTTCACAGCTAATTCAGCAGAAGTTTACATCGATACAGTCACAAAAAATCATCATAACCGAAGAAATTACGGAATGATTGAATTTACATCAAGCATAAATTTCATGTTTTCTTAAAGTGTACAAATCAGTGCTGGAAATTTGTAACCTACGCTAATAAATAAAGTTATAAGTTTTGAAATCTATCTCTTCTGTTGTATTTTCTACACCATGTTTTACATAGTATGTCATTTAAATAATTTTATAATTCTCCACTCTTATAAAAAATCAAAGTGACAGATCATTACATGTTTTAACCTATAACATAAAATTTTGCATCTGTTTCGATGACAAATTCAGATAAACCAATGTCATAATCATAACAGTAAAGTCAATGGCAGGATTCATTTCTGCATGTATTGGATTTTGAATTTAAGTGAATTGTGACACCCCTTGAACGTGCATCTGTCGAGATGTAAATTTACATGAATTTTTTTGAAAAGGTGTGGAATCTGGATAAAACTTCATTGTAACCATAAAACCTTTCGTATGAGCCCAAGTTTGTGAAAATCAGTTTAACTATCCTGAAGAAATCGATGTAAGTTACATTACAGTTTTTGGTCATCATTTCCGGTACATCCGGAACCTAAACCGGGAACGGGGGTCGAATACGGGAATCACTTCTATTTCTCTGAAAAGGCTAGCCTAATTTTCACGAACTAATGTTCACATGAAAGGTATCATAGTTCTATAAGTTTATGAGGAATTTTATCTGGATTCGACTTCCGTTTCCTGAATTACAGGGCGAAGTGCGAAGAGCGACGACGCAAAAAAATGTTCCAATCTGTAGGTTATGACAGTTACTGGCCAAACGAACCGATGACGACTCTGCCGGTGCCCAGTTCCCTACACATTCCTTTTGTGTAATTAGGCCTTTCTGTTTCAACAGACTTCGCAGCCAATTCTTAGCGAACAGAATCATTGTATGAAAGTACCGGAAACATTGGTAAAATACACAAAAACTCACTTAATTTGGATCCGATGGACCGGAGATTTTTTCAGAAATGGCTAGATTAATCTGATGGTCTCATAAGCCAATATTGAAAAAGTGGTCTAACTAGCGTTTTCTTCATACTTTTAAGGAAAAATACGGATAAAATTATTCGTCACGGTTTTGAAGGAATTCTCGAATTTTTCCTGTACCATGGGTCATTAGGCGGCGCACACCTTCTTCGTCCATCGTTTTAGCTATCTTATTCCACCATGTCGTCATCTGATTGATGTCTTTGACAACCTTTCCCTCTTGCCTTGAGTCTCCTCTTCATGATTGCCCAGTATTTCTCAATAGGGCGGAACTCGGGGCAATTGGGTGGGTTAAGGTTTTTCGGAACAAACTGGACCCCTTTCTCTGCATACCATTCTAGAACGACTTTGCTGTAATGGCAGCTTACCAAATCTAGCCAAAACATTACTGGATGGTCGTGAGATCAAATGAACGGCAAAATTCGGTTTTGGAGACACTCGTTTTGGTATAGTTCCGATGTCATTATCTTATTTGTAACAAAAACTTTCGTTTTTTTTGCCACAGCTGCAAATGCCCTGCCAAATCATAAATTTTCTTGCAAATTTGTCGCCAAAAACAAATTTAAATTTAGCTGGAACATCCCCCGAGCAGTTGCCGTAAAATTTTTGACCTGGGATTTGACCGAAGTCAGCCTTGACATAGGTTTCATAGTCCATCAAAAGACATCCGTCGAACTTGGTCAGCACCGAACTTGGTCCGAGCACGAATTTTGACCACACTATTCTGTTCTTTGGTACGATTTGGCTGTTTGCTAGCTCGATACGACTTGATTTCTTCCCGGAGTCGAGTTCTCCTCACGGTACTATGGGCAACACTGAAATTTCTGGCCAAATCACGGTCCGACAGATTAAGATTCCTCTTAATCGTCTTCAAAATCTTACCACGCAGTTTCCGGTAGACATTTCCACTCCGACGATTGGCTTGAGGTTTCCGAATCGTCGTCAATGTTTTCTTATACCGTTTGATAACGCGCCATTTGTCAAATTTTTAAGTCAAACGAAGCAGAAATCTTGGGCCTGGGTGCCGAAATCTTACTTCTCTAAAGTATTTTATAAGCAAAAATAAAGGCCCATAACTTCCAGAGTTCCGATAGACTTGAAAATTTCACAGAACATTCTTGAAATGTTTTACTATAAGAAAATATAAAGAAAATAATAAATGTTTTTTCAAAAGTGTTAGACCCTACCCGCCCCTTAAGTAATTTCAGAATTATGCCATTTCAAACATTACACCCCTCTTTTTAAAGACACTTGCTACATAAAGCAAAGTCTTGGCATTACATTCCTTGTGTGGAATATGGCCTTTCTATTTCAACAGATTTCGCAACCGATTCTTAGTGTACAGAATCATTGCATGGCTAGTACTATGGATCCTACTGACACTAAGAACCCTTCCAGGTAGGGGTTCGAACATACTACAACTGGCTTGTAAGACCAGCGTCCTATGCATTGAACCGCCAACCCGGGCTCTGTAATTTGGAAACCATTATTAAGTCTGTTGATGAATTTGTTCCGTACCTTGTTGATAAAATTGACTAACTCATTACTTTGTTTTCAGATAACAGTAATCGTTTCCAAGAAAATAAAAAAGATTCATTAAAGGAAGACGACATTCTTGCGATTTATGATTTTTCTGAAAATGGTTCATTTATTATTCAAAACGCTGCTCAATTTTGCCACTGGAATAATTCTAAAGCAACAATGCATTCATTTGAAGTTTACTATAAGAAAGACAATGAACTTGCGAATGTTAGCTTTTTTCTATCATATCAGAAGTAATGACTCACGATACAATTGCAGTTCAGTTATTCATTTCCAAAATGATTCCTTTTTAGAAAAAAGCTAACAAAATTTTCTAAAAAAAATTATGATTTCATGGCAACTCTGAACCAGAGCTGCAAATTGTCAGTCATATCAAATGACCTCGACAGACTGACTAAAATCATCGTTAACTGTAATCGGTACGGTCAAAGTGTCTGTCAAAAGAGATACTCGATAGTTCAATGACCAAGTAGAAGTATACTCAGTCGAAGACAGGTGACGCATTTTGTTCTCTCTCTCATTCTCCCATTCCCTGTTGAGGTAAAAAATTTCCATGAGAGTACTAACAAATACATAAATTGATAAAGTTCATTGTTCTTTGTAAAAAGTCATCGGACTTCGGAGTTTATTGGTGTACATGAATTTAATTTAATGTTTATGCTGTTTGATTAATATTTAGTCACATCGTAATCAAGCAGGGACAGGAGAAATGAAGCTAATATCAATCGCATCGGCAATCAATGAGCGTCCTGGTGAGTGAGATATCAAGAGAATTTAAGTTATGACCGGCCTCCTGTCACGACGCCATCTTGATGAGATCAAAATCGGAACCTCAAAATCAGCTGATTGCAACGTAAACAAACTATAATACATTTGTTTTACGCGTTTACCTTGTTTAGTGCACAAAAATTAGTGAATTTTGGGTCGACTCTCTCACAATAACTTGTCGGTTTACCTAAAATACAGCAGACAGTGTTTTGGGATGTCAAGTGGAGATAATTTTCACAATTTGAGAATCGCGATGAGTATCAAAACATCGCAGTGTTTGGGGCTCGAAACGCGAGGGGCTCAACGTAATCGGTATACTTTCAAATGGCTGGTGCTCACATACCGGTGTCAGATGGGTGGTTATGACAGATCGGCTCTCAGACACTCAATATACACTAAAGTCTCTTTTTACACGGTATTTTTTCGCACGGTTTTTTTATACACGGCTTTTTTTACACGGATTTCGGAATTAACACGGTTTTTATTTACGCGGTTTTCGCAATTAACACGGTTTCTGACAAGAGTTTGAAAATCACTGTCATTTGTTTTTTGAGAAAATTTTTTAAAAGGGAATAGGTTGTCTGTAAGAAAACGATTATTAGAGCTAATTTAAAGTTTAAAAGTTAACTAAAATCATTCACTCAATAATTCACGAGATCATTGACTGTCGTTCCATAAAATGATTAATCAGTCTTCAGATCTTCAATCCCTGTTGTAAATTACACGACAACGTCTCTTCCGCTCAGTTGTGGTGTATGATGTCAGCATCGTCATTGATATGATCGAGAATTTCGTAGCGTTGAAGAAATAGTCGGATTTACTAATCTCTTCAACTCTTCATCATATCGAGCACTACAGTATTTTATACCCATTTGAAAAATATAACTCTAGTAGTATTATGATTTACGCCGATGAAATGAGTTGCTTCAGCATGACACATAGTAATACCTTTTCTAATTTGATTCATATTCATCTCTATGAATTCTTCCCCTTTAATTCTGTCGCTGCGTGCATATATCTTCATCCAATACCCATGCCTTCCCACTCAGTTTAATTAAAAAAATTACTATAAAGATCTTTAGTGTTTACTACACATCGCAACTTCGGAATTGAAAAGAACTTATTATCAAGCTTTATTTGCAGTCAAAGTGTTTATGGGTGGTATTATTAGTACTTCTTCAGTCGAACATTCTAAATTGTACGTATTATCGTTCTTTTGAAAACCGAATTCATTAAACATAGGCATGAGCCATTTAGATTATTTCGATTCTCGTACAACGTGTTTCCTGAGTGTTTCTAATTTTAATTTGTCATCCAATGTGTCTATATCAAGGGGAACGTGCCATTTGAGCCAATTTGGTCTGAACCTCAGGCTGGTTTTTAGATTTCCGTTTTTATTGTGAAAAAACAGTTACATATTATCAAAAACAAAACAAACAAATACTCAAATCTACGGTTTTTGGAATTATTACGTCAAATTTTCCACGCGGTTTTTTTTGCACGGTTTCCGCAATTAACACGGTTTTATTTTACACGGATTTTTTTAACACGGTACGTAACCCCCGTGTAAAAAGAGACCTTAGTGTATGATGATTGGTAGAGCCTGGTTGGCAGCAGTCCAGTGACATAAGCTTTCCAATCTTCGTCGTGCAAAGTTGCTAGTTGATAGTGACATTCAGCAGCTCTGCTCTGAATACAATCATATGGTTCTGTTTTTTTATTCTTTTCTGCTCGTTGCCAAACTCGTAAGCAGGGTTACCAGTTATGCATACATTCAAGATATTATACACTTCAACAATCTTTCTGAAACTAGATAGAGCAAGCAGACATAAGAATTAGAGTAACAAGAATATAGTTGAAATTATTCGTCTTAAGCTAAAATATTGTACATTTTAACCATGTTGTAATAACTATTTGGAAAAAATCATTTATTTCTTCAGTTTTCAAGAAGGGAAATAAAGCCGATGTATCCAATTATCGTAGTATTGCCGCACTATGCGCCGTATCTAAATTATTTGAAATTATAGTGAAGCACAACAGCAACAACTACATTTCAAAAACTCAACACGGATTCATGCCAAAACGATAAACAGCAACAAATTTACTCTGCTACACTTCTTTTATAGCAGGGATGGAAATAAGCAAGTTTTTTGAATCACAGTCAATAACAATGGTTAGTAGTATCTTTTCATATCACATATTTATTGTAGATATTATAATGAATTTTGAAACGAATTATTTTTAGTAGGATAAATTGTGGTTTTGCTTAGAATTTAAAAATGTCTTCATCGTTATCAGTATCACTGCCTGGTTCGGAATCAACATTTCAACAAAGTTAGGCTCGTTTCAATACTACTCTGAGTTCATTAAACAGGTTTGAAGCTCAAATGGCTGTCACTTACGATTCCGGTGATATAATGGTATGAGTGACGTAAACGTCAAAACTGATTACCACTCAATTTTCTTGGATATGGATTATCCGATATGATTTTAGGCTCGCTAGGTGAATTTCTTTCGTCGGTCGCATCGAAGTTCCATGCTTGGTGGTGCACAATTAAAACAGCTGATAATATTAACATACATGCTGCGATGAATAATTATTATAATGATAAGTAAGGCACGTTCCATCACAAAGCGTGCTACGCAGCTGATTAATATCACCTTATTTAGCTTGAAGAAACAGGAGTGCAGGATTTTGCTACGCCAATTCAATCGCATCATTGCGCCATATGCTGCGCTGCTGTTACTTCTATAAATAAAATTCATGTCAAATAGCATTTTATTGGGTTTAATCTAAATAGTGCATGAACATCATCATCAGCATCAACCAGCTGGAAATAAAAACAATTTCGCATTGCGTATTGCAATTGCGCAGTGAAAACTGTTGAATTAACATTATCTATGTGATTACGATCAAAACTGATTATTTTCATAAATCTTTCATCTAGCATTCATTTTTTTCTCAGTTTAGTATTCATTTTATTGCGAATTAAACAACAGGTTACGAAATCGAACACAGAGTTTTTTTGATCCGGAGAGGTGAATAACCATAAGTTTAAAATCCTCATAACTCTGGAATTGCAGAATCGAAAGTTGGATCTGAATGAAATTCAATTAATAATAACTATAATTTTAGATTTTTACATCGCAATTCGAATGAGCGACAACAAAATTTTTTTCTGCGAACAAATATTCAAATTAACATGAATAGACATGAATGAAACGTTAATTTCCAAAGCTTTTCATCAAAAAATCTCTGTATGTGATGCTGTTTGAAACATAGCAGATTTCAAAATGTGATTGAGCGTTACATGAACGGCTGATAAGTGCAACTTATCTATCTAACAAGATTGCTATATTTAATTCTAGATCATATTTGAATAGTTTTTATGTATGACCACTTAAACAATTTTAAATACATCTTCAGGTGGTTGTTGAGCAAGATCGCACCAGGATTTTCAAGAAGTAGATAAAAAAAATTCAAAATGATTGAATAGTTACAGTGACTTTTCTCCGCTTCAGAAAACTTAATTATTAGCAATTGTGTCGTACAACAAGGAAAGCAATTAAACAAGTCTCAGAAAACACAACTGCCAAAAAATGTGAGGTTTAATATTCTTACGTACGAGTTTTTTGTGAGAGCAGTTAAAGCTCTTCGGTTGATGCAATCTACACTGATTCTCTGCAGCCTTTGACAAAAAAAAAACCAACAAATAGCAGTAGTCTTAATAAACTCATTAGACTTTGATTCAGTGGATCGTTGCTAAATTGGCTCGAGTTGTATCTAATTGGTCGCGAAATGTCTGTGAAAATCGGAAACTTCCTTACAGTGACTTTCGCTGTCAACTCTGGAGTCCCTCAAGGCAGTCACTTAGGACCATTCTTATTTTTACTCTACCTCAATGGTCTCAACTTCATATTGAAATGCCACAAACTATCCTTCGCAGACGACTTCAAGCTATTTAAAATTTAGTTAAATATCAAGGAAACACTATATATTTGCAGTCACAGTTAGACTTATTCACAAACTGTGTTCCGAAGTGTTCCATTTTTGTCGTTTACTCGTAAACGCTCGCTGATTCGTAGCTACGACTATGGCATCTCGCACAATATACTGAAACGTGAATCTTCCGTGAAAGATTTGGCTATCAATCTTTATTCCAAGCTGGACTTCAAAAGTCACATTACATTGTTGATGCAAAAAAATGAGGAGGTTTTAAGCCTGCTGGAGAGAGAGATTGCTCCCCAAAATCAACAAAATAAACAAAAATAAACTTCAAAAGAAAAAAAGTAGCAGTAGTGCTACAGTTAACAAAATTAATAATATCACCATTGAAAACAATCGGTTTTTTTTTTCAAACACTGAGACTTTCTGCTTCAAATGTATATTATTCATAGATTAGCCTACAAACTCTGCCCGGTTCAACTCCAACCCAATCGATTGAAATAACAGCTAGCGGGAACGGGATGGAAAATTACCGATTATTAATGCTGTTAGTTTGACTAATTGAAACTAAATTGCGGTTAATTGGGGTGCCGAGCGGAGCAGATCTAATCGATTAAAGCTAGCCCTTCCGACTCGTGAAAACCGGGTAACCACAAAGAATAAATATTGGCGGCCAATTCGATCGGCACTGCACAGAGATTCCGTGTTACCGGTGTCAAATTTGCCGTGTTGCGATGAATTTATCGCAGTTCCACTAGCAAATGCGGCGAGGCTCGGAAAAAGGGGGCACCACCGGTTGCGGCCAGACGGACGCGGAACTGTGAACATCCCTGCTATTATTCCACCTGCAGTGAGCCGGAACCCTTCAAAGCCATTCCTGCTGTGTTTATTTATCCCACATCAGGAATAGGCAATCCCGTGTGCCCAACCTGGTCAAAGTGCTAGCGGCACTATCGATTCGTTGCCGCCCTATATTAAGGCGTTAAGGCGTCTGTTTGGCAATCATTTACAATTCGCAAGCAGACATTGAATGCGCCTTTACCGTTGGAGAGCGAAAATGTAATGCTTGCTAGCGACAAAATCTGGACAGATTAAATTAGGAATAAAACAAATTTGCTGTTAGTTTTTAAAACTAACTAGGAACTACGAACTGTTAAGTTTACTCCAGTCATTAGGGTCTGTGCAGACTTCTCTGCAACCGATTTAGCTGCTTTTGTCCAACATTTTCGAATTTGTTTTCTATAGTTGTAGTTTGTTGTTCACATTGAGAGAGTTTTCTCTCCGCACGAGAGCTCAATACCGCTCGATAAGTCGCAACTCCGAGCAATTAGGTGCATTCGTCTCTTACACAAACAAGATGCCAAATCAGACCAAATTAGCGCGGGAGCGTCATGGCTGCCTAGGAATGGTAACAATTGCTTCTTTAGGCATTCTTCACGGTATATTTCCTTGTTTACCGTTCTGGTAGTGATGAAGCTGTGGCCTTGTTCGACTGCAGCTGCATGTTGCCTGCCAAAACAATCAATTTTTTTTTGGGAATCTTGGCCTTGTTCTTCACCCTGAAATGTTTCTCTTATGCTAATTTTCTTACTGACAGATTCGGATTTTTATTGCATTTTGCTCTTGTTTCTCTTTTGACGCCATCTTCGATCTAAAACCTTTTAGTATCACCACACATTGATTTTACACAATGAGCAGAGACATCATCAGTCTGCGAAATATTCCAAGCAGTGTTGAGATGAAACTAGTATAAGACAAATTAAATGACCGACAATCAGTATCTTAAAATTGTTTTTAATAGACACCGAGAAAACTAGAGGGTCCGGAAATGCACTTTCTGCTTTCTACCAGCTTACTTTACAGATTGGAGGGAAGTAAAACCCCTTCAAAACTAGTTGAAAAACGGTTAAAAACTTTGAACGCAAAGCTAGGGGGTCAGTGTTCTCAAGTGGCCGTAAAAAAACAGGCAATAACGAGCAGAGCTAAAGCAATGAAATCGAAGTAAGAAAATAAGCGGTCTTTGCTGTTTACTGAGTAATTTCCTAGATCGACTTTCGATTTCAAATGGGAAGATCTTCGAATGCTTAACTTCCTGGCTTCATCCGAATCTTAAAGTTTTTCAACTATTGTTAGATGGACAAAACGCGGTTTTATACCACACAATAACTGAAAACTTTTTAAAATGCTTCCACCTTTGTTAGAGTTGTCCATGTAGTTACACACTTCTAAAAAACTCTGTGTTCACGCAAATTTACGTGCAAGAACATTTAATATTGTGTCTAAAATTTCATGACATGAAATTCATTGAAATAAGAAAAATAATAATAGTAGCGACCGTCGTGACTTGAGCCGAGAATCATTGAATCACAAAGTACGTCCATTAATCGACTGAGCCACAGAAGCATACATCTGCTTGGCTGGATAAAGGTGCATTTAAATTCATGCAGACGCACCCGCTATCCGAATGCACATAGCAGTACAGTTTATGCTAATCCAACATTAGGCCATTGAAAATGAGATTTTCCGTAACTTTGACAAATCTTCCATAAAGACCCATAAATTTAATCGTATGAAGGATTAAGTCTCCTGTAAAATTCAAATTTGTTTGGAGTGTAGGATGAAATTTATTCTCTTTGTTTCAAATATAAAAATTTTAATCGTATTGTGACTTAATTTTCCGATCGGATCGTGCGAGTGTTGTTTTGACTTCTAAAATTGTTCTTACCAAAATCAATCTTTTCTCTATTTACCTTCAATTACGAAGGCTTTATTATGAAATGCATTACTGAATCTATGTAATTTTTTAAATAAAAATAGCGAAAGTTAAATCTTAGAGTTAGTAAAAACATTTGCTGGACTTACTACTCTTTTTAAATGTCAACTTCTTTATCCTCACTGTGTAGGTTTTGCTTTAGTTTCCCTATTTTTTCACAAATCTTATGTCTTCTTACTTTTAATTGAATCTTTCGCTCTCAACTTTTTCACAGTCGTTATTCTTTTAAACCGTTATCTATCTTTACTCTCATTGCTGTATTTACTAACTTACGTTATAAGGAGTGTATCGAAAACAAGCTGTCCACAAATTTTTCTTTCAAATTATGGTAAAAACGATTTTTTATTCAAACTAAAAATTGATCCTTTATTGTACGAGGTTTAACATGAGCATAATATTAACCAGATGAAATTTAAGTTATTCCTTCACGAATTTTCGAACTTTTTATCGAACGCTCTTCACCAAGTTCCGGACAAGTGTTGCATCGCATTTTTTGGACGCTTGAGCCCACATTTTTTTAACTAACCCTTAACAGTCTTCTTGAAGAACCTCTTAACGATTGCCCAGTAACGTTCGATGGGTCGAAGCTAAGGGCAATTTGGTGGATTGATATTTTTCTCACCAAAATTTATACCCTTTTCCGCAAGCCAATTGAGAATGGTTTTCTCATAGTGAGCCGACGCTAAATCCGCCCAAAGCAGTGGAGCTGTACTATGCTTCCTATATAAAGGCAGCAATCTCTTCTGGAGACACTCAGATCGATAGATTTCTGCATTTATAGCTCCGGTAGTGTAAAAAATGGTTGACTTCAAACCATAGGAACGTATTGCTTGCCATACCAGTACCTTTCGACCGAATTTCTCCACTTGAATCGACCTGTCCGCATTGCTCACATCTTCACCAACGACGACAGTAAAGTATTGTGGACCTGGAAGGGTTTTAGAATCCTCCTTTACATAAGTGTCATCGTTCATCAAAACGCATGCATCATGACACTGCAAAAACGAATACAATTTCCGGGCCCTTGTTGCTGCTCGCTTCTTCTGTTCTACACTTTGTTTCGAGATTTTTTGCTTCTTGTAGATCTTCCTCTTGTTGCGCTGGATCATTCCGACACTCGTTCCTGCTTTTTTTTTGGCTAAATCACGTATTGACATTGATTTGTTCTTCATGATTAGAGATACCACTTTCTGGTCCAGTTTCGGGTTGGAAGAACCGGGTTTTCTGCCTCTTCCTGGTAGCTCATCCAAAGAATAGTTTTCTCCAAACTTATTAATGATGGTTTTAACACTGGCATGATGAATTCCAAACCGTTTCGCCAATTTTCGCATAGTAATACCCTGTTTACCTAGTCATGTGTCCAGAACCTTAATTTTCACTTCCTTTTCAATACGCGACATTTTGAAAACGCAGAATTTCAACTGTACAAACAAGTAAACAAACGAAAGCTGAGAGCCAAACGCACAGCATGCTGTGATCTGATCATTAAAAAAAACCACTGAGCCACAGAAGCATTCATCTGCTTGGCCGGTAAAAGGTGCATTTAAATTCATACAGTCGCACCTGTTAGTGGAACGCAAGTTATAGTCGAAACCAGTAAAATTCAAGCTCATCTAACGTTAAGTCATTACAAATATTGACAAATTAGGTCTTTATGACAAATTAGGTCTTTATGAATTACATCGTATGATCTTTTGACAAATTAGGTCTTTATGAATTACATCGTATGAGTGATTAAGTCACCTGTAAAATTCAAATTTTTTTTAGAGTGTAGCAATTATTTATTCATATTCACTTTACTTTTGTCTCTTTCAATTCATTATTCTCGTTTTCCTTAGTCTTGATCTTGATTTCATTCTTTTTAGTTTCTCCTTTCTACTTTACTTTAATGCTTTCTTCATTTTCGTTAATTTCTACACGCGCTATACTTGTTTTCGTCTTTTTATTCGCATCTCACTCTTATCCCATTTTGTCGTGAATACGACTTACTGCACTATGGGGCGCCTTTTTAAAATTTACCCCCTGAGAGAGTGATAAGTTTTTGATCGTGAATATCTCTTGTTGTATCTAACGTATCATCATAATTTTTGCTATATGCCATTAAAGTTTTCTGAAATGTTTGGTATCAACGAGTATCAAAGGCGCGTTTGCCTTTCTCGTATTTTGAAAGCTCATAGCTCAGTGATCTGTGGAAGGATTTATATAATCTAACTATCAATAGATTCGAAATTTTTCAACTTAAACGTATATTGCAACAACATTGAAGTTTTTCAATGGTACACTATTGAAAAACCTGTCTGATTTGATCCATTTTAGCACCAGCCAATCAGAACGCGTTCTGAGGAAGAAAACAAAATATGTGCTGCTCCAGCGATATAAGAGCTGACTTTTTCACGTTTTGTTTCATCATTCGTCATCTAACACTCGATGTGGATAGACGAATAACCTACTACGACTAATTTCGATTTTGTTTTATTTTTTATTCGCAGTTGTCTACCTACCCAAGCTATGGGTAAAAACCGCCATAGATCCGAGAAGGATCCAAAGGATGCTAAGCGTCTGAAGCCAAGTGATGTACAGGTAAACGACCGTTTGCTGAGTAAAAACCAATATGCTGATCTGCCAGTAGATGTCGAAGAGGAACTGCAGAAGAAGGAAAAAATGCCGCCTTTCTACCTGAAGGGCTTCCCACCAACTCTACGCTCGGATTTCAACACACTGATCAGCAAAGGACTACAGGCAACAATCCGTTTATGTACCGAAGGCTACAAAATAACTGTTCCGGCTTTGAACCACTACAAAGGAGTGGAATGCTATCTGAAGCAGACAAAAGCGGAATACTTCACACACGATATTGCCGCCAACAAACCTATGAAGGTTGTACTTCGAGGACTACCCGACATGATGGAAGCCGAACTAAAGCAGGCACTGTCGGAGGCTGGACTAAAGCCTTTGATGGTATTTAAAATGATGCGCCATAATACGGACAAAAAGTTTAGAGATCAACTGTACCTGATTCATCTGGAGAAGGGCTCCATCACCATGAGTCAACTGAAAACGATTAAATCGTTATTTCACATAATCATCGAATGGCAAAAGTATAAACCGGTACATCGGGATGTCACACAGTGCACGAACTGTTTGAACTACGGCCATGGAGCGAGGGATTGCCACATGAAAAGTCGGTGCGGGAAATGTGCCGAACCACACAATACCAACGATTGCCTACTAGATGACATCGCTGTAAAATGTGTGAACTGTGATGGCGACCATCCATCTACTAGCAAATCGTGTCCCAAACGTGCTGAGTTCACAAAAATTCGACAACAGGCGTCCCGCAAACAATCAACGCGCAAGAATGTTCCACAGAAGGATGAAGTTAATTTCCCACGGCTCCCACCGAAGAGGGATATTCCGAATTTGCCGCCACTTCCTCGCAGCAATCCAAAAGATTCAGCCGCTGGATCACAAAAAGAATCTTTCTCAAAAATCCCTCCTGGATGGGGCAATAATCAACCACAAGCAAAGGATGACTCTGGTGATTTATTTTCTGCTGAACAACTGATCGTCATTTTTGAAACAATGACAACAAAACTACGAAACTGCAGAACGCGGTTAGAGCAAATCAACGCCTTAGGCAAATTCATCATCGAATATGCAATATAATGGGTTGGTTATAGTAAATTGGAATGCTTGCTCACTCAGGAGCAAAACTGCTGAATTGTCCGACTTTCTTCAAGAGAAGAATGCCGATATTGCTATTTTAACTGAAACTCATCTTAAACCTGAAATTTCTATTTTTATTTCCAATTACAGGATTCACAGGCTCGACAGGGCAACTACCAGAGGAGGGGGAGTTGCCATTGCCATTAAACGATCCATTCAGCACAGGCTTCTGTCAGCCTTTAAATTGCAACTCATAGAAGCCATCGGAATTGAGATTACAACGACGATGGGACCCATCAGCATCATTGCAGCGTACTGCCCCAAACAAACCAATCTTCGAGATGGTACGTGTGCATCATTGAAGCGAGATCTGGCTATGCTCACTCGACGACAGAACAAATTCATCATTGCTGGGGACCTGAACGCACGGCACGAGCTGTGGGGAAACAGAAGACATAATCGAAACGGATTCGTACTTGCCGAAGATTACGAAGCTGGACAATACAACATCTTCGCTCCGGATCAACCAACGCGACTTTCCAGATCGGGAGTTCATTCCATTTTGGATATATTCATCAGCAACATCGCCATAGACAGCTCTCCGGTTGTCTTCTACGAGCTCTCTTCTGACCACTTTCCAGTAATATTGACGTTGGGATCTTCACCAGAAACAGTGCCTATTCAACCACGGAGGAACTATTATCGCACCGATTGGGTCCAATTTCAACAAATCGCCGACCAACTTATTAATATCAATGTTCCACTAGATTCCCCGATGGAAATCGATGCGGCCCTATCTTCCTTCCAGCATTCAATCACAGTCGCTCGTGATAGGACGGTTCCAGTACAACATATGCCGAGTTCCTCTCTTCAAATCGACAGTGTCACCAAGAAACTCATCCGACTTCGGAATATCTACCGGAGGCAGTATCAACGAACTGGCATCCTAGATAGGAAGACTACTTATAACAACTTAACTAGGATAATCCAGGAAAGGATATCTGAGCTTCGCAACAGGAACTTCCAGCAAAAGCTTCGAGAAATTCTCCCACATTCAAAGCCCTTCTGGTCCTTAACGAAGGTGCTTAAGAAAAAACCGAAGCCTATTCCTCCTCTGATGTCACCCCAGGACGCAGCTGAAGGAATACCTTTAATCACACCAGTAGAGAAGGCAAATGCGCTAGGCCAGCAGTTTGTGTGTTCTCACAATTTAGGACTCAACATTGTTAGTCCATATGAAAGAGCAGTTGCTGATAGCGTAGCTGAGGTTGACCAATCAGACAGCTTGGTTCCTGAGGAAAGTAGAGTCACTGCGAATGAGCTGATGGCTCTTGTGAAAAAATCCAAAAATATGAAGGCCCCCGGTTTCGACAACACATTCAACATTGAGCTGAAACATTTGAGTATTCGCTCATTTGTCTTCTTAGCTAAACTTTTTAACAGGTGCTGGGAGCTTGGTTACTTCCCTTCAATGTGGAAGTTAGCTAAAGTTATCCCAGTTTTGAAACCGGGGAAAGATCCTTCCTTTTCCAAGAGCTATCGGCCCATCAGCTTACTCTCTGCCCTATCCAAGCTGTTTGAAAAGTCAATACAAAGGCGAATTCTTGCTTTTGCAGATGAAAAGGATATATTTCTGGAAGAACAGTTTGGGTTCCGGAAAGGAAGATCCACCATCCACCAGCTCACAAGGGTTAACAACGTCATCCAGCAAAACAAATCAGTGTCCAAAACGACTGCCATGGCAATATTGGATATTGAAAAGGCATTCGATAATGTGTGGCACGATGGACTGGTGTTCAAACTGCATCGGTATAATTTTCCCATGTATCTTATTAAAATTATCAAAAATTATCTTGCAGATTGAGCATTCCAGGTTTCTCTGAATAATGCACTTTCAGAAAGATTTACTATTCCTGCTGGTGTACCCCAGGGAAGTATCCTAGGTCCCATTCTATACAACATTTTCACATCAGACATCCCACCTCTTCCAGGTGGTGGTGTTCTGTCACAATTTGCTGATGATACTGCCATTCTTTACAAAGGTCGTGTCATTAATGCTCTGAAGAATAAACTACAGACAGGTCTGGACGCTTTAACAGAATATTTTACAAGCTGGAAAATTGTGATCAATGCAGCAAAAACTCAGGTCATCTTGTTTCCACATTCAAGATCTCCAAAACTTGTTCCATCAGACGAATGCAGAATACGATTCGGTGATGAGGTCATTCAATGGTCCGATGAAGTTATCTATCTAGGACTCACCTTTGACAGACATCTGATATTCAGGTCACATGTTGACAAAATCGTTCAAAAATGCAGCATACTCATTAGGTCTCTGTATCCGCTGATTGGTAGAACATCTAAACTGTGCCTGAAGAATCAGATGGCTGTATATAAACAAATCATCTACCCCGCAATTGAATACGCAGTCCCTGTTTGGCGGGGTTGTGCACGAACACACAAACTTAGGCTTCAACGCATTCAAAGTAAGATCTTAAAGATGATTCTAAATCTACCCCCTTGGACAAGGACTAGTGAAGTACATGAGATGGCCTCACTGGATATACTAGAACAAAAATTCGAACAATACTGCACGAAATTTGAAGAGAGGTGCTCAATCTCTGAAATACAAATAATTCAAAATTTGTACGTATTAGGTTAGGGATAGTTATAAGTAGGTAGACATTTTATAAATAATTAAAATAAATATTATGATTAAACATTAGTATGTAAAACAAGAGTAACTAAAACACCTATTATTAATAACGAATCGTATGAACAACAAAGATGAAAGGCCAAAGGGTCAAAACACTTGTACTGTAAAATGTTGATGTAATACACAAAAATAAGATTAATAAACAGATATTTATGCAAAAAAAAAAATGCGTTTTGTTTCATTTTGTGAGCAACGATTATAGAAGCAAGACACACACGAAAGTAACATCGGGCCGAGCACACAGCACTACTACACCAGAAGCCTGCCAGCTGGAGTCATCAGTCGTCAAGGAAGAGCTGCTCAGTTAAGTTGTGGGAGCAACATCTAAGACTGCCCGCTGAAATGTTCTTTCGGATCTAAATGCAGATCCTGTAGGTGATGCGTGACAATTCAAAGCACTTTTCAGTGCTGCAGATCATCATAAAGAATTAATTGATTAATTATCTCTCGTACCAAAAGCATCATATTTATCAAAATGGAAGTAGACAAAGTTTGCACCGTCACTAACACATTCAATTACGACTCACGCAATATGAAAATGAAAGTATTGATGTACAACACATCTTTATACTAGTATGGGTGTCGTTTGGAAATATGCCGTGCGAAGCAGGGTTGCCTAGTATATAGATTAATCTGTATGTTTATTATAAAGAACTATACTGGTTATTTCATAATATTTAATTGTGTTACAGAATGTTTGATGTGACTAATCTGAACTTTAGTTTATGTGCATCGTTTCAAATTCTAGTACAATTGATCAACTAATTGATATTCGGAAGTGTTAAGGAACATGCCAGTTGTTTTCGAATTCACGACATCCAGTTATGTCTCTGACCTTACCCACCCGCCTTTTTCAAGTTTCTCTTTCTCTCTCTCTCTCTCTTGACGTACCCTCTACTATAATCAGTTTCTTTACTCTCTTCTGTGTATCTTATTTTCATTGTGGTCACTCTTGTTCTCTCCTTTTTTCCTTTTTTCTTTTCACTTTGTTTACTGCCTACATTTTCATTCCTCTTTCCAATATCTTTTTGCCTTTCGCATATGATAGTTGTCATATATAAAAATTATCTGGTGGTGGAAGAGAAAAAACCTTCAAAGATGAACAACTAGAAGCATTGCTTGATGAAGTTCGTGCCAAACCCAAGAAGAGCTTGCCGAATCGGAGTGAGCCGGCAAACCATTTCAAAACGTCTCAAGGCCCTGGGCATGATTCAGAAAGAAGGAAACTGGGTGCCGTACGAGTTGAAACCGAGGGACATCGAGCGCCGTCTATTTATATGTGAGCAACTACTTCAAAGACAAAACCGTAAGGGGTTTTTACATCGAATCGTAACCGGTGATGAAAAGTGGGTTTGATACGATAATCCTAAATGCAGAAAATCAAGCCCGGGCATGCTACTTCGTCGAAGGCAAAACCGAATATTCATGGCGCTAAAGGTGTTGATTTGTATTTTGGTGGGATCAGCTCGGTGTGATTTACTACGAGCTCTTAAAACCGGGTGAAACCATCACAGGAGATCGCTACCGAACGCAACTGATACGCCTTAATCGCGCGCTAAAAGAAAAGCGGCTACAATATCAAGAGCGACATGACAAAGTCATCCTCCAACACGACAATGCTCGGCCTCACGTCGCAAAAGTGGTCAAAAAGTACCTGGAAACGCTGAAATGGGAAGTCTTGCCCCACCCGCCGTATTCCCCAGATGTCACCCCTTCTGACTTCCACCTTGGCCCGTTCGATGGCACACGGCCTGACAGAACAACATTTTCAATACTTCGAAGAGTTGGAAAAATGGATTGCTTCATGGATAGCGTCAAAAGAGGACTCCTTTTTTCGAGTCGGGATCCGAAAATTGCCGGAAAGATGGGAGAACGTTGTCGCTAGCGACGGACAATACTTTGAATAATACATCTGTAAGCACTTTTTCTCAATAAAGCTTTTAATTTAGGAAGAAAAATTTCATTGTCCTTCTCTAACTATTTCGGTTTTACATTTCAGATTTTTTTTAAATTGAAGATAGTAATTATGTTTTGTATTGTAATATTAGTGGTCTAGGTTTTCAATCATTCTATTCGAATCATCTATTTCGCATTTTTCTTGATTTTAATAGATTCTTCAGGTTATGTAGAGTTGAATTACAGATAAAAACGTATTTGTTTTCAAGCTAACTTATGAAACATTTCCATGTGACATAAAAAATGCTGTTGGACCTAATCCAACCTATCGAGCTGTAGAATGATTAAATAAAGCCACTTTTTTGATGACTCCGACCTGCTGTTGCAATGTATAAATTCCAAATTTGTACCCAAATCCAAATCAATCAGTACATGCAACACATATGCCATAAGGAGATGAATTGAAACATGCTATCGGTGAACCTTTTGTTCGGTTTCCGTTATTTGCATCATAACGACATTCTCTGGATGGTTTTTGCATACATTCTTGATAGCACTCTACTCCTTCTACGACAACACGATCGCACTTGTTGGCTAAGTAATACGAACTATTTTCCTCACCAGTGAGAGTGAGAGGCAAAAAAAAAATCAAACGAAATGTGTACAATCCACTTCCCCTGTGGAACCCCTTCGTAGCCGGAAACCCGCCACAAGCAAAAACCCGGCACCAACTTTTCGACCAAGCAGTTCTGGTCTGTGTTCTGTTCCGTGTTCGATTCGGGCAGCATCTTAAGAAAATTTTCCGATCAATTGCCGCATTAGAATTGAGTTTCAATATCGTCTAAATATCGTCGTCGTCAGTGCTTTTTTGCTCGAGCTCTCGGGTAACGGCTGCTTCTGGCCACGCCCGGACGGGACTGGTTCAAACCGAACTCCCAGAAAAACCCAACTCGTAATTGCATTTGAAGTTGAATCGACCACGAAAGGCTGCAGGGACTGAACCGGGCTCCGCTGCCAGACCGGACTGAAGAGGGTATGGTTTTTTTTGTGTGAAGTTAGAATCAAATGTGAAATTTGTATTGGTAAAAGCGTTTCTTGGCACGGGACCGGCGGAACCGACCAAGGGGGGGATTTGCGGATTCGATTGTAGAACAATGTGCATATCAATTGAAGACAGAACTGAATGCCCGCCCAATATTGCATATGTACATTTGTAATTTCCTATCACTAATATTTATTTTTGGTCTAACATGTAAGACATCCTGTTGCAACAATCAAAAAAAATAAAATGAAAGGAGAAATTGGCGAACAATGGGCTGCGACGGAGACTGGAAGTCCCTGCTTTTGCAGCAAGGGACTCGTTTCGAATGATGTTCTTTTGTGGAACCCGAGGCGATTGGGATTTTGTCGATGATGTTTCGAGTTTAAACATTTGAAACCTCAAAGAACTAACTTCGCCCTGACAGTAGTGCAACAATCGATTGACCGACACTCAGCTAAAGTTGCTTGCCGATATGAGCATGAATTTGCAATGGGATTGTGAAACATTGTATTCTGAATCTCGTTAATTTTTCTAGTAAGAATACTTGACATCATTGTCCCCTTGAAGAGCTGGCAGTCGTTGGGTCGTTCTGATGCTAATAGAATATTCAACTACTAAACTAAAGACCAAGTAATCGACCATGCGCTTCCATTCGTTTTCAGATTCGTGGAGACGCTTGGTCAACTAACAGCCATTATTGGTTGAATAGATATCGCCAGTTTCCAAGCGCGTTATGTAAAACTAGCTGAATTATCCGGCATTGCTCGGAAATGTTTCGTGAAGGGAAGGCCGAAAAAAAGTTGTCCTGCTTAGTGAAATACTCTGATTGTAGTGAAACATAACTTAGACGGCAACCCGGTTGAACAATACTCCGTTAATGTTCAGATTTCGAATGATCAGTGTCCCATCTCAGATCTCACTATAATAATAATTTTCACGGTATTCTCGACAAATTGGGTAAGTTTTATATTTAAATACACCCCCTCCTCTTTTTAAAGGCAATAATCATATCTAATATATGCAAACTGTTTCTATGGTCTTGAAAAAGTACCGATTCTCGTCAAATTAGACAATTTTTTCCATGACCCCCCTGTTAAGGACACTTGCAACGCTCACTCCCCCATTCAAATAATCCTTAAGAGCAAGAACAATCTGTGCCAGGTTTGATGGCAATCGGTTCAGTAGTTTCGGAGTTATGCCATTTTAAACATTGCACCCCCCCCCCCCCTGTTTAAAGGTATTTGCTACATCCACCCCCCGTATAGTCATATCTAAGGTATGCAAAATGTTTCTATGGTCTTCAAAACATATCGATTCTTGTCAAATTATATGATTTTTTCCATGACCCCCCCCCCCCCTTGTTTATGACACTTGCTAAGCTCTCTCTTCTATAAAAATACTACTTAAACCATCTCTGAAATGCAAGAAGTACTTGTGCCAAGTTTGGTGGCAATCCGTTCAGTAGTTCCGATGTTATGGCGTTACAACCATACAAACTTACATCCATTTTATATACACTGAGGTCTTTTATTATGCGGTTTTTTTACGCAACTTTTCTATGCAAATTTTCAGAGCTATGCGGTTTTTTTATGCGAAGTTTCAGAGTTATGCGGTTTTTTTTATGCGAAGTTTCAGAGTTATGCGGTTTTTTTTAATGCGAATTTTCAGAGTTATGCGGTTTTTTTATGCGTTTTTTTATGCGGTACGTAAATTCGCATAAAAAAGACTTCAGTGTATAGAGATTTGTTAAACTTGCATAATTGGTTTGCTTATTTCCTTGTTTTACTAGTCTATTATATAACTAGTTTTACTAGTTTTTTTATTAGTTTTACTAGTTTTTTACTAGTTTTACTCGATTTCACTAGTTTTACTAGGCTTTTACTAGTTTAACTTGTTTTACTCGTTTTTTATCAGTTTTTCACTAGTTTTTTACTAGTTTACTAGTTTTTTATCAGCTTTAAGTATTTCACTAGTTTTGCTAGCTTTTTAATCAGCTTTACTTGTT
This sequence comes from Malaya genurostris, assembly GCF_030247185.1. Lineage (NCBI taxonomy): Eukaryota > Metazoa > Arthropoda > Insecta > Diptera > Culicidae > Malaya > Malaya genurostris. The sequence goes on along the minus strand of NC_080570.1, from coordinate 39,422,334 downwards.
TTGCTAGTTTTTTATATTGGTCTTAAAAGTTTTTCATTAGTTTTACTAATTTTTTACTTTTTTTATACTAGTTTTCCACCAGTTTTATACTAGTTTTTCACTGGTTTTACTAAGCTTTTACTAGGTTTGACTAGGTTTTTATTAGTTTTTTTTATAGTTTCACTAGTTTTTAATAGTTTTACTAGTTTTTCTAATTTCACTAGTTTTTAACTAGTTTTTCACTAGTTTTACTAGTTTTTTACTAGTTTCACTTGGCTTTCACTAGTTTTACTATTTTTTTTTAGGTTTATGTATTTTTAACTAGTTTTGTTAGATTTTTATTAATTTTACTAGCTTCAATAGTTTTTTACTAGTTTGATTAGGCTTTCACTAGTTTGACTATGTTTTACTTATTCTACTAGTTTCATACTAGTATTTTACTGGTTTTACTAGACTTTTACTTGGTTTGACTTGTTTTATTTCATAGTTTCACTAGATTTTTATTAGTTTCACCAAATTTTACATGTTTTACTAGTTTTTTTACTAATTTCACTTGGCTTTCACTAGTTTTACTATTTTTTTTTAGGTTTATGTATTTTTAACTAGTTTTGTTAGATTTTTATTAATTTTACTAGCTTCAATAGTTTTTTACTAGTTTGATTAGGCTTTCACTAGTTTGACTATGTTTTACTTATTCTACTAGTTTCATACTAGTATTTTACTGGTTTTACTAGACTTTTACTTGGTTTGACTAGGTTTTTACTAGTTCTTTTATAGTTTCACTAGTTTTTAATAGTTTTTCTAATTTCACTAGTTTTTTACTAGTTTTTCACAAGTTTCACTAGATTTTCAATAGTTTTACTAGTTTTTTTAGCTTGACGTAATTTTTACTAGTTTTATTAGTATTTTTTATTAATTTTACTAGCTTTATTAGTTTTTTACTAGTTTGATTAGGCTTTCACTAGTTTGCCTATGTTTCACTAGTTTTACTAGGTTTTACCTGATTTTTACTTATTTTATACTAGTTTTACTAGTTTTTCGCAATCCTTACAAGTTTTTTACTCATTTGACTAGGCTTTTACAAGTTGGACTAAGGTTTTACTTATTTTTTTCATAGTTTTATAAGTTTTTCTTAATAGTTTTTTGTACTAGTTATTTTGCTAGTTTTGCTAGTGTTTTAATACTTTTACTAGTTTTTCACTCATTTTACTAGTTTATTTTCTAGTTTTACTAGTTTTTCGCAAGTTTCAGTAGTTTCATTCGTTTATTTTCTAGTTTTATTAGACTTTTACTAGTTTGACTTGTTTTATTTCATAGTTTCACTAGATTTTTATTAGTTTCACCAAATTTTACATGTTTTACTAGTTTTTTTTTCTAGTTCATTTCTAGTGTATTTTACTAGTTTTTTTACTATTTGGTCACTAGTTTTACTAGTTTTTTTATTAGTTTTTCTACTAGTTTTACTCGTTTTTTATTAGTTTAACTAGTTTTACTAGTTTTACTATTTTTACTAGTTTTACTAGTTTTATTAGTACTAGTTTTACTAGTTTTACAAGTTTTACTAGTTTTACTAGTTTTTTACAAGCTTCATTAGTTTTATTATTTTATTACTAGTTTTACTCGTTTTTACTAGTCTTACTAGGCTTTAACTAGTTTAACTAGTTTTTTATTAGTTTTACTAGTTTTACTCGTTTTTTACCAGTTTTCCGCTAGTTTTTTATCAGCTTTACGTATTTCACTAATTTTGCTAGTTTTTCGTCAGCTTTACTTGTTTTGCTAGTTTTTACTAGTCTTACAAGTTTTTTACTAGTTTTACTAGTTTTTCACTTGTTTTATACTAGTTTATCACTGGTTTTACTAGGCCTATACTAGGTTTCACTAGGTTTTTACTATTTTTTTTATAGTTTCACCAGCTTTTAATAGTTTTACTGTTTTTTCTAATTTCACTAATTTTTCACTAGTTTTACTAATTTTTTTAGTTTTACGTATTTTTCACTAGTTTTTTTTAGTTTTTTATTAATTTCACTAGCTTCACTAGTTTTTTACTAGTTTGATTAGGCTTTCACTAGTTTGCCTATGTTTCACTAGTTTGGCTAGGTTTATACTAGTTTTACTAGGTTTTGCATGATTTTTACTTATTTTATACTTGTTTTACTAGTTTTTCGCAATCCTTACAAGTTTTTTACTCATTTGACTAGGCTTTTACAAGTTGGACTAAGGTTTTACTTATTTTTTTCTCAGTTTTATAAGTTTTTCTTAATAGTTTTTTGTACTAGTTTTTTTGCTAGTTTTGCTAGTGTTTTAATACTTTTACTAGTTTTTCACTCATTTTACTAGTTTATTTTCTAGTTTTACTAGTTTTTCGCAAGTTTCAGTAGTTTCATTCGTTTATTTTCTAGTTTTATTAGACTTTTACTAGTTTGACTTGTTTTATTTCATAGTTTCACTAGATTTTTATTAGTTTCACCAAATTTTACATGTTTTACTAGTTTTTTTACTAATTTCACTTGGCTTTCACTAGTTTTACTATTTTTTTTTTAGGTTTATGTATTTTTAACTAGTTTTGTTAGATTTTTATTAATTTTACTAGCTTCAATAGTTTTTTACTAGTTTGATTAGGCTTTCACTAGTTTGACTATGTTTTACTTATTCTACTAGTTTCATACTAGTATTTTACTGGTTTTACTAGACTTTTACTTGGTTTGACTAGGTTTTTACTAGTTCTTTTATAGTTTCACTAGTTTTTAATAGTTTTTCTAATTTCACTAGTTTTTTACTAGTTTTTCACAAGTTTCACTAGATTTTCAATAGTTTTACTAGTTTTTTTAGCTTGACGTAATTTTTACTAGTTTTATTAGTATTTTTTATTAATTTTACTAGCTTTATTAGTTTTTTACTAGTTTGATTAGGCTTTCACTAGTTTGCCTATGTTTCACTAGTTTTACTAGGTTTTACCTGATTTTTACTTATTTTATACTAGTTTTACTAGTTTTTCGCAATCCTTACAAGTTTTTTACTCATTTGACTAGGCTTTTACAAGTTGGACTACGGTTTTACTTATTTTTTTCATAGTTTTATAAGTTTTTCTTAATAGTTTTTTGTACTAGTTATTTTGCTAGTTTTGCTAGTGTTTTAATACTTTTACTAGTTTTTCACTCATTTTACTAGTTTATTTTCTAGTTTTACTAGTTTTTCGCAAGTTTCAGTAGTTTCATTCGTTTATTTTCTAGTTTTATTAGACTTTTACTAGTTTGACTTGTTTTATTTCATAGTTTCACTAGATTTTTATTAGTTTCACCAAATTTTACATGTTTTACTAGTTTTTTTTTCTAGTTCATTTCTAGTGTATTTTACTAGTTTTTTTACTATTTGGTCACTAGTTTAACTAGTTTTTTTATTAGTTTTTCTACTAGTTTTACTCGTTTTTTATTAGTTTAACTAGTTTTACTAGTTTTACTATTTTTACTAGTTTTACTAGTTTTATTAGTACTAGTTTTACTAGTTTTACAAGTTTTACTAGTTTTACTAGTTTTTTACAAGCTTCATTAGTTTTATTATTTTATTACTAGTTTTACTCGTTTTTACTAGTCTTACTAGGCTTTAACTAGTTTAACTAGTTTTTTATTAGTTTTACTAGTTTTACTCGTTTTTTACCAGTTTTCCGCTAGTTTTTTATCAGCTTTACGTATTTCACTAATTTTGCTAGTTTTTCGTCAGCTTTACTTGTTTTGCTAGTTTTTACTAGTCTTACAAGTTTTTTACTAGTTTTACTAGTTTTTCACTTGTTTTATACTAGTTTATCACTGGTTTTACTAGGCCTATACTAGGTTTCACTAGGTTTTTACTATTTTTTTTATAGTTTCACCAGCTTTTAATAGTTTTACTGTTTTTTCTAATTTCACTAATTTTTCACTAGTTTTACTAATTTTTTTAGTTTTACGTATTTTTCACTAGTTTTTTTTAGTTTTTTATTAATTTCACTAGCTTCACTAGTTTTTTACTAGTTTGATTAGGCTTTCACTAGTTTGCCTATGTTTCACTAGTTTGGCTAGGTTTATACTAGTTTTACTAGGTTTTGCATGATTTTTACTTATTTTATACTTGTTTTACTAGTTTTTCGCAATCCTTACAAGTTTTTTACTCATTTGACTAGGCTTTTACAAGTTGGACTAAGGTTTTACTTATTTTTTTCTCAGTTTTATAAGTTTTTCTTAATAGATTTTTGTACTAGTTTTTTTGCTAGTTTTGCTAGTGTTTTAATACTTTTACTAGTTTTTCACTCATTTTACTAGTTTATTTTCTAGTTTTACTAGTTTTTCGCAAGTTTCAGTAGTTTCATTCGTTTATTTTCCAGTTTTATTAGACTTTTACTAGTTTGACTTGTTTTATTTCATAGTTTCACTAGATTTTTATTAGTTTCACCAGTTTTTACTTGTTTTACTATTTATTTTCTATTTCATTTCTAGTGTATTTTACTAGTTTTTTTTAACTATTTGGTCACTAGTTTCACTAGTTTTTTTATTAGTTTTTCTACTAGTTTTACTTGTTTTTTATTAGTTTTACTAATTTTACTAGTTTTACTATTTTTACTATTTTTACTAGTTTAACTAGTTTTACTAGTTTTACTAGTTTTACTAGTTTTACTAGTTTTACTAGTTTTACTAGTTTTACTAGTTTTACTAGTTTTACTAGTTTTACTAGTTTTACTAGTTTTACTAGTTTTACTAGTTTTACTAGTTTTACAAGTTTTACTAGTTTTACTAGTTTTACTAGTTTTACTAGTTTTTTACAAGCTTCACTAGTTTTATTAGTTTTTACGAATTTTACTAGGCTTTTACCAGTTTAACTAGTTTTGGTAGTTTTCCATCAGCTTTACTTGTTTTGCTAGTTTTTTACTAGTCTTACAAGTTTTTCACTAGTTTTGCTAGTTTTTCACTGGTTTTTTTTATAGTTTCACTAGTTTTTAATAGTTTTTCTAGTTTCTAATTTCACTAGTTTTACTAGTTATTTTAGCTATACATATTTTTCACTAGTTTTATTAGTTTTTCGTACTAGTTTTTTTGCTAGTATTTTAATAGTTTCACTAGTTTTTCATTCATTTTACTAGTTTATTTTCTAGTTCTACAATTTTTTGAGTAGTTTCATTAGTTTTTTTAGTTTTATTAGACTTTCACTAGTTTGACTTGTTTTATTTCATAGTATCACTAGTTTTTCATTAGTTTTACCAGTTTTTACTTGTTTTACTAGTTTTTACTACTTTTTTCTAGTTAATTTTGCTAGTGTTTTTGTACTATTTTGTTCACTAGTTTTACTAGTATTAATAGTTTTTGTAGTTTTACTAGTTTTACTAGTTTTTCTAGTTTTTCTAGTTATACTTATTTTACTAATTTGACTAATTTGACTAATTTTACTAATTTTACTAATTTTACTAATTTTACTAATTTTACTAATTTTACTTATTTTACTAATTTTACTAATTTTACTAATTTTACTAATTTTACTAATTTTACTAATTTTACAAATTTTCCTAATTTTACTAGTTTTACTAGTTCTACTTGTTTTGTTAGTTCTACTAGTTTTACTAGCTCTACTACTTTTCATTATTCTACTAGTTTCACTGGTTCTGCTAGTTTTACTATTTCTACTAGCTCTACAAATACTTTACAAGTATTTCATTAGTTTTACTAGTTTTACTGGTTTTATTAGTTCTACTAGTTCTACTAGTTTTATTTGATTTACTAGTTTTACGAGTTTTACTTGTTTTATTAGTTTTGCTAGTTTTACTTATTTTGCTAGTTTTACCAATTTTACTAGTTCTACTAGTTTTGTTATTTTTTTTGGCTTTTTACTATTTTTATTAGTTTTTTACTAGTTTTATTAATTTGTTTAAATTTTATCAATGACACTTTTCCATCTTTGTGACATCTGTGTCACTAGTGTTATTAGTTTTTTGACTAGTTTTATTAGGTTTTATTCAGCTTTTGCTAGTTTAACTAGGTAAATCTAGTAAAACTACTAGAACTAGTAATCTAGTAGTTTTACTAGATTTACCAATTTTTTTACTAGTTTTACTGGTTTTTAAGTTTTTTCACTGGTTTCACAAATTTTACTAGGCTTTCTAATTTTACTAGTTTTTCACTAGTTTCACTAATTTTTCACTAGTTTTTGACAAGTTTTTTTTCGTTTTACTAGTTGTTTACTCGTTTTACTAGATTTACTGGTTTTTTTACAAGCTTTCTACTCGTTTTTCACTAGTTCTACTAGATTTTTACTTGTTCTGCGAGTTTTTGCTTGTTCTACTAATTTTTTAATAGTTTTACTGGTTCTACTACTATTCACTAGTTTTACTAGTTTTACTAGTTTTCCAAATTTTGTTGACTTTTTACTACTTTTATTAGTTTTTGTTCTCGTTTCACTAGTTTTTTACTAGGCTTTTGCTAGTTTGACTAGCTTTTTACTAGTTCTAGTAGTTTTACTAGATTTACCAATTTTTTACTAGTTTTTAAGTTGCTTTACTAGTTTGACTAATTTTACTAGTTTTCTTCTAGTTCTACTAGTTTTTTACTAGTTTTACTAGTTGTTATTACTTTTACTAGTTTTGTACTAGTTTTACTAGATTTTTACTTGTTTAATTGTTTTCTAACTCGTTTTTACTAGTTTTTCACAGGCTTTTACTAATTTTGCGAGTTTTTACTAGTTTACTTGTTGGCTTATTGAATTATTTGCTGTCTTACTCGCCCGTATACCCACCTTATCTGTTAGTGTTTGCTGGAGGATGTGCATTGTTTAAACATTATTGCGACAGCAAATACCGGCGAGTGTCAGTTCGTGTTAGTGTTCATCTCTCCTCCCTCTGCTGGATCGTTTTCCTGCCCGTATTTGTGCACGGCGGTAGGTGGGAGGGAGTTTTCGAAGGCAACCTTACATCGCTTCCTGCTGCCTGGCAAAGAAAATGCGCTCATTCTCCATTTCCCGGCATACACAATCACGAACGGAGAACCGGAGCGCATGCAAAGTCAATTTGAACAACATGATATCATATTTAATTTATTAAAGTGTAATGCCATGAAAGTATAAATTTCCATTTTGTGCCAGGAAGAATGGCAGCGAGGACGATCGCTTGCAGCCCTATTGCGAGAGCAGTTTTGGAAAAGGGGAAAATGATGTGGGTGGGGGCGTTTTCCGCTCAGCTCGGAGGAAGCCCATTGCTTCTCGCTTAGCGTGTGCAATCACTTGCTCGCACTGATGGCGTACATAAAGCGCAAAGTCGATTTCCCCACACACCCCGCCCTAACTGCAACCACTGCAACCGGTCACATATTCATATACATATATATTCTTTTTATTTTTTGTCATTCAGAATATCGCGAACAAGTAGCACGAACTGATGAAGGGACCAGCAAAGGTTTTCACCGCACATATAGCAAAGCCTTTAAGACTGGTGACATTGCCTTGACTTGGGATTGTACACGAGAAATTGCAAGCATAAAAAAGGTGGCTGTTTTAATTACAGCAACCACGACGCGACGGTAGCACGATTAAGCATTGTGCTAGCAATTGCATAAGTGGCAGGCGATTTCATCACTAGCTCAATTTAGTCGTGTCCAATCAAGCCGCGAACTACAGCAAAGTCCCGAGGTAAATTTAATTTCTATTTCGTTTAATATATACAGGGTGATTTTTTAAGAGCTTGAGAACTTTTTTAAACAATAAAACGCATAAAATTTGCAAAATCTCATCGGTTCTTTATTTTAAACGTTAGATTGGTACATGACATTTACTTTTTGAAGATAATTTCATTTAAATGTTGACCGCGGCTGCGTCTTAGGTGGTCCATTCGGAAAGTCCAATTTTGGGCAACTTTTTCGAGCATTTCGGCCGGAATAGCCCGAATTTCTTCGGAAATGTTGTCTTCCAAAGCTGGAATAGTTACTGGCTTATTTCTGTAGGCTTTAGACTTGACGTAGCCCCACAAAAAATAGTCTAAAGGCGTCAAATCGCATGATCTTGGTGGCCAACTTACCGGTCCATTTCTTGAGATGAATTGTTCTCCGAAGTTTTCCCTCAAAATGGCCATAGAATCGCGAGCTGTGTGGCATGTAGCGCCATCTTGTTGAAACCACATGTCAACCAAGTTCAGTTCTTCCATTTTTGGCAACAAAAAGTTTGTTAGCATCGAACGATAGCGATCGCCATTCACTGTAACGTTGCGTCCAACAGCATCTTTGAAAAAATACGGTCCAATGATTCCACCAGCGTACAAACCACACCAAACAGTGCATTTTTCGGGATGCATGGGCAGTTCTTGAACGGCTTCTGGTTGCTCTTCACTCCAAATGCGACAATTTTGCTTATTTACGTAGCCATTCAACCAGAAATGAGCCTCATCGCTGAACAAAATTTGTCGATAAAAAAGCGGATTTTCTGCCAACTTTTCTAGGGCCCATTCACTGATTTGCAAGCGTTGCTCGTTAGTAAGTCTATTCATGATGAAATGTCAGAGCATACTGAGCAAATAATAATGCATGAAAATCATAACCTCAAAAAATCTGAGCAAATACTAATGCATGAAAATCCTAACCTCAAAAAAATCACCTTTTAGTTTCAATAATTTTGGACTGTTTTAATGCAATGCAATTTTAAAACGATACAATAAATTGCTTATGTGTGTGTGTCGTAAAAAAATACAACGCCATTCGTTACACGGTCAATAAAATCACCAATAAATAAAGTAACAATTATTAGTGTTTATTAAAAGCTTTTTGTGCAAGTTTTCATTTACCAGGACCATTAAAAATTCGGTGTTTTCATAGATGCAAAAAAAACTGCTCCAAAAACGCACTACAATCTGCTGCCCAACAAGTTGCTTCCCGTTGCAAAGCCGAACGAAGCATCAGCTGCTTCACCATTGAAAATGTATTCAACAGGGAATTTATTTTGAAATCGCGTTATTAGCTTTCCATAAATCAATGTAAAATATATGAATAAATTCGATGTTTATCTTTATTATTGCATAAATTTGCTTTAAATTGACTTTTCATATGGATGGCTTTATAGTTTGTTGCGTCTTTTTTTGTCTGTCTCTCTCTCTCTGTCCCTGTTCGCCCAGCTTTCGCCATCGTTTCTCTCTGCATGATGCCGTTGCGTTGTTCGGATATCCAACAATATCCAACCAAAGGGACCGGTGCGATGCATTCTGCACAAGTTTGTAGACAGAGTGTGAGACAGAGACAGAGAGAGAGTGAAGCCGATATACCAACAAATTTCGTGGTGACCCGTTACGGGGATCGGATCGTTTGGTAGCAAAGTAACAAAAAAGAAGCGAAAAAATACATTGATAAGGATAATTTGAATATGACATCTTTAATATCGTAGGAAATTCCTCCTAAATTTTCAGGTATTGAGTCTTTGGATTCAGAAGCATTGTGCCTCACTGCGTTCAAATATCGAGATCAACACATCATCTTATGAAATCTAAAAAGCAAACAGAAGAAAATTAATTTTCTTACATTTTAAAATGCACAGTTTTTGTACCAGGTCCTAAAATTGTTCAAAATAATTAAAACTATATGAGTCTCGTATACCCGCTTGTGAGAAATTCTGACAGCTGACAGAGGCCTGGCAAAATTCCGGCAATTGTCAAAATTTTGAAGGTGAAATTGCGTCATTCTCTCGCCATGTGACGTCTTGCAAGAAACGAGTGAAAAAGAATGCTGAACTAAATGAAATGAAAATAATGGTATAACGTTCTATGCGTTACTTTTTGTTAATTATAGGCGTTACATTTTTGTTAGGAAAAGGCCTTACGAAGCGTTACATGCGTTATTTTTGTAAATTATAGACGTTTCTTTTTTGGAAGTTATAGTTGTTACGAAGCGTTACATGCGTAACCTTTTGAATTATAGGCATTGCGAAGCGTTACTTTTTTGTAAGTTTTAGGCGTTACGAAGCTTTATATGCGTTACTTTTCTGTAAGTAATAATCGTTACGAAGCGGTATATGCGTTACTTTTTTTGTAAGTTACAGGCGTTACGAAGCGTTACTTTTTTGTAAGGTAAAGGCGTTACGAAGTATTACTTGTATTACTTTTTTGATAGTTATAAGCGTTACGGAGCGTTACATGCGTTACTTTTTTTGCAGTTTATTGACGTTACGAAGCTTACATGCGTTATTTTTTGTAAGTTATAGGCGTTACGAAGCGTTACTTTTAATGAGTCATATGCATTTCGAAGCATTATATGCGTAATGTAACGCTCCACATGCGTTACTTTTGTGTAAGTTATAGGCGTTACGAAGCGTTACTTACGTTACTTTTTTGTAATTTACTGACGTTACGAAGCTTACACGCGTTACTTTTTTGTAAGTTATAGGCGTTGCGAAGCGTTACTTTTAGTGAGTCATATGCATTTCGAAGCGTTACATGCGTAATTTTGTTAAGTTACAGGCATAACAAAGCGTTACTTTCTTGAAAGTTTTAGGCGTTACGAACCGTTTCATGTGTTAATTTTTGTAAGTTCTAGGCGTTACAAAGCGTTACATGTGTTACTTTTTTGTAAGTTATAGGCGTTACATGCGTAACTTTTTAAATTATAGGCATTTCGAAGCGTTACTTTTTGGTAAGTTTTTGGCGTTACGAATCGTTTCATGCGATACTTTTTTGTAAGTTATAAGCGTTACGAGGCGTTACATGTGTTATTGTTTGTAAATTATAGACGTTACGAAGCGAAACATGTGTTACTTTTTTGTAAGTTATAGACGTTGCAAAGCGTTACTTTTTTGTAATTTATTGGCGTTACGAAGCGTTACATGGGTTACTTTTTGGTAAGTTATAGATGTTGCGAAGCATTACATGCGTTACTTTTTTGTTGTGATGGATAAAGCCGTTACGAAACGTTACATGTGTTGCTTTTTTGTGAATCACAGGCGTTACGAAACGCAACATGCGTTACTTTTTAGTAAGTTATAGGCGTTACGGAGCATTAAGGAGCGTTACTTCTTGGAAAGTTAAAGGCGTTACGAAGCGTTACAAGCGTATCTTGTTTGTAAGTTACAAGCATCACGTAGGAAGCGTTACATGCGTTACTTTTTAGTAAGTTATAGGCGTGACGTAGAAAACAAAGCGTTACTTCTTGGTAGATTAAAGGTGCTACGAAGCGTTACCAGCGTTACTTGCGTTCCTTTTAATAAGTTTCGAGCGTTTTAAAGCTTTACATGCGTTACTTTTTTGTGAATTATATACGTTATGAAGCGTTACATGCGTAACTTTTTTGTATGTCATAGGCGTTACGCAGCGTTACATTCGTTACTTTTTGTAAATTATAGGCGTTACGAAGCGCTACATACGTTACTTTTTTGTAGTTTTTTTACATTACGAAGCTTACATGCGTTATTTTTTTTGCAAGTTATAGGCGTTACGAAGCGTTACATGCGTAACCTTTTTTAAGTTACAGGCATTACGAAGCGTTACCTTCTAGTAAGTTTTAGGCGTTACGGACCGTTTCTTGTGTTAATTTTTGTAAGTTCTAGGCGTTACGCTGTGTTACATGTGTTATTTTTTTGTATGTTATAGACGTTATAAAGCGTTACATGCGTTATTTTTGTTTAATTTATTGGTGTTACGAAGCGTTACATGTGTTACTTTTCTGTAAGTTATAGACGTTGCGAAGCATTACATGCGTTACTTTTTTGTTATGATAGATAAAGCCGTTACGAAGTGTTACATGCGTTACTTTTTTGTGAATCACAGGCGTTACGAAACGTTACATGCGTTACTTTTTAGTAAGTTATAGGCGTTACGGATCATTAAAGAGCGTTGTTGGTTGTAAGTTATAAGCGTTACATGCCTTACTTTTTTATAAGCTTTGAGCGTTACGAAGTATTACATGCGTAACTTTTCTCGTAAGTTTTATGCGTTACGAAGCGTTACATGCGTTACTTTTAGTAAGTTATAGGCGTGACGGAGAAAAACAAAGCGTTGCTTATTGGTAAGTTAAATGTGTTACGAAGCGTTACAAGCGTTACTTGCGTTCAATTTTATAAGTTTTGAGCGTTTTATAGCTTTACATGCGTTACTTTTTTGTGAACTTTAGGCGTTAAATTTTATGAGTTAAAGGGTAACGAAGCGTTACATGCGTTACTTTTTGTAAGTTTTAGGCGTTACGGATCGTTACAAAGCGTTACTGTTTTAGGCGTTACCAAACGTTTTGTCATTATAGGCGTAACTAAGTGTTATATAACTGGATCTTTTGTAAGTTATAGATGTTACAAGGTGTTACATGAGTTACATTTTTTGAGTTATATACATTACAAAGTATTACAAACGTTACCCGTTTGTAAGTTACAAGCGTTTCGATGTGTTACTTTTTAGTAAGTTTTAAGCGTTACGAAGCGTTGCCTTTTGTTAGCTAGAATTGTTACAAAGCATTACTTTTTTAAGCTGTAAGTTACAAGCGTTACGAAACGTGACATGCGTTAGTTTTTCGTAAGTTGTAGGCGTTACGTGTGTGACTCCGTAGTGAAATACAGGTGTTACGAAGTGTTACGTGCGTTACTCTTTTGTAAGTTATAGACGTTACCTATCGTTACATGCGTAAGTTTTATGTGTTACAAAACGTTACATGTGTTGCATTTTTAAAAGGCGTTACATCCGTTACTTTTGTGTAAATTTTTGTGAGTTAGAAAGCGTTATATGTGTTAGTTACCTTTTGTAAGTTATAGGAGTTAAAAAGCATTACAAGAGTTTTGGAAACCATATATTTAACATATTGATGAGTCAAACGTGTCAAACGTATTTGCAAAATCTACTGGATATGTAAAATTAGAAATTAGAAATGATCTCTACTTCCGGAACCTGAATCAGAAACCAGTATTTGTATGACCATCTATTAATATAATCACTAAATTTAGAAGATGTTTTCCGTTCTCTACGAATCGGCTATGTTACGCTATGCAGTGAATTGTCGTCATTTGAAGTAGGAATGTGACTAATCTCAGAATATATGGCATCATCACAAGTCTTGTGGATTGTTGTGTTTAATAAATGTTTAGAAGGTCTTAGACATGTGTTACAGAAATAACATGACAGTAAACGTAAAGAAATGTAATACAATAAGCTTCTCTCGGTCACAGTCACTAAATTTATTTGAATACAAATAAATTTCCGCTAGATGACAGTACAATACAGATTTAATAAAATCTTTACATTTTGGAGAGTAAATAACTATCACTGTCACATCTGGTAAGTCTGTGTCTCTTCCTGGTCTGATTGTCTGGTTGCAAAGCGCATTTAATCATACGCTGCTCCATACACAGACAACTGCCAAAAATTCCAAAAATGTCATTTCCGATTCGACGTTTCAATTTGTATCGAATAGAAACAAATTCGATCATGGACTGGAATTCATCCGTGGATGCCGGAAGAAGTGCACGCACCGACGACCGACAGCATGATGATTTTACATTACGACTGTCATTTTCCGTAGCAATACTCTCTTGCTTTGCTGTGCTGTGGTAGCAATGCTGAAAAAAATCATCAATTTCTGTTTTTGAAGTAATGCTTTGCGGTTGCTAGATGAACTGAAGAAATGACATAGCGGGAACGGGGATTTTTCGAATTTTGCTTTTTTTGTGATTAGCAGAATTCATTTTCGTTTGATGATTTTTTCCTTCAATATTGGTATGCAAGATACCATGTCGCACATCAAATAGATGAGTTTGTGCAAAAGCTATCGAAACTCCTAACCTAATCAATGAACGGTGACGATGGGATTAAGGACGAGCATATGAAAGAAACGGTGAATGTAAAATTAAATTCATAACATTCTGTTATGTTTCTGTGTTTTTTTTACTCACAGCAGTGTTGAAATTCAAATTCAAAAGATTACACTTTTAGAATATTCTACTATGTTTACTAATCAGACGAACATTTCCAATTTTGCGTCGATGAGTTTTCCCTCTAATGATTTCAAAACTTCAAAGCACCACGTGTCGGTGTCATGGCACGAATGCAAACGATACCATTCGCCAACTAGCAGCGAACATGTTAATGAACAAACAAACAAACAAACAGAGTAGATATTTAGAAGCTGATTTCTACTGTACGAATGGAGCCCCACATGTTTTAGATGACATATTGCAGATGCTTTGATTGCCTGTACGTCGGTATTTGATTTGCAGTAATTCCGATTTATACCGATCTGAATCTTAATAACACATTTATGTCCTACTATGTCAATGAACGGTTCACTATTTAGATGTAATGATAGCAGTAGCAGAATTAAAGTAAAGCACGTTGAAACGTTGGATTTTGCTGGTGACAACACATCACCCAACAAGTCGTGTGACTAACTAAAAAAAGCACATTTTTTTACCAAATTCCAACGCTTCTCTAGCTTCTTAATACCGTACTTGTAGAAGGATTAGTCGTTTACCTTAAAATAGGCTTCACATTCAGCAATTGCTTCTTCATTCGGGTTGAATTTTTTACGGCCGAGCAGTTTTTCGAGATCAGCGAATAACCAGTAGTCACTGGGGGCCAGATTCGGACTATACGGTGGATGAGGAGCAATGCACTCAATTTAACCATTCGGATTCGGACTATACGGTGGATGAGGAGCAATGCACTCAATTTAACCATCGTTGCCATCGACTTGAGAATCGGTGCATTATCTTGGTGAAACAGTGATTTTTCTACGGCAAATGATGACATATTCTTCCTCGATTTTTTCATTCAAACGATCTAACTAGTATTCTTTATTGATTTTTTTTTCTTTTTTCTAGGTAGTCGACTATGTGTATCCTGTATGTGCCTTTCGACGCGCTTCGGACGTTGTGCACTGTCTGCAGTCTACTGATGATCGTTTTTATACCTGAGTGAAGTGATGGATCCATGTTTCATCCATTGATTTCACCCGTCTCGTGGTGCTTTTGCTCATATTGTGGCGCTCCTGGTGGACGGATTTGGAGTTCTTGGCGCACACGTGTCGGGAATTTTGTCAGCTTCACGTGTGATTTTTGACATTCCGCAAATCGACTGTACTTTGTAAACAATCAACATAGAAGCCGAAAGAAGGGAAAAAATTGTGCACAGTTATTTGGAAAATCCATTGTGGTCTGCATCTAGGCTAGCTAAACAGCTGAAATTGTTCGGAAACTATATGACCAGGTGCTGACCAAGTTCAACGGATGTCTTCTGATGGACGATGAAACCTATGTCAAGGCTGACTTCGGGCAAACCCCAGGTCAAAAAATTTTCTTGGCAACGGCTCGGGGGGATGTTCAAGCCAAATTTAAATTAGTTCTTACCGACAAACTTGCAAGAAAATTTATGATTTGGCAGGGCATTTGCAGCTGTGGCAAAAAAACGAAAGTTTTCGTTACAAATAAGACAATAAGATAAGACATCGGAATTATACCAAAAAGAGTGTCTCCAAAAACGAATTTTGCCGTTCATTGGATCCCACGACCATCCCGTAATGTTTTGGCCAGATTTGGCAAGCTGTCATTACAGCAAAGTCGTTCAAGAATGGTATGCAGAGAAAGGGGTCCAGTTTGTTCCGAAAAAACTTAACCCACCCAACTGTCCCCAGTTCCGCCCTATTGAGAAATACTTGGCAATCATGAAGAGGAGGCTCAAGGCAAGAGGGAAAGGTTGTCAAAGACATCAATCAGATGACGACCTGGTGGAATAAGATAGCTAAAACGATGGACGAAGAAGGTGTGCGCCGCCTAATGAGCCGTGTTACAGAAAAAAATCGAGAATTTCTTCGAAGCCGTGACGAATAATTTTATCCGTATTTTTTCTTAAAAGTATGAAGAAAACGCTACATTTGTATAAAAAAAGATCTTGAATTCAATAATAAATAACTGAAATACAGGCAAATGTCTTTGTTCCAATTCTATCTGAAGCAAGTTTTATTTATCTGCTGACAAGTTCAGCGATATATTATGACTAACTTTGAGATATCAAACGGATTTCGGAAAAAGAGCATGTAGACAACTGAAGAATCAGTAAAATGTCTGATTTCCGATATCATTCGGTATTTCATTTTGCCGAGCTCGAGAATCGGTTTTAAGTGTGTAGTTTTTTTTTTGTTTACCCTTAGCTCAGTCGAGTTTGACCAAGTTTTGGCATAAACTGTGCTCGATCAATTTGAGTGATTGTTTTTACTTTTATGTTTCCAAATCCATTATATCTATAATTTAGCTCAATTCTTGAAGTAAAATTTTGACCTTAAATAAAATAAAATCGCACCGAATTCAACAACAATAACTTCGACAATTTCACATTAATTCAAAGCAAAATAATATAGAAATTCATACATAATTGTGCCAAGCACCAATAAAAGCACGTCTTAAGTTTTATTTGGACTCGATTACAATTTCAGTGTAACACGAAAAAGTTCCAAGCTTGCTGCCAAAAGT
This sequence comes from Malaya genurostris, assembly GCF_030247185.1. NCBI lineage: Eukaryota > Metazoa > Arthropoda > Insecta > Diptera > Culicidae > Malaya > Malaya genurostris. Next base: position 39,405,933 of record NC_080570.1, on the reverse strand, counting down.
ACGCTTTCGTCGACCATTCTAGTACTACGCAATCGACAAAAGCTTCTAATCAAGTTGCACGCAAGTACCGGTTGCCACATTCAAAGCTGTAATTATTGTGAAACAAATCTGCAAGTTTGTATCACATGGTCTATTCCAAGTGTGAATGTATTGGAATGTAGCTGCTTGGCATCAGCTGATGTGAAGATGTTTAGCAGGAAATTGTTGAAAACTAGAAACACATTTAATCATTAAACATCTACTCGGGAACTGTTTTGCTGCTTCTCTTGCGGCTTTTTTCGAATGTTTTGCATTTCACTATAATTAGTAAGCTATCGAATATACGAAATTCGAAAAAAAATCGTTTAGAGTGAGTATCGTAAACAACATCGACCGCGGCTCGCACACTTTACTACTTCGTGTACAAATATATCAGTACACATTGCATCCGTGTGTGTAACAGAACTGTCAAACTACTTCAATGAGCGTGTTAATGAGTTGGAATTCCTTCTGAAAAAATATAAGAACTCGTTTTATTCCACAGAGTAAATATTTTATAGCATTTTCCATTAAATCTTGAATAAAAACATACTCTCATATTCTACAAATCGAAACAGTTTTAAATAACCAAATTTAGAAGAATTTCTCCTGATTTTTTCATCGTCGCTCTAAATGATGATTTGAAATTTTGAGCACACTTCACGCTGTAGTTCCGAAACCGGAAGTCGGATACGGTAATTTTGTTGTGATTGAAGAAATTGAGAAATAAGCCGGTGAACAAGTATTTTTGAGGACGCTTCCTAGATATCATGATTTACGATGTCCACTGTATCTCAGCGCAGACTAATCAGAAATCAACAATATAAAGCACTATACTTAAAGTAGATGTTTTTCTAGATCCCAACTTTTTAGTTCGATTATTTTTTAATTTTTGAAGTTCTGGAGGTTGTTTAAAGTGAAAATTGCGTTTTTCATGAAAAAATTTGCCATTTCGTAGCTGTAAAACCTCCCCAAAGTAACAAAAAAAAAAAACGGAACAGAAAACGTTGGGGTCTGATATTTTACATGCAGAAAGTGTGTGCAAAATTTAAAAAAAAATGGTGAAGTAGTTTTCGAATAACGATGGACAGGGACTTTCAAAACCTTGGTTCGAGAAAAACGCGTCCATAAAATCGAAGGAAACAATTTATCTTTCTGGGAAGCGCTTTGAAAAAAAAAATCATACTTTTTTTGTATTTTGTCATAACACAACATTTCAAAAATGTTTTGTCTAATTTTCAAGTCAATCGAAGCACAACTCCTGGGCCTGTGCACTGAGCTCTTGCTTCTTCTCAGTATAAGATAAGCAAAGCTAAAGGCCCATGACCTCCTGAGTTTTGCCACAGACTAACAGACATGACAGTATGAGTAAATTCTTATAAAAATAATTTTTCGTGATGCACTAGTTCCACCTATATTGTACTGCGCGAACTATTTACTATCTGTACACCCCTTGTGTTATGTAAAATTTTTTTTACTAGTTGGTTTCCCCTCGTTTGTCAACACCGATCAGCTGCTTGCAGGGATGCCTGATTTCATCAAAATATTTGAAAATGAATCGTCACAATAAATTACGTTGATAATATATTTAACTTTTTCGCGATGTTGGAAGGTAACCATTTATTTGACTCAACGTTGTTCATCTAGACTATTTTTTATTGTGTTGGTAGTTATCACCCGAAATTAAGTGGCGGCAGACCAGAAGCAAGTAAATATTGTAACAAAACGGGTTCGATTTTGTCTTGCGTTGGAGGATGAGAAGTAGACACAATTATGTATATAGTTTTGGCAATATGTATTAAATCTGTATCCTGCATGAAATTCGCATGGACGTATACAAATCAATACATTATAGGTAATTCTGTATGAATGGCAACTCTGTTGGTAAATGAAAAAAATAAGCACAGTCTAGATGACAGACAGGATGTTTTTGATAGGGTAACGTGGCGCCATCATGACACATGTGAGTACTGTCCCAAATAAAGGAATATTCGAAATGACCGTTAAAATGATTGAAGAATCTAATTTGAGTGTCCTGTCTGTTAGTCTGTGGTTCTGATTCCAACTTTCTCGAAATAATGTGTACCCCTCGCAGCGCGAAGATTCAAAATGTGACGTTTCACAGACGCGACGCTTGAGCTGCCGTTTGTGCAACTTGCTGTCAACGTGACGTAACCAGTGTTTCATTTTAGTAAACAAATCGACCGACACACGCATACAACCGCGAGTATAGCTGTTTCGTTTGCAAAACTCGTGTACCGTTCAAAAGAAATTTCGCTCAACCGTTGCCAGTATTGGTGTGTGCGCTGGAATTGCTATATAGTGCCTACTACAATAGCAGAGTCGCTGCCGCCCGTGATTTGGATCGTCGTCGGAAAGTGGCTCCCCTTCCCTCTTGTGGCGATGATGCTTGTGGTGTGGACGACGGGAGCTGACATGGTAGTGGTGTTGCTCTGAATTTTCGCTTCACTGCGACCGACGAGAAAGCTTCTGCATTTGCCCGTGCCAAAGCAGCACAGCAAACCCAGAGTCGGTGCGCTGCAGTTCGGACGCGTTATATTTTTTTCAATCGCCTGCTTTCGAGTGTCCGCGGTGTGTGTACTATTTTGACTGCGAGTGAGTGAATTTGCGACTTTTTCGACTGGTGAAACTAATGCAATTTTCAAGTTAACTAGATTGGTGGCATAATTTTTTTGGTGGAAGATTTCTTGCCCCAGTGTCAACAGTGAAGTGTGCTGACGAGAGAGAGAAAAAAAAACATGTTTTGAAACTGTTTTTTAGTTCGGATAAATTTTGGATGCTTGCGACGACGGTGTAGGATGAAGTGAAATTTTCTGGATGTTGCGAGCTAAAATGGAAGTGCCCCATCATTCGCTGGACTAATAGCAGGGCGAAGAAGCAGCTGAATCGGTGGATTATGTGAATGTAAGGATCGTTGAAATTTGCTCATAAAATAAGGATTCATTAATACTGGGGAAGTAAGTAACAACGAAGGATTTTGACTAGCCCGTCAGTTTTCTTTTCGGCTCAATGTACCACCAGAACCTACACAGAACTCCGTCGTGCTATTATCGGAATGGTGAAAAATTCCTTCGGAACACCATCAGCGTTGAACCAAAGTCGTATCTAGAAAACAGCAAGACGTGAAATTCAGAAAGGGAAAAAAATGTATTCACAGCATAATGAAAACAAAACGGAAATAGCGCCCCTCGGCATCTTCGGTCAATACTCAGCACGGGTTGAGGCGCGCGAAGTTCTTGACTGAACATAATCTGATGAGAAAATAATTCTTATTAGGATAGTGCGTTGGCTGTCGATGTATGATGACCTCTACAGCTGCAGATGTGGGGTGCATTGACCTGTTTGGTAACTAAGATTTTGCGGATAAATTAAAGCGATGTCCCGATTGATTCTACGATTAGATGTAGAAGGATCAATATTAAATCCAATTTCAACTTTCCAAACCAAACTTTCTTATAGGTTTGGAAATCTTATTAGATCGAATTTTCTTCAGGATTCCCATGAACATTGTTTTGTTTTATCTCATTTTAACACAATGAGTTCTGCTACCAGTAAGCTCCTGCCGGAAACGAAAATACCTCAATTTATTTTCTACGACAGGGTTCTGAATTATTCTTTTGCCATGATAAAAAACAGCCGGTGATTAGTGAATCCCACTATTCAACTGGTTGAATGTTATTATTAACCTGGATAAAGAAATATACACTGAAGCGAGTGTGGTTTTAGTCATATTCGTCATCTCATTCGAAAAATATGGATGGGTAATGTCAAAGGATGGGTAATGTGACTGGATGAAATGAATACAAATTAAACTGGCACTTTTCCATCACACTTCCTATGGAGCTAATAAAGACTTGTGTTATTAAACTGTTACATTCAAGAAAAATAACGGAACGTTTTTGGATTCATGAGTTTAGAAATTTTGAAAACGGCGCTGAACCGGAATTTTAAACTGAATTTAACTTCTGATTTAAAAACCTGAATTTAACTCCTGATTTAAGTTTCTGAGTTCATTAGCCTTATTCAGATTAAGCGTGCTGGAACTGGATTCAGTACTTCAAGTCAGGTTCGGAATTCAAGTTCAGTATTCAGTTCTGGAATTAAATTTGGATCCTGAATTGTCACAGCACTTGCTACTTCTATTGATTCTATTGATTACTCAACTGCCACGGTATTATCGAATAAATTTCGAACACATCAAATATTGATCCACTTATTAACCACTCTACGCGCACTGTACATTTGCAGAAAGGTTCAGAAAGTTTTTGTTCATCGGAGAATTCATTTATCATGCATTCCACAAAGGGGTGAGATTTAATCAAATTAAATATAATCAAAGTTTGTGGAAATCGGTCCAGCCATTTCAGAAAAGGTGGAGTGTTTTCAAGTTCCGAACGGTTACGGTTACTTTTTTCGATACTTACGGAATCGGGAACCGCGATCCGGCGTATCCACAAAATCAATGTATTTGATCGACAACCATATCCCGACCTGTTCAACTGAAGAATTGCATGGCAAGTTGTAAGTGTTTCGCTTGATTTCTCAGTGTCACGTATAGAACATCACGTTCTTGAAATTGATTTTTCTATACTCATCAGCCTGTAACTCCGGAACCGGAACTTGCATCCGGATAAAATTCGATAGGGTACTATGGAATTGTAAGACCTTTTATCAGATGCTTGTGAAAGTTGGTGGAGCGATTTCTGGGAATGTTACCTTTTTCACATGTTTTTTTCGTTACCCCGGAACCGAAAGCTGTATCCGGATATTGAAGCACGGGTCCTTTATTTGAATTTAAGTTTGTGAAAATCGGTCAAGCCATCTCCGAGAAATTCTAGTTCATATATTTGTTATAAAGACTGTCCCAGAAAGTATGGACGCATTGTGATTTCGCTGTAAATAATTCACAAGTGTTAGATATTCAAATTTTTTTCGCAAGCAAAGCAAAGTCTTGGCATTACATTCCTTTTATAGAATTTGGCCTTTCTGTTTCAACAGACTTCGTAGCCGATTTTTAGTGTACAGAATCATTGCATTTCTAGTACTATGGATCCTAGTGACACTTTAAATTTTATTCGATATACTGATAATATTAGACTACAATAACAGAATCACAATCACGCCAGCTATTTATACCGAAATGCGACTGTGTTCAGCAAATTTGGGTTGCTATCAGTTTCAAGAATTACACACTTTACCTCTGCGTGCTGTACTTGCCGCCTGATCGTGCCAATGATTCTGTTCTAATCGATCAATACTTAAAGTCTCTCTCGTTTATAACGGCACTAGTATCCTTGAACGATAGGATTAGTGTGATCGGTGATTTCAACATTCCTCGTATCAAGTGGACCCGCTGTTCCTCTAGATACTTGTACCCTGATTCTACAAACTTGTCGTTATCTTCTACAGCTTTAAAATTATTGGATGACTACAACCGTTTATAATAGCAATGGACGCCTGCTGGATCTTTGCTTCGTCAGTCAAGAACTTTCTGCCTCGATTACACTAACGGGAGCTCCAGTAACACTTGTTAAAATTTGTAACCATCACCCACCGCTTCGAATATATATCCGTGACCAAGCACCTATCACATTCAAGAACATCGCTGAATCAACATACTACAACTTTAAAAAAGGAGACTACACTGCTATGAGTAATTTTGTCGTGAATACGACTTACTTTACTATGGGGTGCCTTTCCAAAATTAGCCATATGAAAGAATGGGCAGAACTTAATCGTGAATATCTCGACTTGTATTAAAGGCAGGAACATAATTCTTTCACCATTTCATCAAAAATATGATCAGGAATTTAGGATAATATTTTGAACAGTGTGAGATAACCACAAACAACTCAAATATTAAGTTTTCTCAAACTTTGAAAACGACGCGGAAAACTCTTTACTTTTGCTTGGCTTTTTCGCGCAAGGACGACGATTTTGAGGTAGTCAGGCACATATCTTCAACTGACTGCTTATAAAAGGGGAACCATGGTCGAAATTCGATCATTTCTTCTTGTGCGTTGGATGCAAGCAGACGTCGTGGGAATGATTTAATCAACCAGCAGCGACGGAGAGTGCACCTTCTGCGTAGTTAAAACCTCAAACTGAGCGTCGCAACTCTCATTCGTTTTCCGGTCGTCGAGGGAGAGAAAGAAAACAAGAAACGAAAAGTGGACAACATTATATAAAATCAGCCGTTCTAATGGCTCTAAATGTTATCTAAAGAACTATTAAGATTACTTCTTTGAAATTCGAAGGTAGAAATCATCAGTTCAGTGAAAATCCAAAATAATTCGATTTGGTTCGTGCACTTTTCGCCGTGCGAAAATTGTTCGAGATAAATGTTCCGAACTGTGCTAAATATCGTAGAGAATCCCACAATTTGATCCTTCTTAAAGGCAGAAATGAATCCTGTACAGCATCTTGATAGTTGCTTTCAATGAAATATGCAAATCCGAAATGCGATAATCGACGTCAAAATTTTAGTAGTAAAAAGGGGGAAAGTTTCGCAATTCACACAATCGATCAACTATCAATTCGAATTCGAAAGTGTAAAGAAATCGTGTCAGTTATATTCGTATTCACGACATCCAGTTATGTCTCTGACATTACACACCCGTACTTTTTTCTCATCTTTAGATTGGAACTCTATATTATCCAATGAATGCAACTCAGCTGCAGTAACTTGGACTCATGTTGTGTTATACGCCATGGATCAGTTCATACCAAAAAAGACACCTCGTCAAGCAATGCACCCACCATGGTCTAATTCCACCTTGAAATACTATAAAAGTGCTAAGCGATCTGCCTTGAAGAAGTTGTCCAAATATCCTTCGCTACATCTCAGATTGCACTATCCGCGTTTAAACTACCGTTATAAACGTCTAAATAAGACTCTCTACCATAACTACCAACAGCGGATCCAGAGAAGTCTTAGAACGAACCCGAAAAGCTTCTGGAGTTACGTCAACGAACAACGTAAAGAAACGGGCTTTCCAACTTAAATGTCACTTGATGGAGTTCAAGCATCAACATCTCCTGAAATCTGTGATCTGTTTCGTAAGCATTTTAGCAGTGTTTTTTCGGACGAAATTTTAACTGATTATCAAATTCATGAAGCGACCGGTAACGTTCAAATGGTATTTCGATTCTACTATCAATACTGTTTAATAGTTCTTTGAAAGCAGGACATTTTCCGGCCATATGGAAAAAATCATACATTTTTCCCGTCTTTAAGAAAGGCAATAAAAACGAGATATCAAATTATCGTGGAATAGCGGTGTTATGCGCAGTATCCAAATTCTTCGACCTAATCGTCTTGGACTACATCACACATAATTGCTTAAACTATATATCTGAAAGTCAACACGGTTTTATGCCGAAACGATCTACTACTACAAATCTCGTATCTAACACTTCATTTATCATTAAATCTCTGCAAGCACGACTGCAAGTAGATGCTATATATATTGATTTCTCTGCTGCTTCCGACAAGATCAATCACCGGATCACAATTTCGAAATTGAGTAGACTTGGATTCAATGGACCTTTTCTTAATTGGCTGTGCTCATATTTAACCGATCGCGACATGTCAGTGGAAATAGGAGATTGCAGTACGTCTCCAATTACGGTCAGTTCCTCCAGGCAGTCATCTTGGACCGTTCATATTCCTACTCTATCTAAACGATTTAAACCTTTTGCTAAAATGCATGAAGTTATCGTATGCTGATGATTTCAAACTCTTTCACCTTATCAAAACCATCGAAGACGCCAGATTCTTGCAGTCACAACTGGACATTTTAATGCTTCAAAATGTTCTGTTATTTCATTCACTCGCAAACATTCTATGATTGAATTCGACTACACGATCTTACAAACTGTTCTTAGACGAGAATCGTGTATTAAAGACTTGGGAGTTAGCTTGGATTCGAAAATGAATTACAAACAGCACATTGAAACTGTTAGGGTTCGTCTTCCGTGTGACGAAAGACTTCAAAAACATATATTGCCTCAAAGCATTACATTGTGCTTTGGTCCGTTCTACACTAGAATATGCAGCTGTCACCCTACTATCAAAACGACATTCAACGGATAGAAAATATTCAACATAAATTTATTCGTTTTGCGCTTCGCCGACTACCATGGAGAGACCCTCTAAATCTTTCGAGTTACCAAGATCGCTGCAAGCTCATAGATCTCGATCTACTGTCCGTTCGCAGAAATGTGTTCAAGGCAGTTTTGCATTGCTGATCTTCTCCAGTCACGAATTGATTGCTCGGAGCTGTTACGTTTGCTAGATTTTGATATTCGTCGTCGTTGTCTTCGAACTCATCCTTTCCTACGCATTCCTGCCGCCAGAACCAACTATGGCCACAACGAGTCATTTGTCAGTATGTGCCGAGTGTTCAATAACTGTTCAAGTCAGTTCGACTTTCATCTAACTCGTGATACTATCAGGCAATTGTTTAGCCTAACACTATCTCTTTAGAAGTTTATCGTTTGTTCTAAGTACTTAGCTATGTAGTTATAATAGTTAATGATATGCAATATGTTATAATAGTTAATAATATGAAATGTATCATTTGGATATTCTGTAATCTGTTGGTACAAAAGATGAGGAGGTTTTATGCCTACTGGATACATAGTAATAGATTGATAGTAACTTATCTCCAGTGGGTTTTTCCCTGCTCCAGAAATAAAATAAAATAGAATATTATTCTCAACATTTGCTACTTAGCCATTGTAGACTAGCTGGCGCACCTTCTTGCGAACGTTCCTCATTAAATTCCGTACAGACTTCTTGACGACAAGTTTTGACACTTTTTTCCAATCTTTTTCGAACTGTTGAATGGTTTCGGCTGCCGAGACATGTTTCCTAAGATGTGCCTTCGTTAATGGCCAAAATTCCTCAATTGGTCGAAGTTGTGGGCAATTTGGTGGATTCATGTCTTTTGGGACGAAAGTGACATTTTTGGTAGTATACCATTCTACCGTTGATTTCGAGTAGTGGCAAGAAGTAAGATCTGGCCAGAAGACAACAGGATCCTTGTGGCTTCGAATCATGGGTAGAAGTTGTTTTTGTAAACATTCCTTGATGTATATTTCGCTGTTCATTGAAGCAGTGGTGATGAAGGGTTTCGAAAGCTTACCGGAGCTACAAATTGCTTGCCAGACCATAGCTTTCTTACCAAATTTTTCGATTTCAATCGATGTCTCGGACTGGTTTAACACTTGCTCTTCTCGCACCGTATAATATTGTGGTTCCGGCAAGGATTTGTAATCGAGTTTCACGTAGGTTTCGTCGTCCATGATTATGCAGTTCAAATTTCCAGCAAGAATCGTATTGTACAGCTTTCGAACCCTCGGCCTGATGCTTCTTGTTTCGGACTACGTTTTGGTTGTTTCTGCTTCTTATAGGTTCGAAGATTCAAACGTTCTTTAGCACGAAGAATATTTGACTTCGAAGTGCCCACTTTTTTGGCCACATCCCGAACTGAAACCTTCTTCTTTTGCTCGAACGCCTTCAGTTATCCAACGTTTATCCAACTGAGGGTTAGCAGGACCTTTTTTTCGACCCGTTTTCGGTTTATCCTTAAAGGTGTTATCCTCACCGAACTTCCTGATTGCATTTCGCACGGCTTTTTCACTTACTCCTTCTATTTTTGCTATCTTTCTCAGTGACAGTCCGTGTTTTGTGCACCATTTGCACACAATTTTTCGACGTTGTTCTGCTGAAAGTCCACGCATTTCGAAACAAACTAATGAAAACGAATAAACAACTGCACAAGTGGTTAGAGAAGAGTGTAAACAACAGGACGCAGCCATGAAAATTGACAGATTCTGAACCATTGCGAAATGGCAGCGGTTTTTGGTTGCGTCCATACTTTCTGGGACAGTCTTTACACAGACCTTCGGATATTTTGCGAACTCGACGAACTGAGCCGAATGGTATGTGACACTTGGTCGGTTTCGACCATGGTTGCATAGTCTTTCTCTATGGGAAAGACAAAACTGGCGCAGTAGTTTCGTTGTAAGCTTCGCGCGTTTCGGTTTACATTCTTTTTTCGTAAAAACCCCATGTTTAATTCACCACTGTCTAAACCCAAATCTGTTGATCTTGCGCATTGAGAATTCGGGGTAATCCTTTCAGGGTAAGGATCGAACTATGCTTGAAACCGTCAATCAATTCATTAGGAAATTCCATCAATCCGTATGATGATAGGCAAAATTACCCAAAACAAAGTAAGGCGCGGCAGAGTGCATGCTGACGTCATTGACACAACAACGGCGTTCCAGTTATGCTTAGGTCTAAGATGGACAGCATCACATTTAAAATTAACAAATGATTAAAAACCAATTCGCGGCACATCCCATTTCGCTGCCAAGCTCTCCGATATCGATCGATTCGCGCTCTACATTCGGCGGTTATGAAATCGAACGATTCGCGATTGCAATTTTCACGGTTATATGCAGCGCGAATGCAGTCACTGGATCGCCGAAAATAACCCCGGAAACTGACCGGGCGGCCGCTGCTTGAACCAACTGGGGACCACCGACCGCATCGCCCACTGGGTCATTTGGGTTTGTTTTCTTTCTCTTGGAACTGTTTATCGCGTGTATGAAAATTATATGAAAATTGTATCACCGGATTGGACCGGGTCGGGCCAGGCCAGGCCAGGCCGGGTGGCAAATGTTTGTTTGCTGGTTTTTTTTTTGTTGCTCATCACGACACCCGGAAAGCTGATACGTGCATCGGTCCGTGTAACGACACTCTCGAGGGACTGAGTTATGCGAATCGACTCACCTCCCCTTGTCTCTTGTTCCTTCGTTCGAATCCTTCGGTTTGTTTACGTAAACCCCGCATTACCTACGGATTTTATGTTACGCTTCATTTGGGTTTTGTTACAATTTCTGGTACAATCAAAACAGTAATTTTGAAACAGGTGACAAAAAAAAAACGGTCCAACATTATGCAGCCGAACTAAAGTTGGCTAAACCCTGCCTGCTAACTGTTGATGAAAGGCATGAACCATTGTTTTTCCCAACAAGCCCCATTACTCTATTCGCCACTATGTTGGAAATCGAAAATAAACTCGACTCGGCATTCCTTTCCCGCCCACTGTTCAGTCTCTCACCAGCATCATATCTTGTAAACTCGCATCACATCGGTGAGTAATAGCAGTAATAATAAAAATCAGATTTCCCACGTCCCGAACGTAAACGTAAACTGAAAGCAAAGCAAACAAAAAGTGAAACAACCGAGAACAAATCCAAAAACGTTGCACTTCTTGACACCCACTCGAAATCGGTGGGCAGAAAATCATACCAGGCTAGCACAGAACGAACGAATCGTAAAACTACGCACACCCCCACCCGTCACACTCACACTCGCACGCACACACACTCAAAGGCACAGATCAAAGGAAACCCGCATTTTTTTTTGGAAACATTTCCCCGGGAATCATTCTGACGCCTCCCGACATCGATCGTGACTAATCCCACGGGTAAGGAAGAAAACGAAACATCGTGCGTCTCCATTCGTTCCTCCGGTTCGGGGTTTTCCCTTGCCTTTGCTTTGGCGTGTTGGTTGGATGATTATCTAACAGCATCCAACGTTCTTCCACATTTCAATTTGTGGTATTCTATTAATAAATTCCCGGAAAAAAACTAACCGGAACGGATTTGACTTCACAGCTGCTGATGCAGTTTTTTGTTTTTTTTCGGATTTTCGAGTTACGCTGACCGGTTGAGTTTTGTAAACAGGAAGGATTACTTCCAGCTACGGTCGGAATCAGTCACACAATCATTGGGAAACTTGCTACCAACAAAAAATCAAGGAACTGCTAGGGGAATTGTGCTAAAGAAAATTTTCCGGACGAAAACTGCATTCCTTCCACTGATGTCGATGGTGATTTGAGGCAATATTCATAAAAGTGAATGGTTTCGTTGGAATTTAGCCAGCTCTGGCGTCTCTCGGCGTGTGTGTGTGTGCGTTCGCTATGGGAAGAAACTCGGCACCGAATTAAAACGGTTGATTTATGGGATTTTTTGATATTCTTACAGAGGGATTGTTTTTTCAGGAAGGGGACTAACTAATCCGACATTGCCACAATGGGGATTTGGGATCTGCTTTGCTTTACGTAGTACAGAGAAAAAACTTTTCCCGAAACCTACGGTCACAGTTAAGTGGTTATTATTGTTACTGCTAATTGATATGGGTAATAAAGAGTGCTATTCAACACCGATGTTTATTATTGTTGAACTAAATTCACTGTTTTTTTCATTTCTTCTTCTACTCATCAAAGCATTAGCAGTTTGTGTAAAACTGCTAGTGCCACCTCGCGGTTCTACAAAAACCGCTAAGAATTAGTAAATTTATTGATTTTTGCAACTCACTTGATTTGCCTCTAAGAACATTGTTTATATTGTCGTCTCAGGCGAAAATAAATTTACGACTATGTGGCCGTAAATAAAAGTAGGCATTTCGGAGTTTTGTAACATGTGAGTGAAGAGTGAACAGTACTTTACGTCTGCTTTACATAACCTGCTAATGCACCTTTTTATACACATAAAATGGTATAGAATTAGCTAAAACTCTAGAAAAATTTCTCTCATATACCAATCAATTCAGCTTAACGAATTGAGTAGATGTCCGTATGTCGTTAGTAAAGCAAAGTCTTGACATTACATTACTTTTGTGGAATTTGACCATTCTGCTCAAACTGACTTCGCAGCCGATTCTTAGTGTACAGAATCATTGCATGGCTAGTACTATGGATCCTACTGACACTAAGAATCCTTCCAGGTCGGGGCTCGAACATACGACAACTGGCTTGTAAGACCAGCGTCATATGTATTGAACCGCCAACCGGTTTGTAAGAAAAACCCATTTTTGATTTGGACCAAATTTAAGTCATGGTTTAGTTTTCGATAAAATTACACTGAAAAAAAAAATTAAGTTTGGACAAGGTAGTTTTTTTTTCAAATAACTTTTTTCCTTAAAAGAGGCCAACTTGAATTCTCGACTGTAGGTAGGGAACATAATCTCCTATCTTGTTAAAAAAATCATCCAAATTAAAAAATGAAGTTTTTTTTTTGCTAATCGAATTTCAATTTTCAAAATCGATTTTTTTTCAGTGTAGGAGTCGATTAGGATTTTTTCCATTATTTTTATTTAACAACTACTGATTTTGTAAAAATCATACATCCAACACTTTTTTGTAGGAATTTTCGATTTTCGACTACAGCCATTTGAAAAAAAATTAGTAAAAAAAGTTTTGCCCTTTTCAAAAGACAGTCTAGATCATTTTTGAAAAATAACAGCAGAGTATGCAAAGTCGTTTTTTGTGACAAAGTCTTCATGTACAGCAAGTTTCATTAAAATCTGAGGGGCTGCTGCCAACTCTGCATACGATTTAGTGCGAAATTTTTCTATTGAATGTTTTTGAGATAGGATGTTATTTGAATTTTTAGGTTTTTTTGACAATATCTATCTCAATTGTCTTTGTAAACAAAACACGTTTTGAGACTTACATTCCGCATGGTAATAGCAATCCCACAAGTCATGCATTGTTAAAATCCGTCCATTTTTAACGGAAATATTGATATTTTGATGTAAGCGACTTTTCCCCCTATTCCAGTAGTAGCAGAGCGAAACACGATTTTTAAGCACCAAATAGACTTTGTACAGCAACCTTTTTCAAAACATTTTGCCTCGTTTCGATTCTAGCACGGTTCGTTTTAGGTAGAAATAATTGTGCGAATGTGACATATGTATTGGAAAGATTTATGGCTGCTCGGCCACCAATGGAAATTGATCTTCAATGTCAACTTTTCTTTCTGAGCAGCCTAGATAGCCGTTTAGTGTCGATTGCGATTCTCAACTGGCTGGCTGTCCCGATGGTCCAAAACCAAACTAAACATGTGGCATCCGGCGGTATTATTTCAACAAAGAATTGATCCACTGATTTCCTGTTCCATGTCGTAAAAGGTCACTAAAACGGGAACTCGAAAGTCGTAAACGGATCAATTATGAACAAAACTCCCGTGTCACAGTAAGACTGACTAATTGAAGGCATAGACAGAAAATATGTCTATTTTTCGTTATATTTGCCATATAACTGGCCTTCGTCGTGCGATGACTTCATATTATTCATACCACCTAGCGATCCTATATTATCTTTCTTATCTCTCTTGAACAATGACGATGATGGGTCGTTTGTTGGTTCTACAAAGCAAAAAGCTCTTGGTCAGGCTAGTTGAGATGTCTACGTAATTCACGGAAATATCTGAGTTTCAAATGTGGGTTGATGTAACAGTTAAAGGACCCATTCCTACGAAACAGATAAGATAATAAGATGGAAAAATTCGGATGCTGGAAATTATCAGTCATTAACTATCTCTGACAAGTTGGCAAGAGCTGGTACTACGAATGAAGGATTCAGCTTTATAGCTGTCAACTAAAGACTGTACCAGAAAGTATGGACGCAACCAAAAATCGCTGCCATTTTGCAATGGTTCAGAATCTGTCAATTTTTATGGCTGCGTCTCGTTGTTTACACTCTTCTCTAACCACTTGTGCAGTTGTTTATTCGTTTTCATTAGTTTGTTTCGAAATGCGCGGACTTTCAGCAGAACAACGTCGAAAAATTGTGTACAAATGGTGCACAGAACGTGGACTGTCACTGAGAAAGATAGCAAAAATGGAAGGAGTAAGTGAAAAAGCCGTGCGAAATGCAATCGGGAAGTTCGGTGAGGATAACACCTTTGAGGATAAACCGAAAACGGGTCGAAAAAAAAGGTCCTGCTAATCCTCAGTTGGATAAACGTATACTGAAGGCGTTCGAACAAACGAAGGAGGTTTTAGTTCGGGATGTGGCACTTCGAAGTCAAATGTTCCTAGTGCTAAAGAACGTTTGAATCTTCGAACCTATAAGAAGCAGAAATAACCAAAACGTAGTCCGAAACAAGAGGCATCGTTCAGGCCGAGTGTTCGAAAGCTGTACAATACGATTCTTGCTGGAAATTTGAACTGCATAAAATCATGGACGACGAAACCTACGTGAAACTCGATTACAAATCCTTGCCGGGACCACAATATTATACGGTGCGAGAAGGGCAAGTGTTAACCAGTCCGAGACATCGATTGAAGTCGAAGAATTTAGTAAGAAAGTTATGGTATGGCAAGCAATTTGTAGCTCCGGTAAGATTTCGAAACACTCCATTACCACTGCTTCAATGAACATCGAAATATATATCAAGGAATCTTTACAAAAACGACTTCTACCCATGATTCGAAGCCACAAGGATCCTGTTGTCTTCTGGCAAGATCTTGCTTCTTGCCATTACTCGAAATCAACGGTAGAATGGTATACTACCAAAAATGTCATTTTCGTTTCAAAATACATGAATCCTCCAAATTGCCCACAACTACGACCAATTGAGGAATTTTGGGCATTGACGAAGGCACGAACGGAGGAAGCATGTCTCGGCAGTATATTGAATAAAATTTGAATATCTAACACTTGTGAATTATTTACAGCGAAATCAAAGTGCGTCCATACTTTCTGGGACAGTCTTTAGTTGTATAAAGATCAGGATTCGTTCTAGGACTACATCCAAACATGCCAGCTACTGGCACAGCTTGCAAACTTGCGCTCAGACAACAGCATTTTTACCAGATTTGATCTGAAAATATTAAAATGTTTATTGCATTTTTCCAAGCATCATTGCAGGATTCTGGTCAGAGCTCTGACTGGACATTGCAAACTCAATTATCACATGGTTACTATTCAGCGTGCTGAGTATTATTTATGTGATTTGTGTAAGTGCGATTGCATACTTCCTAGCATTTGATATGTAACTGTCCCGCATTGACGCAACTACGTGTTCAGGTTTCTGGTTCTCCATACATGGTTGAGTCTGTGTATGGAGAGCTAAAATTGAAGGATATTCTATCGTTTGTCATCCAATATGGTAAGGAGTAATAGTCAGAGGAGTTAAACGTTCTTCCTGAAATGAAATTGTTTGACATTCCTTATGGGGTGCCGAAGTTACTTCTGTTCATGCCAGTTCACCTTCAGATAAGCAGAATGGTGTCGCTTTTGTAAAATCTCTTAACCCTCTCGGGGGTTGAAGGTTTTATTTATTGGATGAATAAGACTGTTGATATTTTTCTCTTGAAAGTGAATAAAAAAACCGTATTTTGTTTAATTGTTTTATTTCTTCAAAACAATTCCGAGAAAGAGTCGATTTCTTACGTTCGAATATCAAATGAAACGAGATTTAACGTCATCGTAAAATCAAACTTTTTAATCTCAACGACCAAATAGAAAAACAAACAGAATGCCAAGTGACCGGGAAAATCGCGAGAACCGGGAGATAGTCGGGAATTTGGTTTCACCAGGAGATACTGGGAAAAAGCCTACCTATAACCTAGCAAAATCGGTAAAAATATTACTACTCGAGCAGAGCTTTCTTAGTTGTTTTCAATAACATCACAATGGCAGCTCATAATGAAAAATAAGGATAATTTGGATGCTTCTGCTGTATTTTTATTAAATTGTAAATTAGTACACAAAACACTTGAAAAATTGTTGACAAAGTTACATCGGCAAAAGTTTTAATTAGGTTATCAAAAATTCTTTGGAGCCTTCATGTTTTTAAGTTAGCTAACTTGAAGTTCTAAATGTTATTGTTAGATAAACTGAACCAAAGTCTGTTCAAACAACTCATTCACTACAAATGTGACATTGATCTGGCAAAATCAGATCAATCGTAGAATGATTTCTCATAGAAGATAAACTAGTTGGATCATTTGGAAATAAAACTGGCTTGAAACCAGCGAAGAATTCGTTCTTTCTGGTTATTTTTCTGCTTACTCCGCGAGAGATGTTCAGCATTTAAGACCATATTCAGGAAAAAAAAATAGATCGATATCCTGTGCGTTTGGCAAATCTCAGTTTCATTTATTTACTCATCAACGCAATCAAACATGTAAACATGCCGCATTTTAAAATTTGATGGCATGAAGCATTGTTTATTGGTTTTCAGAAGAGCATGCGGTATATGTTCATCTAATTTGATTTCAAATTGGATTTAAGTTGACTTGATTCTACAGGGTCCGGCACTCGAAGTGTAACCAACTTCAGACCGCTCGCGCAGCTGACGCACGGGCATCAGCTCTCTAGAAATTTGCTAAATGACAGTTCGGAGTTGTATTGTTTACAAGCGCAAGAAAGCATTTTGCCAAAAGTGAACGCGAAAAAAAAATCTTGACTTGAGAGAGCGAAGGAGTTGCTTCGTTTGGCCGAAAGCGGTCAATTTCCGAACATTGTATTTTCTGATGAGAAAATTTTTCCAATTGAGCAATTCGTGAACTCTCAAAACGATAGGGTTTACTTGACCGACCGTTCATACGAGAATTTCAGTCATCGATTGGCCACCAGGAGGCAGCACCCGCAACAGATAATGGTTTGGGCCGCTGTAACCGCAGATGGGCGCTCTTCAATCGTTTTCATCGAGCCTGGCGTCAAGGTAAATGCGGCATATTATCGGGAAAGTATTCTGGAGGTTGCTTTGAAGCCGTGGGCAGACAAACATCTCGGTGGCAGACCATGGACGTTTCAGCAGGACTCGGCACCGTCTCACAAAGCTCGAGTGAACCAAGAATGGCTGAAAAACAACGTTCCGAACTTCATCACGTCCACACAATGGCTCTCGAATTCACCAGATGCGAACTTAATGAATTATTCTCTTTGGGCCATTTTGGAGAGCAAAGACCGAACTAAAAGATACACCAGTCTCGAGGCGCTGAAAAAAGTTATTGTCCGCGAGTGGGCCAAAATACACCTGCAAGTCACATTCGGGCAGCTTGCGATTCGTTTTTTGACCGTCTCAAGGCCATAGTCAAGGCAAAAGGTGGTCATATCGAGCAAAAGTGAATTGATTCTGAATTTTGTATTATTTTTACACATTTTGTACTTTGAATTAAGTAAAAGTAATTTTCCAAACTGAATTTATGGCTTTTTTAATTGGTTACACTTCGAGTGCCGGACCCTGTACAAACGATGCAATTCATAATTACTTAAGTTGTCAAATGACGCATATACTTTGTTCGTACAGAATTTTACTAACTCAGAGTGAAATTTACACTCGTCTACCGCTGTATGGATTCATATGTATCAATTATTTATCGAGCAGATATTTGCTTCTGTGGTTCAGTCGATTAACTGATGTGCTTTGTGATTTAATGTTTCTCAGTTCAAGTCGCGGGGTTGCTATCGATTTTTTGTTTTTTTGTTCTATTTAGTTGCAATTCTAATTTCAAATCACACAATTTTACATTGTCTTGAATATAAATTTGTGTGAAATACGACGCTCCATTTTTGTGCATTTTATAAGACGTGTAAAATCACATGATTTTTTCGAACTGTGAGAACATTGTGATTAATTGGATTTTCCATCACAACCAGAGAAGGAAATTTCGTCTAATGGTTTTGTTCATTTTACGACGACATGTTTGCAAACGCACTACCACAATTTTAACAATGACTGTATTGTGTTAGGTTCGCAGTGGCATCATGCCGTTTATAATTTTCCCATCGAACTTCCGAACATTTTTTTTCCAAGAAGAAAGCTGGTAATGTTAATTTCCAGAGTGACACGTTTAAACGTAACAAACCGGAATTTTTGCGTCGATATATGACAATGGATAAAACATGGATTCATTACTTCACTCCGGAATCAAAACGATCGTCTTCTGAGTGGACAGCAACTGGTGAACCTCGTCTAAGGCGCCCGAAATCGACTATCTGAGCGTTATTGGAGCGTTTGAAGGCTGAAATTGCAAAGAAACGATCGCATATGGCAAGGAAAAAAAATTGTTTCATCAAGACAACGCATCGTGTCACAAATCAATCAAAACAATGCCAAAACTACATGAATTGAACTTCGAATTGCTTCCACGTCCACCGTATTCGCCAGATTTGGCTCCCAGCGACTACTGGCTGTTCGCAGAACTGAAAAAACATACTCGTCGGTAAGAAATTTTGCACGAATGAAGAGGCTATTTTGAGGCAAAAGATAAATCGTTCTACAAAAGTGGTATTGAAATGTTAGAGCGATGCTGAAATGATTGCGTTGCTCTTGATGGAGATTACGTTGATGGAAAAAGTTAATTTTGAACCAAAAAGTCGTGTTATCTAACTGAGACTAATCGATCAAATTTTGACGTAACAACTCCCAACTCCAAACCATTATTCTCTGTCACTCGCTGTGGCAAATTAATTAGCTTACCAACCTTAGCAGAAAAAAAAGCAAAACTGATAACAGGACAAGTACGTTGACTTCGTAGCAGGAACCGGACAAATTTCAACCGTACAAAATGGCACAAACTTATCCGCCATTGTCGGAGTGCGCTTATCAACGAAGAATGCACTTATCACAGCGTGTTCATCATCTAGTGGCCACCCCCGACAAGACTTTCTGCGAAATGTACAAAAATTCGAACGAGTGAGCCAAACCCGAAGGCATTGCGATTGTTTTTTGGTGTCTCTTTCGCACGGACATAGAGAGAGAGAGAGAGAGAGAGAGAGAGAGAGCGCGCGCTTATCAATCAAATTGTTTTTGGACAGATAGGGGACAGCGAAAAGCGACGCAACCATAAATATTTGAGTATGTCAAGTCGGTGATTAGATAAGGTATAAATTGCGAGTGGAATCGAGTTTCAACACTGACCGGCTAGCAAAAACTAAATGGAAAGAATGAGATTGAAAATTATTTTGAATGGAAAGGGGAATTCTTGTTCGTAGAACTACAAATACCTACTACATAAGACGTGTGTAACGAAATGCAATTTGCACCACTAGAAAAAAAAGCAGAGACATTCTCCACCGGAAACGATTTTTTTCTTTTGGAACTCTTCCAAAACTGCAACCAAGCCGTTCTGTTGTTGTTGGCAGAAGTCCGAAGAAAGCAACAAAAAAAATCTGACTTTAGAGCACAATAAAAAAAATAGCATTGCGACTATCCTGCACCGGTTGATCCCACACCAACCAAAAAAAAACAGGCAGGAATGAGTCATTCCGATCTTTGAAGTGTGTTACCCCGTGTCTAATGAGCTCATTCTCGATTATTCTCCGGTGGTGGTCACAAATAAGATATACGACCGGCAGAGCAGTTCAGGGTTTTCGCGACACCGACATCGATCCTGGCGTCGCGGCCAGGCCACTAAGCTCGACCGGCGACCGAACTACTGAACATGATTCAAATTGTGAGAGAAATTTCGAAAACGGCGCCATCAATTTCTCGGCGGCCTTGGTGGGGAGATACACCGTTGTTTCGAGAAAATGGTTACAACCTTAGCCGGAAGAAACGACAAGCCGTTGATAATGGACACACGCACGCACGCATGCACACACACATGCGATTGGAAGCGAACAGTTTGATAATTGGTTAGAAATCGGTTGCCATCCGCATGCGCACAAACAAATCATTAGAGAGCTGGAAATTTTTATGTAATTTTCACTTGTACTCGAATGTGGTACCGCCGGGTATTCCAATTGGTTGGAATCACCATCGTGTATTTAGGCTTCACGTAATCGAAGAATCAGAATCGATCCAGATCAAGACCCCAGAAACTGGGGGAAGCAGATATAACGAAATGTTTCATTGATTCCATTGTTAACAAATCACGAAACACAAATTAATCACATTGCTCATGATCTGGGAAGATTCTGATGGATTGCGCCCGTGCAACGTATGCGAGTTTATGTTTGTGCGCCGAATGACATTTCACCGAAAGGGTCATTCCGTCGAATCCTCTAATTGTTTCAAAAATGATAGTATTCACATCCATTTTGTTGGTCTAGAATCGTTCTTCTGAAATATTTCATATTTGAAATATCGGATAAATACATTTCCTCGCGTTTTATCCAGAAAGACTGCTCTTTTGAACAATTTTTTTAGATTGATTCATGATCCTCAGAACGAAATTTCAAAAAAAAAAATTGTTAGCTACTAAGCATCAAAGCATTTGCTTTGGTGTATCTGCTAGGCAAATGTTTTGCGATATTTTCCATTATCTAATGCGTCTTTGCCACAACGTTTCTGTTTTTGTGCTGTCCGACCTCGCTGCCGCTCATTCGGAACTAACTGCGCCAAAGAAACCTAGCTTTGAGCACTTTTGAGTAACGGGAAAACGTTGTCGTTACAGGTTTGTATGTGAGACGCCACCGTTTCCCTTCCGGTGAATTGACCCTTTCGGCGACATGACTATTTTTGGAAAAATGGCATTCGGCGAAATGATCCGCTACCGTCTGGAATACCATTCCTACCATAAAATATTTAATAATTTATTTGTTATTTGCTTTGTATTCACTGTGAAAAATGTGTTTTAAAACGAGGCTCGAACGACGGAGTATCATAATGTGCCATTCGAATCAGTTCGTCAAGGTCGGGTTATGTCTTTGTGTGTATGTTTGGTTCATATTTAACTTTATTCATCAACGTAATCTCCATCAATAGCAACGCAATGATTCCAGTGCCGCTCTAACGTTTCAATACCACTTTTTTAGAACGATTTCACTTTTGCCTCAAAGTAGGCCTTAGTTTCTGCGATAACCTCTTCATTCGTGCAAAATTTCTTACCAGCGAGCATTTTGTACAGGTCTGCGAACAGCCAGTAGTCGCTGGGAGCCAAATCTGGCGAATACGGTGGATGTGGGAGCAATTCGAGGCTCAATTCATGTAGTTTTGCCATTGTTTTGATTGGTGCGTTGTCTTGATAAAACAAATTTCTTTCTTTGCCATATGCGGTCGTTTCTTTGCAATTTCAGCCTTCAAACGCTCCAATAACGCTATATAATATTCTCTGTTAATGGTGTTTCCTTTCTGAAGATAGTCGAAAAATATTACAAAATACCGAGCCCATAACCTTTCCAACCGATTGTTATGCTTCCGGGCGCTTTGGACGAGGTTCACAAGTTTCCGAATGACTCAGTTGACGATCGTTTTGATTCCAGAGTAAAGTGATGAATCCATGTTTCATCCATTGTCACATATCGAAGCAAAAATTCCGGTTTGTTTCGCTTAAACATGGCCAAACACTGCTCAGAATCGTCAACACGTTCTCGTTTTTGGTCAACAGTGAGCAAACGCGGCACCCACTTTGAACAGAGCTAAGTAAAGGAGAGTAAAATTAAAACACGAAATTGTTTTTGATCCATTGTTATGAAAATAACAAAAGTAGCGTCACTCTAAGCACAACAACTCACAAACTATACAAAAAAGTATAATAAAATTTTAACAGGTTTGTATTAACTGAAAAAGATGACTGCAATAAAACTAGCGCCATCTATGTGTTAGGCCCGGGACTTTTCAGCCCATGTGTTACTATTCAGTCATTGTCTCATTCAAAAGCTACTATTCAGTTCGAAGCTCAAATGGCTGTCATTTCTGTTTCCGGATATATCTGGATGCTGGTATCTTTTTGGCAACACTATTTTTTTCAAACTTATTCAATTTGGTCTATAATTTAACCATGGATCATATTACGAACAAACAACGCTTGCAAACGATTGAGTTCTACTATCAAAATTCATGCTCGGTTAAGATTTCGGATTTGATGAATAAATGCCTGCAAAAAATATTTGGGGTCGTTCCGAAATCCAAGATGACGACTTCCGGTTTATTGATGGTCTTTGAAAACTTTTACAATATGAGTATTTCCGAAACGGATTTCCTGAATAGGTGCCGGAAAACAATGCTAGGGGTCGTTTCGAAATCCAAGATCGCAACTTCCGGTTCATTGATTTCTTTTTAAAACCATTACAACATGGGTGTTTTTAAATTTGATGAACAAATGCCTGAAAACAATTTTTGGAGTTGTTCGGAAATCCAAGATGGCGACTTCCGGTTTATTAATTTTCTTTAAAAAAACTTATACTAAGAATATTTTTGAATCGAATTTTATGTGTAGGTACCGAAAAACGAAGTTTGAGGTCGTTTCGAAATCCAAGATCGCAACTTCCGGTTCATTGATTTCTTTTTAAAACCATTACAACATGGGTGTTTTTAAATTTGATGAACAAATGCCTGAAAACAATTTTTGGAGTTGTTCGGAAATCCAAGATGGCGACTTCCGGTTTATTAATTTTCTTTAAAAAAACTTATACTAAGAATATTTTTGAATCGAATTTTATGTGTAGGTACCGAAAAACGAAGTTTGAGGTCGATCCGAAATCCAAGATGGCGACTTCCGGTTTATTGATTCTCTTTGAAAACCCTTACGAAATGACTATTTTCGGAACGTGTTCAATTATCAGATACCGGAATACTTTGTTTCAGGTTATTTCGAAATCCAAAATGGCGACTTCCGGTTTATAAATTTCCTTTGAAAACCCACACAATATGGCTATTTTCGGAATGGATTTGATGAATACAATGTCAGGGGTTGTTTCGAAATACAACTTATACTAAGAATATTTTCGAATCGAATTTTATGTGTAGGTACCCAAAAAAAAGTGTGAGGTCGATCCGAAATCCAAGATGGCGACTTCCGGTTTATTGATTTTCTTTGAAAATCCGTACAATATTACTATTTTCGAAACGGATTTGATGAGTAAATGCTTGAAAACAATGTTTATGGTCGTTCTGAAATCCAAGATGGTGACTTCCGGTTTATAAATTTTCTCTGAAAACCCTTATAATAAGAGTATTTTAGAACCGAATTTTTTGTGTAGGTATCGAAAAACGAAGTTTGAGATCGATCCGAAGTCCAAGATGGCGACTTCCGGTTTATGCAAAATGGTGACATCCGGTTTATTCTTTTTTCTTAAAAACCCTTACAATATGACTATTTTCGAAAAGCTACTGAAAAACGAAGTTTGAGGTCGTTCCTAAATCCAAGATGGCGACTTCCGGTTTATGCATTTCCTTTGAAAACCCCCTTACCGGAAAACAATGTTAGGGGTCGTTTCGAAATCGAAGATGGCGACTTCCGGTTCATTGATTTTCTGTGAAAACTCTTACAATATGACTATTTTCGGAACGAGTTTAATTATCATATATCGGAAAACTTTGTTTCAGGTCATTTCTAAATCCAAGATGGCCACCCTTCCAATATAACTATTTTCGAAACGGGTTTGAAGAACAGATGCCGGAAAACAATGTTAGAGGTCGTTTCGAAATTAAAGATAATGACTTCCGGTTTATTGATGTTCTTTGAAAACCCTTATATACTCATACTGTAAAGACTTTCAAAGAATATCGATAAACCGGAAGTCGCCATATTGAATTTCGAAACGAATTCAAACATCGTTTTGCGGAATCTACTTTTCAAATCAGAAATACACATATTGTAATGGTTTCCATAAAATATCGTTTTTATTATATGAAAAAACTTCTTTTTCCAAAGTAGATTGGTAAAAAAACGTTTATCGAAATGATACATATTGCATAATAACCTAAAACTAAAACTAGAAAAAAAGAAAACTAATACTAAATATACTATTCAAGTAACTAGAACCTATCGAAACAAATAACTGAAGTTTTTTAGAATATTACGAGAATGATGAAGGTCAAATACATTGAAGCAATTATTAAACAGGCGGCAAATACCAGTAAAAGGTTCGTAATAACCGTAGTTAGTTCTAGATGAAGGTATTCTAAAAAAATGGGTGGAAACGAAGAGTACGGCGATGAATATCTAAGTGTAATAATTGTAGAAGATCTGAACAGTCCATACCAAATAAAGCCTTGGTATTAAATTCCTGTAGTGGAATTTGACCTTCTGACCTTCTGAAGTCTAGAAGCTTTAGAAATAATGAATTCTCTGTGCTCCTTGATAGTCAATTTGGAATCTAATAAAACTCCTAAAGCTTGCTTCATTTAGAATTGGAACAAACTTTTGCTCACATCGTGGCGGACGGATTTGGAAGTTCTTGGCGCCCACGTGTCGGGAATTTTGCCAGCCTCACTTATGATTTTTGACATTCCGCACATCGACTGTTCGACGGGTGTCTTCTGATGGACGATGAAACCTATATCAAGGCTGACTTCGGGTAAATCCCAAGTCAAAAATTTTACTTGACAACGACTCGGGGGGATGTTCCAACCAAATTTAAATTTGTTTTTACCGACAAATTTGCAAGAAAATTTATGATTTGGCATGGCATTTGCAGCTGTGGCAAAAAGCGAAAGTATTCGTTACAAATAAGACAATGACATCGGAACTATACCAAAAAGAGTGTCTCCAAAAACGAATTTTGCCGTTCATTCGATCCCACGACCATCCTGTAATGTTTTGGCCAGATTTGGCAAGCTGTCATTACAGCAAAGCCGTTTAAGAATGGTATGCAGAGAAAGTGGTCCAGTTTGTTCCGAAAAACCTTAACCCACTCAACTGCCCCCAGTTCTGCCCTATTGAGAAATACTGGGCAATCATGAAGAGGAGACTCAAGGCAAAGGGAAACGTTGTCAAAGACATCAATCAGATGACGACCTGGTGGAATAAGATAGCTAAAACGATGGACGAAGAAGGTGTGCGCCGCCTAATGAGCCGTGTTACAGGAAAAATTCGAGAATTCCTTCGAAACCGTGACGAATAACTTTATCCGTATTTTTTCTTAAAAGTATAAAAAAAAGATCTTGAATTCAATAATAAATAACTGAAATACAGGCAATTGCCTTTGTTGCAATTCTATCTGAAGCAAGCTTTAGATCCATGACTGACGATCTACGATCTAAAACTGTATTTGAGTTATTATAATCGAAGCTCACAATCGAACGTTCGCGACTGGAGGAGATAACGGAGCACTTTGAAGGGTTTGGTATCATCTTGTTGACTTCACACCAGTTTGAATGATTGTCCAATCAGCATTTGTAAACATTTACAGTCCTAAGTGTTTTCAATAATGTTGAACAGCTTAAAATTATCCGAAAAAAAAGCTTCATGCAATTTAAACCATTAAGATAAATTAGAAAGAGGAACGGTCCTAGGTGACTACCTTGAGGGACACCAGAGTCAAGGATAGAGCCAGTAAATCTGAGTCTTTCAAGTTTGAAAATCAAAATTTGATTGGTAATCTTGTCGAAAGCGGCGAAAAAGTCGGTGTAGTTAGAATCAACTTACCGACGAGCTTGTAACGTACGTATGATGAAGGACGTGTAAGATTCTAAGTTGGTTTGTAGACGTTGATCACATTGGCATGAAGCCATGTTGGGTCTCCGATATATAATCTGAGCAGTTGTGAGTAATGAAATCGAGAACGATAATTTCAAATAATTTGAACGCGGCACATAAACAGGAAAGACATTTGACTTTTTCCATAAATCAGGAAAAAACAGAGTATAACGATAAATTGAACAATAACGATAATAACTTATGATTATTATCGTTTGTTCATGATTACGACAGCGACAAACCAGCACTTAGAACTTTTATATCTCAAAACGTCCATGAAATTGATTTTTAGGAACCTATAAAATTGATAAAAAAAGAAAGGATAAATTTGATAGGTTCCAAGAAATATCGAAAAATCAGGAATCCTGTATTTAAAATTAATACAAACATGTTTTTTCGGTTGCAATTGGTTCAAATCCCGAAGTATGAAAGATTCATAGTGTTAATAAGATTTTAGTACTAGTAATGCAATTGCTTTGAACATGTCAATTGTATTCAATTAATTTAATTCAAAAAAAAATTCTCCAGTTACATATGGCTTGCCATACAGTATATTTTCGGTAACATAAATTCGATAAGCAATTGTCATTGACATTAATTCCGAAATTCGATACCATACTAACGTAGTTCCATCTTGTTTCCCTTCTCGTAGGATTACCTATCGCAACAAGTATAGTGAAAAAAAAACAACGCAACCAGAAGTCAACCGCCAGAGCTTGATTCTAACGCCAAAACAACCAACGACCAGCGTCGAAACACGGGTTTTGTAGTGAAGTGCAGTGTCAAAACGTGATGTGATAGAGGTTTTGGTTCGGATGAGTTTCGGAAAGTGGTTTGAGTGTTGTGTGTGTGATTGAAGGAAGGAAGCTATCCAATTTCGGCCAAAGTAGGAAAGGGGTTTACCGAGCCGATCAGAACAAGTGACGACAGCCTAGCCGGACCGTTACCCGTTATTGTCCCACGCGATAATGGGGCGGCCTGAACGGTAGTGAGCAAATGATGAATGATTTTTTCGGCCGGTGGTCACTTGAAGAACAACGTAATTTCGGCCATTCCCATTGCACCGCTGTGGATGTAGTTGAGAGCTGATAGCACGATGAACGTAGGACAGCACAGCGGTCCCGGACCGCCACTGAACCGCAGCGGTTGCTCGGATCGCTCGGTTACCGGACCTTCCTGTCGGGCACTGCGTACGGCTGTGTCCGCACTGTACTGCCTGGATGACTTCATCCGGGAGAAAATCGGAGCCGGATTCTTCTCGGAAGTGTACAAGGTGAGTTCATGGACAGGGCTTAGCACAAGGGAAATCCGAAGGGAGTTCGGAAAGCACGAACATAAATTTGTTGGCTTTCCAAACTTTCTTTTTTTTTGGTTTTTGTTTTTGACTAAGGCGTAAGGCCAATCACTGCGCAGTTGTCGCGTGTGTCCAATCAGGTGTGCTATTGTCAGACAACGGATCGAAATTGCACCTTGGATTTCCCATACTTTTAATTACTGTAGGGTTTTTTTTTCAGTGGAGAAACTTTGCTGCGAATGCTCCCAACCTAGTTTTCGTATCACGACTGTATGGAAACTAATCAGTTTATTCATTGATGTTTTGAATATATGAAACATGAACATCACATTTGGAAAAGTCTCACTTTTCAAGCTTTTCCTTAATTGCTTGCACAATCGGTGAAAGCATTTGCGACCGTTTTGGTCCCATCCAAGATGATGCCCACCGTCGGTTGTCGGTGTCGAACGGATTGCGTAACGCGTCAACGCAAAGATCGCAATTTATCGATGGCCTTACCGATCCATGGCTTTCAACGTGACGCCGTGATGGCCACTGGGTAGTAAGCAATCGAATCCACAATCGGTTACGTTTAAATTTTACTCAATCACGAGAAACGGCCTGTAGCGCATTGCTGTCTGTCTGTCTGCCTAGTCAGGCAAAAATAATAAATAATCTTAAATCGCATTTTTGTGTTTTAAACGATAATGTGTTTTGTGGAGGGCCGTGACCAAGCGCCCGGTCCGGTTCGGTACGTGTCACACAGGTCCCGGGAAGTTACGGTGGGATTGGCTGTACTTCAATTGGCTGAATGAATAGTCTCGATTGAACTGAGTTTTTTGTATCTAGTTTTTTTTTGTATTCTCAGAAGGTAAAAATGAGTAAAGTGTTTAAGTTGAACTATTAGGTGGAGTAACTGTTCAACATAAACTGTTCTGCAGTGACGAGTCGAAGACGGAACATAAAAAAACTTATTGGGTTATGTGTCCTTAGCACAAAATTAGGCACAAACTCCTGAACTTCTCCGTATAGTTTTTCAGAGATATTCAAAGATTAATTGAAAAATATACTTTTTCCGCAAAAATCACAAAACTGTTTTTTGGCATTCAACTGAAAAGATTTGAAAAATTTACTGCTACGATGTTACAACAAATAAGTTATTGAAACAACCAACCTATGCAAATAATTACGGGAACTTTTTTACTACGGAAATGCCGGTGGGTAATATCAAAGACGCAACCGAATCAGCGTAACTGCGTTTAGAATTGGGAATGGAATACTGCAACTCCTGCTACTAACAATCGTAGATTCTAGAGATCACGAGAAATCTGATAAGTTATCCATAAATTCAATATTTTAGGCACTTTTGTTAATTAAGAATAGCATTACAAATATAAACCTATCGCCTAGAATTTGTTGCTAACTAGTTGCGATAATTTTAAGTTTGCTGTTCATTTTTTGTTTCGAGTACCCCCTGAACAAGCTGAACGACAAATCAAGATCCTGCAGAAAATTTGTTACTAATTAGTTGCTAATTATTCACGATAATTTTGAAGAGGTGTTCGTTAGCTACATATGAACTAAGCGAAGTACTCGAAAAAAAATGAGCAAAAATTAACTAAGCGAAAAACTCGACTAGAATGAAAATAAAATTAATCGCATCTCAAAGGATAATTTGTTGCTAAAAAGTTGCTTATTAGTTACGGTAATTTTGAAACTCAAAATTACCGTAACTAATAAGCAACTTTTTAGCAACAAATTATTCTTTGAGTTGCGATTTGGTTTCAAGTTTGTTCATGAGGGGTGCAACAAATTATGCAATGGTTTCAAATTTTTTTCAAGCTTTTTAAGGAGGGGCGCTTCGTTTAATTCATATGAACTTTGCAAAGTACTACAAAAAATGAGCATCGAATTTAAAATTACCTTTACTAATTAGCAACTATTTAGCAACATATTATTATTATTTTTACGTTTCGTCTTTGACCCATCAGTGCAGAGCAGTTGAAATTGAACTGCTTAGTGCTAAGCTAGGCAGTTCAATTTGAACCGCTAAGCAGTTTCTGCTATTTACAGACACACAACAAAAGGTCGAAAACACGTTTTCGTTCGGCACGTCAGAAAAGACATTGCACCCTGTTGCAAAACAAAAAGTGTTCTGTAAGTAGCAGAAACTTTACGTTTGCTTAGCGGTTCAAATTGAACTGCCGAGCTTAGCACTAAGCAGTTTAATTTGAACTGCTCTGCACTGATGAGTCAAAGACGAAACGTAAAAATAATAAATAACGGTTATGTGCCCTAGCACAAAATTTGGCTAACCCCTAAATGAATATATTATTATCTGAGTTTCGATTTGTTTTCAAACTTATGCAGAAGGAGTGCTTCGTTAGTTTCATATAAACTTAGCGAAGTACTCAAAAAACTGAATAATTTTGAGATTACCGTTATTTATTAGTAACTAATTATAACAAACAATAAGCAACTGAGTTTTGTTTTGTTTTAATCTTATTCAGGAGGGGTACTTCGATAATTTCTTATAAAATTAGCGAAGTACTCAAAAAATTGAGCAAAAATTTTGAGATTACCGTAACTTGTTAGTAACTAATTAGCAACAATCTATTCACTGGGTTTCGATTTGTGTTTGAATCTTATTCAGGAGGAATGCTGGCTTCATATGAACTTAGCGAAAAGCTCGACAATAATGATAATAAAATTGAGCAACAAATTCAAAATTACCGTAACTAATTAGCAACTATTTTACAGCAAATTATCCTCAATGTTTCGATTTGTTTTCAAGCCTATTCAGAACGGGTGCTTCGTTAATTTCATATAAACTTAGCGAAGTACTCAAAAAAAAATTGAGCAATAATTTTGAGATTATCGTAACTCATTAGTAACTAATTAGCAACAAACTATTCTCTGGGATTTTATTTGTTTTTAAAATTATTTAGTAGGAAGGCTTCGTTAACTTCATATGAACTTAGCAAAAAACTCGACAAAAATTAAAATAAAATTGAGCATCAAATTCAAAATTAAACTAATTAGCAACTATTTAGTAACAAATTAACCTCTGAGTTTCTATTTGTTTCCAAGCTTATGCAGAACGGGTGCTTCGTTAATTTCATATAAACTTAGCGAAGTACTCAAAAAAACTAAGCAATGATTTTGAGATTACCGTAACTTGTTAGTAACTAGTTAGCAACAAACAACAAGCAACTGGGTTTCGTTTCAAGCTTATTTAGGAGAAGTGCTTCGTTAGATTAATATGAGCTCAGCAAAGTATTAAACAGTTGAGAAACAAGTTTGAAATAACCGTAACTAATTAGCAACTATTTAGCAACAAATTACCCTCTGCGCTTCGATTTGTTTTCAAGTTTATTCAAGATGGGTGCTTCGTTTAACTTCATATAAGCTCAACGAAGTACTCAAAAAAATTGAGCAATAATTTTGAGATTATCGTAACTTATTAGTAACTAATTAGCAACAAAAAACAAGCAACTGGAATTCGATTTGTTTTGAAACTTATTTAGGAGGAGTGCTTCGTTGAATTCATATGAGCTTAGCAAAGTACTAGAAAAGAGCAACGAATTCAAAATTACCGTAACTAATAAGCAACTATTTAGCAACACAAAACCCTCTAAAACAAATGAACAACTTAGCGAAAAACTCGACAAGAATGATAATAAAATTGTGTTACAATTTCAAAATAACTGTAACTAGGTAGCAACTATTTAACAACAAATTATTCTCGGAGTTTCGATTTCTTTCAAGCTTATTTAGGAGGGGTTCTTCGTTGACTTCATATGAGCTTAGCCAAATATTAAACAATTGAGCATTCATTGTAAAATCACCGTAACTGCAACTATTTAGCAACAAGCTTCGTTTAACTTTATATAAGTTCAACGAAGTACTAAAATCAAATGAGTAATAATTTTTAGATTAACGTAATTTATTAGCAACTAATTAGCAACAAACAGCGAACAACAACGAACGAACTTAGCGAAAAACTCGACAAACATGAAAATGAAATTGAGCAACAAATTCAAAATTACTGTAACTAACTATCAACTATTTAGCAACAAAATGATTCACTTCATTTCGATTTGTTTTCAAGCTTATTTAGGAGGGTGCTTCGTTAAATGCATACGAGCTTAACAAAATACTAAAAACAAATGAGCAACAAATTCGAAAACAGCGTAACTAGTTAGTAATAGTTAGTAATAGTTAGTAACAACAAATTATCCTCTGATTTTCGATTTGTTATCAATTTTATTCAGAAGGGGTGCTTCGTTAACTTCATATGAACTTTGCGAAGTACTCAAAAAAATTAAGCAATAATTTTGAGATTACCGTAACTTGTTAGTAACTAATTAGCAACAAACTATCCACTGGGTTTATAACTTTATTCGAAAAATTCGACAAATATAAAAATAAAATTGATCCGCAAATGCAAAATTTCTGTAACTAATTAGCAACAAATTATGCACTAGGTTCCGATGTATTTTCAAGCTTATTTAGGAGGAGTTCTTCGTTGAATTCATATGAACTTAGCGAAGTACTCGAAAAAAAAATGAGCAACAAATTCGGAACCATAGTAACTATTTAGTAACTAGTTAGCAACAAAGTAACCACTGCGTTTCGATTTGTTTTTAAACTTATTTACGCGGAGTGTTTCGTTAACTTCATATGAGCTTAATGAAGTACTCAAAAAATTTGAGCAGCAAATTCAAAACAACCGTAACTAATTAGCAATTATTTAGCAACATATTGGTGATAGGTGCTACGCTAAGTTCATATTCATGAGCATCAGTGATGTAGAAATAAATTTAAAAATTATTTTCATTTCTAAGCGAGTTACATTGCTCTGCAACTTTTGAGGCTAGCCAAACAGATATCCCATTTTGCTGAAATATCAAATTTTCTCATTATGAGACAGTTAATGATAGGAAAAGGTCAATTAAATTTTCCTGCACAATCTCTACATTTAATCGAGAAGTTTTTAAAATGGCGGACAATTATCATTTGCAAACTGTCAATCAAAATTGGAATCATAAAAGGAAGTGATTTTTGAAAATCTTAAAGAGATTCAACCGACGTGTTTGATCTATTCCACATCGATGATTTTAACTCAAGTGACTCTCTTGACGACCATGATTTCTCCAGAAATGAGCTATAATGGATTTATTACACTACCGAATCACTGCTTTGAAAAAAAGGTTACCGGATTGATGTGAATACAGTCATAACTGTTGATTGAAATATTGTAACACTTGCATCAATACTGACATTAAAATATACTAGGTGCGGTTTAAAGTGACTTTTTGACTGCTAAAATGCTGTTCAATAGCAAAAAGAAGGCATGTCAATCTTTATGACCAAATTATTCCGTCGCACAAGCTGGCTCTAAAACAAAAACACAAACGCGAGCGCACATCGGAAGCGTGTTTGGCCAAGCTGATGCAGTATCGGTTGGACTTTTGCTATCGATTAGTAACGGTTGGCGAATGGGGATCCACAACCACATTGAAGCCGACACGAGTACTTTTCGTTTAACTGCTTCCATCAAATTTTGCGCATCCTACTTGGTCACGTTCCTCGCGGAAGAACGCCGGAAACGGGCCTTTTTGAGTTAATTTTTTCCTGATCTGGCGCTGCTTGTCGCGTAATCTTGAGGTTCCGCTTGACGATGACACATTTTCCATTTTCGTATTGGTCGAAGTTCTAGCGTTGTTCGTGACATACTACTGAGCAGGGATGCCAGGTTCACAGATTAATCTGTGTTTCACAGATTTCTGAAAAAGATCACAGATTTTTGAAATCGATTAGAGTTTAGCACCAAAAAGTACAGAGCGGTTGACTAAAACGGTACAGAGCGGTTGGCTAGTTAGACCTTTTTTTTTGCCCACCAAAACGATTCTGATCAGCTATTATGGTACGGGAAACGTGCACAGATTTTCCCAAACTGGTTTTTGGCTTCATTTTTGCAAAAATGACCTGGCATCCCTGCTACTGAGTCTCTTTGTTTTGTTTTCCAGAGTTGTTTTGAACCAAATTTCTGTACTTTCTGCACCTTCCATTTAAATGACGATTTGAAATTGTTGGTTTAGGATTTAAAATAACTTGGCCTACAAATTGAAACCATTTTGATCACAACTTAGGAAATCAATCATTTTTTTAGAGCCGTTTTGAGCTAGTTTTAAATTTGATCAGTATCTAACAAAGAAAATCAGATTGAAAATATGTCGGATGGGTTTTCATAGAGAAAGGACTATAATTGAATGTTGTGGCGGCCGAATAAAGCAAAGCATGCTCAGTTCTTCTAGTCAATTAGGCAGTCTCTTCATGTTTTTTTTTTCATATGCAGGATAGTTTAATTGACAAAACAATTTCCCCGGATAGGAGCTCTAGCTACGGGTTCGAGTCCCGTCTCTGCGGTAACATTTTCGCGGTTTTTCATTGTGTAGTTGTGTTTGCATGTATTTTTTTTTAAATCGGTTTACCTGGTTAGATACTGATCAAATTTAACTGGGAAGATGTTTTACGATTTTCTAAACCGGTTTGATATTTAAAAAGATTATCATCACCTGAAAGTCGGATTCTGATAAAATTCAGCAAATTTTTTATGGGACTATCACTCATTTTATTTGAATTTGATTTTATGAAATTCTGATATGAGTTCATTTGGTAGTGGACTATTATAATTTGCAAACCAGAGAAATTTATTTGCCAATTTAAACAAATCGTTTCACATCACATACTCTAAGCACCCTCTATCGCCGGAACCGTAAGTTGAATCCCAATAAAAATTGGGATTGTATTGGGTTAGCTCAAGACCTTTCATTTGAATCTGTGATGGTGGAAATCGGTTGAGTCATCTTCGAGAAAAGTGAGTGACATTGTTTTCATTTTTATGATACATATCAAACTGTAATTCTGGAACCGAAAATCGGATTCAAATGAAATTCAGCAACTTTGTATGGGACCACAAGAACAACAAGAACGGTTTAACAATCTCCGAGAAAATTTAGTGACAACATTTGTCAACTTCACTCACAGAGGCATTTGCTCCGAATGTATCTCCAGAACCGAGAGCTGGATCTGAATAAAAATCGGTACATTTCTATGGCATCCAAAGACATCTAAATCTGAAATGGTGAAAATCGATTGAGCCATCATCGACAAAAGTGAGTGACATTGTTTTCATTTTTCTGAGCTGGAAATTGTTATCCGGTTGAAATTCAGGAATCTTGTATGGGACTATAAAAGCTTTGAATTTTGAAATTTTTGAAAATTGGTTCAGCACACTTTGAGAAAAGCTAGTCAAATTACTTTCATATTTTTAGTGCATATCACTATGTAATTCTAGAACCGGAAGTCGGATCCAAATGAAATTCAGGAACTTTGTATGAGACCATAAGACCTTTCATTTGAATCTAAGTTTGAGAGAATTGGTTCAGACATCTTCGAGAAAATTGAGTGATATTATTTTCACTTTTTTGTTGCATTACAAATTATAGGGTGATTTATGGAACCAGTACGGGTCCAAATGAAATTCAGGAACTGTTTATCCCGGGTAGAAGTGATTTGCAAATTCTTTATCAAAAACAAAATAAAATTTAATAACTAATTTTGATGCTAAACAGATGTTATAGAATATTTCTTTTCTTGATTCATTCAATTAAATTTCAAGAAAATATCAAGTATCACCATGACAGGATTTGAGTATCCTGGCTTGATATGTAAAGGGTAAATTTGTATTTTTTTGTCTGTGTTTGTTATTTACATCTACTCGAGATGAGACCATTAGACCTTTTCTGTGAATCACGGTTTGTGAAAATCGGTTTAGTCATCTGAGTCAACTGAGTGACAATATTTGTCACAAGCATTTGCTGAGTTCGTCGAGCTGAATCGATTGGTATATGACATTTTCACTGGGATTGCATAGCCTTTCATTATAAGAAAGGCAAAAAAACATGGAAACAAATTCAAAAATCATTTAGTTTCCATTTTTCACATGAAAAAAGGTCGTTCCCAAAACCACAGCAACAGATGGCTTGCCTAACGAGATTTTTTTTGCATTTCCTCTTTCAGAGCCTGCAAAAAATATTGCTGTTCAAGAAGCTGCTTAAATAGAATCCATGTCCGGAGCATTAGTGAACAGTTCCTTTTATAGAGAAAAAACCAGTGTAAATCCACCTAGTAGTGTGATAATGCCTTTCTCATATTACTCAAATTTTCATAAACATAACTAAGGGATTTTTGAAAACACTTTTCGTCGAATCTGGAAAAAACAAGAAAGATTATATGGCTATAATCTTCCACAACCTTTTCAAATGGTAAACAGTTTTATGTCAGATTTCGATTTCGAACTTCCTGCATCGTCACTTTAAATTACGGATTGTAATTTTAAACACACTTCACTCTATAGCTCCGAAACCAGATGTCGAATCCGGACAAAATTTAATAGCAACCTATAAGACCAGAAGACATTTCATTTGAGCCTAAGTTTGTGAAAATCGGTTCAGCCGTCCCTGAGAA
Source organism: Malaya genurostris (assembly GCF_030247185.1). Lineage (NCBI taxonomy): Eukaryota > Metazoa > Arthropoda > Insecta > Diptera > Culicidae > Malaya > Malaya genurostris. The sequence continues at coordinate 39,369,904 of NC_080570.1, read as the reverse complement.
AATGAAGTGAGCTCCGTTTTTTGAGTTTTTTAATCACTTTTTTCGATACTCCCGGAACCGCAAACTACGCCCCGGTGTAACCGAGATCAGTTCGTTTGGCCAGCTACCTAAAAATTAAAACTGTTTTGAGCCAAAGTTAGATTAACTTTTCCGTTTTGCAATTTTCGGTTTGCAATATTTAACACACTTCACCCTGTAGGTCCGGGACCGGAAGTCGGATCCGGACAAACTTTATTAGCAGCCTATGGGAATATAAGACCTTTCATTTGAATCTGAGTTTGCGAAAATCGATGCACCCATCCCCGAAAAACATGAGTGCATATTGTTGTTACATATTCTGACTTTTTCTTATTTCGACAAACTAATTCGAATGGTATGTGACAAAAGTCGGTTTTCACAATGATTGCATAGTTTTTGTTTATGAAAAAGACAAAAAAAACATACTCTCATTCCGTCATACGTTGTACTGTCTAAAGTCGGACCGCATCTTTCTTCGACGGTAGTAACATATTGGATCCAGATGTTACTAGCTTCTAGTGTTCTACAAGAGATGGTGCCACCGGTGTAGTTTTCGGAAAACCCTGTACAACACCATACACAAAGTCATTAAACCATCAAATTCAATTATTTAATGTCCCTTTGGAGTATTGTTTCTGTATCCTGGTAATAATATTTGATTCTGTTTAAAGATAAGGCTGAATAGAACACTCTAATAAATCTCTCGCATGCAAGCGATTGTCGTAATCTGACAAATTGCGATTGCGTCATTTGGTATTTAAGAAACCGCTCGAACTTTGATACGTTTATCAAACAATAGGCGTTTAGAGTTCCCAATCGAATCAGATTGCCAGAGAAGTCTCACGGGTGGTTCGATTTAGATGTTTCCCATTTTCCACTCAACCGCCTAGCGACTAAACATTCTTCAGGGCCTGCTATTCGTTTGGGGTCTTCAACAATAAGGTCTGCCATCTAACGCAAACTGTTTTCTACCAGTCCATCAAACCAAACAACCAACCAACCAGCGCCACTCCCCGGAAAGTGGGCTTCATCGGTTTTTCGGCTTCTCTTGTGGCCGCGATCTGACTCGTGACCCAGAAAATCATACTCGAAATCTCCGAAACGCAGCTAGCCAGCCAGCCACCACGGACATCATAATTTTCCCGAAAAATCCAGCCGCCGTCACGACCGTCAGCGGCGCCGGGTGTCGAAAAAAAATACCGTTCCGCGACGACGGGGGTAAATCCAAAAATTAACGTTTTCGTATTGCTCTTCCCCTCGGCACGGCTTTCTCCGGCAGTGTATTTCATTCGACTGAACAAATTTATTCGACTCAGCCCGACGGGTCCCGACTAGCACACCCGTAAATAACGACCAACTTCGGACGTTTGCTGAGATAACCGCTGCGGTAATCAGCCGTCAATTATGATGGGCAGGTGGCTTTTATCGGTTTTGTTGCTCGCATATTAAGGATCGCATCGCGGACCGGCAAATGATCGTGACTTGTTGGTTGAGACCGTGCGAACGGTCGAAGCAGAGAAAACAGAACGATTTTCACAATCAGGGCAAGTCAATGGCAAGATTGTTTGTTAGAGCTGCCAAAGGATTCCCCGAGGGAGGTGTGTGTGTGTGTGCTCGAAGAATCGAAGTTCACTCGGTCGATAACGGTCGATGGCCAAAGATAGACACTACCGAAGACGATGCGGCGGTAATTAGTTTCGACGAAGAAATGGCAAAACTAGTTCCATGAGTGCGATCTGGTGCAATCAGAAATGTCTTCATTGGTTACGTAAATCGTGTTTGTTCCATTTGATTTATTTTACTATTACTCTACTATTAGCTTAACATGAACTTGGACAGAGACGCAGGATTTAATTTGGGTACTGGGTCAAGACATTCGAAGCTGCCTTGAACTCGGTTTTCATTTTGTATCACTACAAAGGAGAAATAAACCGAGAAATAGTATCATTGGATGAAATTACGATAAAATTGAAAATGGCAAAAAAAAACAAGCAACTAAACTACTTTGGTATGTATGGAACCAAATTTCAGAAGGCAACCCGATTAAGTAGAGCGAAACACGCGCATGGTACTTTGTACACACCGGTTAATGATCTTTAACTTTATCACCACCTGCTGCTAGCCTCACACTTGCAAATTTTCGCTCTAACTATTGTCACCCTTCGACCCACATACTCTGTTCCCTGTTAAATTCTGCCTCTGGTGATTCTTTTTCGCAAGTTTCAATGATTCCGCTATTCCATGCATCTATTGTGTCCCTCTCGGATTGTTTATCGTTGGCAGTGATGATCATAATAGCTAATATTGATAAACGTGATAGCCACAGGCTCAAAACTTTAACTTTTCAAAAAACACTTGGGTAAGAAAGAGTAAAATTTCTGCGAAACGTTGCAGAACTCTGTGTCCAATATGGAAACCTTGGCAAATTTTTTTGAAGGACTCAGACTCAAACGTTATTAGTAATTTTAACATTGCTTGCAATGTAAATCTGGTCCAAATGGATATCTGGTCCAAAATTGCAAGCGGTCGTATAATTCTAAACTGTCAAAACTAAGACACACATACACACTCTCATAACTTTGAAAATTCGCATTATAAACTGCGTAACATTAAAAATTCGCATAAAATAAAAACTTCAAAATTTATGACATTGTTTTTTTGGATTTTGTTGACTGGAATTTTCAAAATCGAAATGTTTAATGCCATATTTTCAAAAACTGCATGAAACGTCAAGATCTAACTCGAAAAAAATTTGTTTGAGTAAAAAGTCGACCTGAAAATTTATTTTGAAGATTACACTAGATCTCAACGTTTCGTGCGTTTCTAAAACGAAACTAGAAAACTGCATATCTTAGAAAATTCGCATAAAAGAATCTGCATAACTTTAAAAATTTACAGAAAAACCGAATAAAAAACCGTATTAAAAACCGCAAAAAAGACTTGAGTGTATTTCAGTCATGGGTAGCGAAACATCAGACTTCAACTACTACGAATTGGGCTACGCACACGGATTCAGTATGGCAAACTTGAAAAGCCGGTACGACTCGAGATTGACTGAGATTTTCAGAAGGACTGATGTACTAGCTAGCACTTTCTTTGTAAATCAATAACCGTTACTTGTACAGAACATTTTGTCCTAGAAGATGTTCTAGGAAATCAGTTGGGCGTACTTGGGAAATACACACTGAAAAAAAAAGTCTTATGTTATTTCAAGAATTAGGAAATTTACCAAGAAAATAAGATTAATGAAATTCACCAAACAAATTAAATTAAAAAAAATGAATTAGTGTCTTTTCAAATAATGAAGGAGCTGCAGCAAAAACGATTTACAAGCTTTTAGATAACTTCAAGTTCTTGATAAAATGCTAATGTGGCGCAAGCGCAGTCCAGTATAAACTGCCAATACACTGATGAGTCGAAGACAATCGACATAAATGAAATTAGTCATGTGCTTCCACGAGGCACCAAAAGCCTCTAAATGGCTAATATCTGATGACAATCAGAAAGTCGTCTAATATATTTTTTTTCGTTCGGCACGTCAGAAAACACAACAATACAGCAATTCCATGACAAACTGATATACGATCTGTCAGGATTTCGTAATATTTGGAAGAATCGTTTTTCATCGAAAAATATCAGGCCCGTTATTTTTTTATTTTGTCATTAGGGTGACCATTTCCTTGTGAATAAATGTTTATAGTTTTTAGGAAAGATATGCAAACATTGTGAAGTTGAAGTTTTGTGTTTGAAAAAGTCAATTAATTTTTAAACTTAATTTTTTAACTTGACTGACTGTCTTTTTTATCAAAAAACTTGAAGTTTTACGAATGTTGCATTTTTTCTAAATATTTACGTCTACACACTTTCACCAGAAAGGGCGGAGCTAAAGTTAGTAAAAATATTACAAACAAAGTTTCTTAATTGTTTATTTTATTGTAGATTTACTGATTTTAGTTCTTTGAGATCGACCGTTGAAAAGGATCAAATATTTGAATTACTTCGAACTCAACATTGTTGGATGCATTTTTCCCGAACGCGATGGATTAAAAGAATATGGATGAAATTAAATGTTTTTGTTTGGTGCAAAAGACGCACGAAGAAAATTGATCATATGTTTTTTGGCTTTTTCATATAGAAAGGCTAAGCAATCACTGTGAAAACCGACTTTTGAAACGAAGCTCGGAGGGCCGAATGTAATATACCATTCGACTCAGCTCGACGAACTGAGCAAATGTGTGTGTGTATGTATGTATGTATGTATGTATTTATGTGACAAATAATGTCACTCGATTTTCTCAGTGATGGCTGAACCGATTTTCACTAACTCAGATTCAAATGAAAGGTCTTATGGTCCCATAGATCGCTATTGAATTGTGTCTTTATCCGACTTCCGGTTCCTCAATTGTAAGGAAATATGTGCAAATCTATGAGAAAATGCGATACTAAGATAGCTAGATAACTAAGATACAAATAAAAGGTCTTGAGATTCTTCAAAAGGTCCTCCAAAAGTTGATCCAGATCCAACTTCCGGTTCCGGTATTACAGTGAGATTAGCAAAAAATTTCAATTTTATGTGAATTTTTTCACAAGCAATGGCGGTAAATGGTAAATTTGTCTAATTGACAGATCTTGTCAGTTGGCGGAAAAATAAATCTACTGAGCAATTCCAGAAATGCTTAGCAGATCATCAGACTCGACATTGTCCGATTTGGATGAAACTTTGAAAATGGCTTCAGTATGGCAAACCATAAGTTTTGAACCGATGGAGAGGTCAATCCAACTCACGTCTGATTTTTAAAAAGGGCGTATGCATTTTTGCATTTCACAAAAGTTGCCTTTTTCAAATCGTTGTAATTCGGAAACCGTTAATTGAACAAAAAAGACGTTCAGGAAGAAGTTGTAGGGAATCGATTGGGCACTCTAAGAAAATATACATTGAATATACATTTTTTTATTTTTTTGTCAATAATTACAAAATAATCCAAAAAAGTTAAATAAAAAAAAATCAGGATTTCAATTTTTTTCGATAATTTTTATTTTAAAGCTGGTATTAAAACCTACAGATAGCCATCAAGGCTATCCCATCCGTGCCTTTTGAAAAATAAAGAAGTTAGAGCTAAAACAATTTACAGATATATTCGAAATTTCAAGTTCTCGTTGAAAGATAATCATTTGAACAGTAGAATATTATTCTACAGGTTAAAGGCAATAAATTAGTTTATGATATACTTTCTTCTAAAAGTAGCTGTTCTTGAGATACTTGGATCTGTAGGTTTTAACAGATCGGCTGAAAAGTTCGTATCGTTTCTATGAGAGGGCGCCACTAGAATTAAATCCATACCATTTTCAGCTAGTACCAACCTTCAAAAGATACGTGTATAAATTTGACAGCTGTCTGATTATTAGAATGTGAGATATTGCATTTTGAGTGAAACTACTTTTGTTATTATGAAAAAATGGAAAAAAAGGAATTTCGTGTGTTGATGAAACACTACTTTTTGATGAAAAAAAGTGCCGCCGATACCAAAAAATGACTTGATGAGTGTTATCCAGACTCTGCACCGGGCGAAGCAACAATTCGTAAGTGGTTTGCAAAATTTCGTACTGGTCATATGAGCACCGAAGACGATGAACGCAGTGGACGTCCAAAAGAGACTGTTACCGATGAAAACGTGAAAAAAATCCACAAAATGATTTTCAATGACCGTAAAGTGAAGTTGATCGAGATAGCTGACACCCTAAAGATATCAAAGGAACGTGTTGGACATATTATTCACGAATATTTGGATATGAGAAAGCTTTGTGCAAAATGGGTGCCGCGTGAGCTCACAATCGATCAAAAACAACAACGAATTGATGATTCTGAGCAGTGTTTGGAGCTGTTATATCGAAATAAAACTGATTTTTTTCGTCGATATATAACAATGGACGGAACATGGCTCCATCACTTCACTCCGGAGTCCAATCGGCAGTCAGCTGAGTGGACTGCACGCGATGAACCGAACCCAAAGCGTGGAAAGACTCAATAATCGGCCGGTAAGGTTATGGCGTCTGTATTTTGGGATTCGCATGGTATAATTTTCATCGACTATCTTGAAAAGGGAAAAACCATCAACAGTGACTTATATAGCGTTATTAGAGCGTTTGAAGGACGAAACGGCCTCATTTGAAGAAGAAAAAAGTTTTGTTTCATCAAGACAATGCACCGTGTCACAAGTCGATGAAAACCATGCTGAAATTGAACGAATTGGGCTTCGAATTACTCCCTCATCCACCGTATTCTCCAGATTTGGCCCCCAGTGACTTTTTCCTGTTCTTAGACCTCAAGAGAATGCTCGCTGGTAAAAAATTTAGAAGCAATGAAGAGGTAATCGCTGAAACTGAGGCCTATTTTGAGGCAAAAGACAAATCGTACTACAAAAATGGTATCGAAAAGTTGGAAGATCGCAATAATCGCTGTATCGCCTCTGATGGCAATTATGTTGAATAATAAAAACGAATTTTGGCAAAAAAATGTGTGTTTCTATTAAACGATACGAACTTTTCAGCCGAACTGTTAATAACAGCTTTAAAATAAAAATTATCAAAAAAAAATTAAAACCCCGATATTATGGTTTGCCATACTGAAGCCATGTGCAAAGTTTCATCCAAATCGGAGAAGGTCGATTCTGATTTTGTCACTTTTTCGTCTACTCATTCCTCGAATTGCTCTACTTTGGTGCTACTAGTGCCCGGTTTTCGCTTCCGAACGCACCGGTAATAGTAAATAAAAGCTCCAAATACGGAGCTCACTTCGATTTCTCAGCAACGGTTGAACCGATTTTCACAAATCGTAATTCAAATGAAAGTTTTCATTATCTTAAAAGATACTGTGCAATTTCATCCAGATCCGATTTGCGGTTCCGAAATTATAGGGCAATTTCAAACTGTCATACACAATGATGCAAAATCGGTACGCATCAGTACGTGCTGGTACGGAAGAAGAAAACGTCACCGCCTAGAACACAGCGTAACAGTTCGGCTGAAAAGTTCGTAACGTTTAATAGAAACACACATTTTTTTGCCAAAATTCGTTTTTATTATTCAACATAATTGGCATCAGAGGCGATACAGCGATTATTGCGATCTTCCAACTTTTCGATACCATTTTTGTAGTACGATTTGTCCTTTGCCTCAAAATAGGCCTCAGTTTCAGCGATTACCTCTTCATTGCTTCTAAATTTTTTTCCAGCGAGCATTCTCTTGAGGTCTGAGAACAGGAAAAAGTCACTGGGGGCCAAATCTGGAGAATACGGTGGATGAGGGAGCAATTCGAAGCCCAATTCGTTCAATTTCAGCATGGTTTTTCGTTGTTGTTTTTGATCGATTGTGAGCTCACGCGGCACCCATTTTGCACAAAGCTTTCTCATATCAGCTATCTCGATCAACTTCACTTTACGGTCATTGACAATCATTTTGTGGGTTTTTTTCACGTTTTCATCGGTAACAGCCTCTTTTGGACGTCCACTGCGTTCATCGTCTTCGGTGCTCATATGACCAGTACGAAATTTTGCAAACCACTTACGAATTGTTGCTTCGCCCGGTGCAGAGTCTGGATAACACTCATCAAGTCATTTTTTGGTATCGGCGGCACTTTTTTTCATCAAAAAGTAGTGTTTCATCAACACACGAAATTCCTTTTTTTTTCCATTTTTTTCACAATAACAAAAGTAGCTTCACTCAAAATGCAATATCTCACAAACTAATAATCAGACAGCTGTCAAATTTATACACGTATCTTTTGAAGGTTGGTACTAACTGAAAATGGTATGGATTTAATTCTAGTGGCGCCCTCTCATAGAAACGATACGAACTTTTCAGCCGACCTGTCATAGCGTGCAGGGTTGCCACATTTGAATCTTTATTAACTTGACATAACTGTTTACAAATTGAAAGGTGATAGTAGTTTTTGATTTTATTCAAGTTTCAAAAAGAGAAATTTGGCAGAATCTTCTAATGATATTTTTGAAAAAATGAGTAATATGAGGAAGGCATTAATCATTACACCACTAGGTGGATTAAAAAAGGTTTTTTTTTGGTTTTGAGTCCGATGTTTAGTGATGTTTTTATATTTTTACTAAATTACAATCCCAGTTTTTTTACTAAAATTAAAATTTTATATTTTTTCGTAATCTCAGCCTAAACGGCTGATTCTTGATTCAATTTTACTTAAGTTGATTCGGGTACGTCTGTTTCACACAACAATGTTTCCACGTGCACCAGCAACACTGAACCAATGGACGATGGCGGGAATAGTGAACCATTGCGTCCCATTGGTTTTGTTGGCTAGCAATGAGAGCATTACTTTCCCAATGAAAAGGATAACACCGAGTCCGTCTGGTAGTTAAATTTAAAATGTTGTAAAACTTGCTACGCCAATAATTTGCCAAGTAGGATTCCCTTCGTTCTGTGCTTGTATTACGTAATCAGCCGAAGTATGATGGCCTTCACAACATTCAAGTACGATCGAAGCGCGATACTGAAACAACTCATCCGCGATCGCCGGGCGAACCGGCGAAACGTGTTCCGTGTGCTTTTCTACATGAATCTGCCGGAGATATCGTTTGAATAATTCATAAACACCCTACTTAGCACGTTTCAATAAAGCGCGCCATTTCCTTGAATTAAAAGTAACCACCATCGAGATTAAAGCTAGTGCCAGTCGAAGGTAACAAGGTCGGATCATTTTTTTTCTTCTCTCTTCTCCCTCTCTCTTTTCTTCCCGACATGTTCTCTCATCAATCACATCACACGTTGATGAATTTCACAGCAGATTACCTTGATCTCGGCGTTGAACTTCCTTGGCATTGCAGGCTTCGAAATGGAACCAGAACGTGGTAATGTTTCCCGTCTTTCCCTCCGGCCGGCCGGCCGACCGACCCCAATCCGGTTCGGTTCATACGTAATCAAGACCAAAGCGGAATCCCATTTGAATATAAAACCCCTCCGCCGCCGCCGCCGCCGCCGCCGCCTCTAAGAGTGCGGCTGGGTTCATGTTTTCGGACGATTGTCGATTTGCATAAAAACATTGCAAATCCTCTCCGACACACGGCGATGTGACGGTGATTGCACAAAAAAAAACGAACCTGATGAAGCCGAGTTCCTTCGGTACGATAGCACCCAGAGGGGGTCCCAGAGCCGGCGGGAAAAAAAGGAGACACAAACGAAGAACTAGAAGAGTTCAAGTTCACGATCATGTGGTGGTTGGTTCCCTTGCTTCTTGTGATTAGAGAAGGCTTGAACACATTGGCGATAAAAACCAGACGACGAACCACGATCCAACGATCACCGGATCGGTTCGGAAGGAAAGGAAAGGGCAGACTGGCTAAGCTAAGCACGGTTACCAATACCGCGTGCCAGTGTGTTTTAATTTACTACCATTAGCAAGAAAGAGAGAGATAGTAGAGAAACAACCGTCAGTATCATCATCTATATCGGAACTAATAGTCTGACATTGGTACGATTCTCTCGAGCGCCGCCAATTAAGCATTAATCAATCTTCGTCGCTGGGCGTCGTCTTTGTGGGTGTGCGTGTGTGTGTGTGTGAATTCAGAGTTCAGCGTACATTTAATAAGGTGGTGATTACACGGTCATTGCAGTTGCATCTAACGCGTGTTTACTCACAACTCGTGGGCAACAGCCGAAGGGGGTCGGTCGCACCGTGAGGAGGGTTGTTGATAAGATACGAAACGAAAGAACCAGTCGACCCGATGAAGGCCGTTTGAAAACGATGGTGGGCGACTGATTCCTGACCACGGCAGTAGATTATCGAGGAAGTTTTATCGGTGGTGCCGGTGGATTGCGTGCCGACGCCGGCAAACTTTGTCAACCGGCCTGTGAGGATCAGTGAGTGCGTCAGTGCGGTAGTTTAATTACTGCACTGATAGCATAATGTTGGGTTAAGGAAGGTAAATCGGATGTGGGGCCTGGCATGGGGTTTTACCGGTTGGACAAAGTTGCATCGCATAGGAAGCTTACACCAATCAAGCGTGTCGCGTGAAGTAGAGCCATTGTTAATCGTATCGTAGTTCGTAATTTCAATTCACTGCTGGTGTCTTTTTTTTTCTTCTTTCTTCTGCTTCCTCCATTATCCATTGTTAGGGAAATCGGAAATTTGCAAGTCTCTGTCACGCTCTCGTGACATCCGTACCTGCGGAGAACTCGAACCTTCCCGAGGCAAATGTTCAACTTTGGCCGTCACTTTCCAGTGCAGTTTGTCAGGAGATATCTCCGCTTTTTACTCGCGACATACGTGAGCCTGTACTGTGCATTGTTCGGACTTGTACTATCTGGAGCGTGACTTCGCTCGAGTAGGAGGAGGCGGTGCCTGCCTCCGCTACTTGATGATGGTAGAGGTTCGATTTTTTTTGCACACTTATTTTTTATCTCACTAGACAACGCCAGGTAATGGACGGTAACGTGCCAAACTGGTGTTCCTGGTCCGGGTCACGAAGCGATACCAGAAAAAAAAAACGCAGCTGATCTACTTAATTCTTATCAAACGACTAAATTACCTTATAAACACTTCACACTGATGATGTATGATGGAAATGTCAAGCAGTCGTCATAGAGTTGCAATCTTCGATGAATGTTTCTTGAGTTGGGTTGACCGCCAGGGCACTCTATTTAGAGCGTAGATTTTTGATTCCGAAATTCCGAGCGTGGATTTTTGATTCCGAAAATCCTAATACATTATATTCGTCCTGAACTGCTGTATTTGGTATGACAAGGAAACTTTTAAAGCTTGCTTCATTTAGAATTGGAACAAACTTTTGCTCATATTGTGGCGCTCCTGGTGGACGGATTTGGAAGCTCTTGGCGCCCACGTGTCGGGAATTTTGTCAGCTTCACGTATGATTTTTGACATTCCGAAAATCGACTGTACTTTGTAAACAATTAACATGGAAGCCGAAAGAAGGAAAAAAAAATGTGCACAGTTATTTGGAAAATCCATTGTGGTCTGCATCTAGGCTAGCTAAACAGCTGAAATTGCCCAGAAATACCGTGGTAAGATTTTGAATTGCGTGGTAAGATTTTGAAGACGATTAAGCAGAATCCTAATCTGTCGGACCGTGATTTGGCCAGAAAATTCGGTGCTGCCCATAGTACCGTGAGGAGAACTCGACTCCGGGAAGGAATCAAGTCGTATCGAGCTAGCAAACAGCCAAATCGGACCATGAAACAGAATAGTGTGGTCAAAATTCGTGCTCGGAAACTATATGACCAGGTGCTGACCAAGTTCAACGGGTGTCTTCTGATGGACGATGAAACCTGTGTCAAGGCTGACTTCGGTCAAATCCCAGGTCAAAAATTTTACTTGGCAACGGCTCGGGGGGTTGTTCCAGCCAAATTTAAATTTGTTTTTGCCGACAAATTTGCAAGAAAATTTATGATTTGGCCGGGCATTTGCAGCTGCGGCAAAAAAACGAAAGTTTTCGTTACAAATAAGACAATGACATCGGAACTATACCAAAAAGAGTGTCTCCAAAAACGAATTTTGCCGTTCATTCGATCCCACGACCATCCTGTAATGTTTTGGCCAGATTTGGCAAGCTGTCATTACAGCAAAGCCGTTTAAGAATGGTATGCAGAGAAAGTGGTCCAGTTTGTTCCGAAAAACCTCAACCCACTCAACTGCCCCCAGTTCTGCCCTATTGAGAAATACTGGGCAATCATGAAGAGGAGACTCAAGGCAAAGGGAAACGTTGTCAAAGACATCAATCAGATGACGACCTGGTGGAATAAGATAGCTAAAACGATGGACGAAGAAGGTGTGCGCCGCCTACTGAGCCGTGTTACAGGAAAAATTCGAGAATTCCTTCAAAACCGTGACGAATAATTTTATCCGTATTTTTTCTTAAAGTATGAAGAAAACGCTACATTTGTATAAAAAAAGATCTTGAATACAATAATAAATAACTGAAATACAGGCAATTGTCTTTGTTCCAATTCTAATTGAAGCAAGCTTTAATTATCAGAAATATGAGTGAATCGATATTCTATTAATCCGACTCCCGGCTCCCGAAATACAGGGTGAATATAATGGAAGATCGTCACTCACTTTTTTTAGAGATGGCTAAGCCGATTTTTACACACTTAGATTCAAACGAAAGGTCTTAAGGAGTGTATCGAAAATAAGCTAACCACATACATGTACGCATGTATTTGTGATGTTTTTTTATGTTCAGATCACAGCATGCTGTGTGTTTGGCTGTCAGCTTTCGTTTGATTACTTGTTTATTTATTTATTTATTTATTTATTTATTTATTTATTTATTTATTTATTTATTTATTTATTTATTTATTTATTTATTTATTTATTTATTTATTTATTTATTTATTTCGTCAAGCTAATGTAGACTACATATAAATTGTTTACAATGTTTACTTACATACTACGCATTATTTCTAAAATAAAGCATTGCAAATTCGCGGCGTTCTTCATATGATGGTAGAGGAAATGCTGTCAAGTTTAATTTACGAAGTGCATATAAAAGAAATTGTTTTTGAATAGACTCGATGCGTTCTTCGTGAATAATATTGTATGGATTCCATACTAGGCTGCAATATTCCAAAATAGGGCTGACATATGTAGTGTATAATAATTTAATTGTGTATGGGTCCTGAAAGTTATGACTGAAGCGTTTAATAAAGCCCAGCATGCTATTAGCTTTGTTGATTATGGTATTGTAGTGTTCCACAAAAGTGAGCTTGGAGTCTAAGATTACGCCTAAATCTCTTACAATTTTACATTTTTCTACAAGTTGATTTCCTAGATGTATGTTTATAGGTATAGTTTCATTTTTCCTACTGAAAGTTATTGAGTTACATTTTTTTACATTGAGTTGGAGTAGACTTTTGCAGCACCAAATGTGGAATAGATTGATTTCGTTCTGGAATGTTACAGCGTCGTTAATATTTTTAATTTCCATGAAGAGTTTTATGTCGTCTGCATATATAAGCACTTTCAGATTTTTGAGTTTGAAGGAAATGTCGTTTATATGTAAAATAAAAAGGAGAGGCCCTAAGTGAGAACCCTGAGGTACGCCAGAAGTTACATTAATTGGTTCAGACAGAATGTTTTGGAAGCGGACTACCTGTACACGATTCGTTAAGTATGATTTGAACCATTCCAGAAGAGTATGTTTTATTCCATATTTTTGTAGTTTGTGTAGAAGTAAAGGTATGTCAATACGGTCGAAGGCTTTGCTAAAGTCAGTGTAAAGAGTTTCTACGTAGTTTCCGGCGTCCATTGCATTCAGAGTGAATGTCATAAATTCTAAGAGATTTGTTGTTGTTGAGCGGCCTTTAAAAAAACCATGTTGTTTGTTTGTTATTACATTTTTAAGTTGATGAAAAAGTTTTTCATTTACAATTTTTTCAAATAATTTTGGAATGCATGATATAATGGCTATTCCACGGTAGTTCCGAATGTTAGATTTTGCACCAGATTTAAATATTGGTACAAGAAAGGAAGATTTCCATGCTTTAGGAAAAGTACATTTATTAAGTGATAGGTTAAAAAGTAGTTGTAGTGGTAGTGTAAGTTCTTCAGCAATATTTTTTAAAAATATTGGTGGTATACTGTCAGGTCCAGGCCCTTTTGAGGCGTCTAAGTTTTTCAGTGCTGTCGAAATGTCATGTTCTGATAGATAGTTTACAGAGATGGAGTTGGAAAATGCAGGTATGAAAGAGAAGTATTCTCGATCACGGTCAGTTTCTGAATAAGATATGTATACTTCTTGGAAAAAATTTGCAAAGTGATTGCAGATTTCTGTACTATTTTTCCCTACATGTTCGTCGAGGTGCATTTGAGATGGAAAATGGTTGCTTTTTAGTTTAGTTTTTGTGTAGTTAAAAAAGTTCTTAGGACAAGTCTTTATTTCGTTTTCAATTTTGCGGTTGTATTCTTCGTGTGCTGTGTTAATGGCTATTTTGAGTTGATTGCATAGGTTTAAGTAATTTTGAAGATGAGCGTCACTTTTTTCTTGTTTGTAAGTTTTGTGTGCTTTTTGTTTCCTATTTTTCAAATGTTTTAGTTGTGAATTGAACCATACAGGTAATTTGCTGTTATGATTTTTTCTTCTTCTTTTCATAGGCAAAGTTTCGGCTAATATTTTGTTTATAATGTAATAGAATTTGTTCACTGCGACGTTGACATTTCCTTCTGTACTCAGTATGTTCCGCCAATTTATTATACTTAGTCTACACTTGACTTCTTCAAAGTCAATTTTATTGTATTCCGGCACTTCCTCATATTCCAAGTCGTAGGGAAGGGATGCATTGTGTGTAAATAATGAATATTCAATTGCGGTGTGAAATGCTTCATTTTTCCATAATGGCAGGTTTGATGCATTCACACAAAAGTCTTCTGTGCAGTTTGTGAAAAGAAGGTCTAAATATGCGTTTTGTTGATTTTTTACGGAGTTTACTTGATGCAGGCCAAAATTAGAAATTTTGTCGAAAAAGTAATGAAATGTTGCGTTTTCTCCTACGACTGGAAGTAAGATTGATTCATTTTCAATGTCAGAAATGAAGTCCGCATTACGTTTATTGAAGTCGCCAAAAATATGAAGCTTTACTTCATATTCCATATTCGAAATAATTGTGTCTAAAGATTGAAAGAATAATTCAAAAGAGAATTTGTTCGCATTTTCGGGTGGGAAATAGACAGAGCAGTAAATATGTTCTTCTCCCAATATTGAGACTTTGGCCCATACATGCTCAAATTCTTTATACTTAGGAGTAATAATTTCTTCAGAAGTAAAGCAAGAGTTAATGGCTATGAGGACACCACCTCCAGATTTTTTCTGACAGAGAGATAAATTTCGGTCGTGCTGAAATACGTTAAAATTATTTCCAAATACTTCTTCGCTTCTTACACTTTCATCCCAGCTGCTTTCAGTTCCAAGGATTACGTCGAAAGAGGAGGTTATTAAATTTTGATGAATTTCTTTCATTTTGGCCGGGCTTTTCACGCGGTTGAAATTTTGGCAATAGACTAAAATTTCAGTCACATTTTGTCTATGAAGCGAAGAAGTTTTTGAGAATTCTGGAATACTTACGTTACTAATTCCTGTTTCTATTCCTTCGTCAAAGAGCGTCGTTATTTCCGAAAATTCGGTCTTGTAAAATTATGTTCGGCTTCTCGGATTAGTTGGAGTCGGCGGGTACGTTCACTTGTCAAAAATTTCCCATAAGAGTCCCGGTCGGCCAGCGCTTCCTTAGGTATTAATTCCTTATTCCTGATGCACTTCGATGAAGATTCGTAGGAGGTGGTCAGGTGTTGTTGGAAGGCCTTCTGATGCTAATAGCATTTTTATACTAGTTGGTGTCATACCCTCGATGCATACTGTAGGTTGTTGATTTTTCATGTACGACAAATACAGACGGACATTACGACGTGCATTATTTTCGGGTCACGAAGTCTTGCTTTCAAGAAGCGTTCGTCGCCATTTGCAGATTGTGAAGTAAGACGTACAATGGGAGGACGCATTGGATCAATTTCGAATTGGCTGTCTGTATTCATGTCCTGTGATATTGCAGACGTATTTATGTTCTGTGATATTGCAGATGTGGGTGGGGCAGCTTTGATGTCATTACTTCCTAAGACCGGAGTAGTGTTGTTTTGAATACTTCTTGTTCCTTTGTAAGGGTTGATTGTTTCACCTTTTTGAAAATTTATGAATTTTGAGGCAATATCTGCACCTGGATTCCCGGAGAGTTGAACCCGTGCAGCTGCTAGTAAGTCTTTGTCCAAGGGTAAGGTATATTGTAATGACACATTATTGTTATTGTTGTGGCAGGTATTGTTACTATTAGTGTTCAAGTTGCTGTTGTAGTGCACATTATTGTCGTCGTTGTTGTTGTTGTTGTTGCTGCTGCTGTTGTTGTTTACTTCTGCGTTTTCAAAATGTCGCGTATTGAAAAGGAAATGAAAATTAAGGTTCTGGACACATGGCTAAATGAGACGGGTATTACTATGCGAAAATTGGCAAAGCTGCTTGGAATTCATCATGCCAGTGGTAAAACCATCAATTATAAGTTTGGAGAACACTATTCGTTGGATGAGCTACCAGGAAGAGGCAGAAAAGCCGGTTTTTCTAACCCGAAACTAGTCCAGAGAGTGGTATCTCTAGTCTTGAAGAACAAATCAATGTCAATACGTGATTTGGCCAAAAAAGCAGGAACGAGTGTCGGAATGATCCAGCGTATCAAGAGGCGAAATCACCTGAAGACCTACAAGAAGCAGAAAATCTCGAAACAACGTGTAGAACAGAACAAGCAAAAAACAACAAGGGCCCGGAAATTGTATTCGCGTCTTTTGCAGTGTCCGGATGCATGCGTTTTGATGGACAATGGGACTTATGTAAAGGAGGACTCAAAAATCCTTTCAGGTCCATAATACTTTACTATCGTCGTTGAGGAGGATGTGAGCGATGCGGACTGTGGTTTGAAGTCAACCATTTTTTACACAACCGGAACTATAAATGCAGAAAACTATCGATCTGAGTATCTCCAGGAAAGATTGCTGCCTTTATATAAGAAGCATAGTACACCTCCACTGTTTCGGCAGGATTTAGCGTCGGCTCACTATGCCAAAACCACTCTCAATTTCCTTGCGGAAAAGGGTATAAATTTCGTTGAAAAAAATATCAATCCACCAAATTGCCCTCAGCTTCGACCCATCGAACGCTACTGGTCAATCTTCAAAAAAAAATGGTAAGGCAGCTGGGAACATGCAGGAGTTCAAAAAAATTTGGTCTCAAGCGTCCAAAAAATTAAATGCAACACTTGTCCGGAACTTGATGAAGAGCGTTCGATCAAAAGTTCGAAAATTCTCGAAGGAATAACTTAAATTTCATTCGGTTTTCATTATACTCAAGTTTAACCTCGTACAATAACGGATCAATTTTTAGTTTGAATAAAATATCGTTTTTTATCATAATTTGAGAGAACAATTTGTGGATAGTTTATTTTCGATACACTCCTTACCAGTAAATTTTATCTCGTTTCGCAATCGCTTGTGAAAAAATACTCATGAAATTGGACATTTTTACTAATCGCACTGTATTACCGGGGACTCTTTAAAGAATTTAACCTTTAATTTGCTTCTTAGTTGGTAAAAATTCGGTTTAGAAATTTCCGAGAAAGTTGGATGCTCATTTTCTCATAGATTTTCACATATTGTCTTGTAATTTCGGAACCGTAAGTCGGATCGGGATAAAATTCAATAGCGATCTATGAGACCATACGACCTTTCATTTGAGTTTGAGTTTTGTGGAAATCGGTTCAGCGATCTCTGAGAAAATCGAGTGACATTATTTGTCAAATACACATGCACAGACATTTGCTCAGTTCGTCGAGCTGAGTCGAATGGTATATGACATTCGGCCTTCCGGGCCTCGGTTCAAAAGTCGGTTTTCACAGTGATTTCTATATAAGAAAGGCAAAAAAATATATGTTAAGGTAGCGCTTCGCCGTGGTCACGGGAGTACGCTGCCTATCCCGGGGTTTCACGCACTTTACGATTCTAGATAATTAATTTTTCTATCGATTCGTATATAAATTGTGCCTGATAAACGTTTTTATCGAAAGATTTCGTGCGATTTATAAAAATAAATGAGTTTTTCCTTATTCTTTCGCACGCACATAATGTCAACGCATGCATTGGGGTGTGCAAAATGCTACATGCGGTAGACGCTAACAACATTTCTTTTGTTTTCGTTGTCCGTTCTCTCTGCGTAAACGTTGAATATAGATGAGTAGAAAATGTAAGTAAGTGTTACTACTTTGTAAAATAATTTCTATTCATGTTTCAGTAGAACCAGAAATCAGTAATGATTTTCATCGCTACTAGCTTCGACGCTTTGTTGAAAACGTAGCACATCTCTACATATGCGAGTTGTTTATAGCGAAAAAAGGAAAAAAGAAAACCAAATTTTAACAAAACTCGCACGAAATCTCGCGAAAGAAAAGCTTTCTAACTGATATTTTTCGCCAAATGCATAGTAAAATCATTTACCTACAATCGTATGTTTTTGATTTTTCGTGAATCGGGTTAGTATTTTAGAAATTTGCAATTTAGGGTGAAATTTCGGCGACAAAGCAAGAGGAAGCAGTGAGTTGTCTTGCTTCGACCTGACCACGGCGAAGCGCTACCTTAAATATAACTTGTCACACTAACAATTCTTTGTCGGATGGTTGCCTCGGTGCCTCGGTGTCTACTGCCGCAAAATACTATTAGAGTAACCTTTATCAGTTGATGATTCCCGCACGGCATTTCAAGCAAAAATTTTTGCGATGGTGAACGAATATATTGCAGTTCTGACAGCCAGCTCCGTCGTAATCATTATTTACAATAGTAATCACTGAAAGAACTCAAATCCTAAAGTTTAGCTTAACAAATTCTGTAAACCTCCTTGGGAGGTACGCGGTCATTCTGATGTTACTGGAAATAAATGAGCTAACGAATTGAAGTAATGAACTATTAGTTAGATAAAAAAAACCGATGGATTCTTTCTAGAGCAGTGTCAAATATAGGCGAGACGTGGAATACTGCGCTTTCACAGTCATAGATTTCTAAAAATCTATTCCAACTTTCCGTAAAATTGTCAGACCACTGATAGGATAATGTAAACTTAATAATCACATGGTTAGCATTCAGTGCGCCGAATTTTATTTGTGTGGATTTTGTAAATTCAACTACGAACTTTCATCTCACATCATATGCAACTGTTCGGCATTAACGCAATTTCGTATCCGAAGTTTCGGTTCCTCATACCTGGATATCCAATGCGACAAAAGCTGGTTAATGTTCAAAGCGTATTTCAAATCATCCGATTAAATTTAAATTATAGTAGCCTTGAGCATGTTCGTACTAAGATTGAAATACTACCTTCAATTAATTTCCGATAAACTACGCCTTGATTTAAAGGTTACGAAGCCCACTTTATCAAAAATGCGCCAACGCCCAGTACTGCGCTGTAGGGAACAGTTTGAGAATCATATATACAAACCAATTTGCACCCTCTCATTCTGTTACTAACGTAGAACGCGATATCACCCAGTCTGTCGAATTCGTTCTATTGACCAAATATCATCATCAAGAATAACACATGCACAAACAAAGCACTGGCCTTTGACACATAATGAACTCACCTTTGTAAAGGAAGATGTGACACAGAACATTGTAACCGACAAAACCGATAAGATTAATTCGTTTTACAGTCGATGGATCGAAATCAATCGTTACGATAGTTGCTATAATAATCTACGTAATGTCGACGATCGATAAGTTCAATCAACAATACATGTCGTTCTATCTTGGGCAAAAAATAGATCGTTTCGGAATCCACTGACCGATCATTGAATGTAGTAGTAGTAGTAGTAGTAGCAATAATAGTAGTACTAAATGGTCTATCGTTCTGTTTACATTTAGCGTCGCTTGTCCCGTTCGTTGTGACGATGCCATCGGGCTGTCAAATTAATCGGATCGAATCGGTGGTTCGTCTCGATGAGCCGAAAACAAAAGAGTGATCGTGTTGTTTTGTTCTACGTACGTGCGATGACTGCTGATTCTTCTCGTAAGAAGGAAGAATTTTGGCATAGAAAAAAAAACCGAAGGTCATAAGTTTCAGCCGAACGCATTCCGATTTCTTCTATCTTATCTATTAACACGAACAAAAAAAGAGACATGCGAAACGCCGTGAACGCACGTGGGAGACAAAAGCTACAAAATTTGAACAAAACACACTCGCTCATTGGTAGGTACCGCTGTCAGATTTTGCTATTGTTATCGTGATTTCGCATCTACTTCGAAAAACAACAACAAAAAAAAATAGGTGGGAAGTTACGAACGGTTGAGTTGAAGTTCGTTATCCGAGATAGAAAAGTAAACTTTTTTTTCGGAATTTATCGGTTGCGTTTTTTTTTTTCGTAACACTTGCAGTACTACCATTGTGCGATAAGCGCGTGCAAGATGCTGCGATTCTCCCTCCCGCCCCGCATTCACCAGCAATGATGCCTTAACAGACAAAACACGAAGCAAAAAAAAAAACAAACGGCACATTACCACTACTTTCACTTTCGATTCGACCAGTTTGTGAGTCTACCTTTTCGATGTTAGGACTGTTATGGGATTCGGTTCGGTTCGGTTCGGTTTGGTTCGTCGCATCGTCTCAGTTACCGATTCAGATGATCGGTTCGATTTATTGCAGTGTGAACGAGCCAATCGGGTAAGCGAGCAATAAACTCGTGAGAAAACAGCACGTGTCACGTTTCAGTCTACCATCGGTTTGGAAATGATCGAACCTAGCACTGGCATCGTAGTGCATGATTGCTTTCCATTGTTTCTAACCATGGTGGTTGGCTGCCGTTACGCGCTTTTTCGTCTAAAAATTGCGTTGAACTTAATCATTTGTGATTTGTTAGCTTCATAATAACTTAATGAACTTCTTGATAGCTTGATTTGTCTTCTTTTTAAAGACTGTACCAGAAAGTATGGACGCACTTTGATTTCGTTGTAAATAATTCACAAGTGTTAGATATTCAAATTTTATTCGATATACTGATAATATTAGACTACAACAACAGAGTATTATTCTCAACATTTGCTACTTTGCCATTGTAGACTAGTTGGCGCACCTTCTTGCGAACGTTCCTCATTAAATTCCGTACAGACTTCTTGGAGACAAGTTTTCACACTTTTTTCCAATGGTTTCGGCTGCCGAGACATGTTTCTTAAGATGTGCCCAAAATTTCTTAATTACTCGATGTTATTGGCAATTTGGTGGATTCATGTCTTTTGGGATGAAAGTGACATTTTTGGTAGTATAACATTCTACCGTTGATTTCGAGTAGTGGCAAGAAGCAAGATCTGACCAGAAGACAACAGGATCCTTGTGGTTTCGAATCATAGGTAGAAGTCGTTTTTGTAAACATTCCTTGATGTATATTTCGCTGTTCATTGAAGCAGTGGTGATGAAGGGTTTCCAAATTTTACCGCAGCTACAAATTTCTTGCCAGACCATAACTTTCTTACCAAATTTTTCGACTTCAATCGATGTCTCCGACTGGTTTAACACTTGCTCTTCTCGCACCGTATAATATTGTGGTCCCGGCAAGGATTTGTAATCGAGTTTCACGTAGGTTTCGTCGTCCATGATTATGCAGATCAAATTTCCAGCAAGAATCGTATTGTACAGCTTTCGAACCCTCGGCCTGATCTATGCTTCTTGTTTGGGACTACGTCTCGGTTGTTTCTGCTTCTTATAGGTTCGAAGATTCAAACGTTGATTAGCACGAAAAATATTTGACTTCGAAGTGTCCACTTTTTTTTTATTTATTTATTTCTTATTGGGTTCATCGGACATATGCCTACATGAACCAACAGAGTGGGAAAAAGCCTTTATGAGTTGAACAAATTTCATGCCATTCTCAGACAGGCGAAAAAACTACGTCGTAATGCCATGCGAACAAAACGTTTCTGAACACGTTCAAGTCTAAGGCTCCACGATATTTGATACGGACACCAGATTACTGAAGCATTTTCCAGAATCGGGCGGACGAGTGAGCAATATAAAGCCTTCAAGCAAAGCGGATCTTTGAAGTCTTTAGCAATTTTAGAGATGAATCCCAGCTGACGGGAAGCTTTCGAAATAACTAGCGACCGTTGGACATCGAACGTCAATTTGGCATCCAGTTGTACACCAAGATCACACACCTGAGTCACTCTAGATAAAATTGTTCCATCAATGGTATAGTCGAATATAATGGGACGTAGAATCCGATGAAATGTGATAACTTGGCATTTGGTTACATTGATAATGAGTTTATTTTCCTTGCACCAATTTGCGAACCTTGTAAGCAAATCTTGCAGTCGTTGGCAATCCTCAACACTACGAACGGCAAGATACCGTTTCAAATCATCTGCGTAGATTAATTTACAACCAAATCCCAAGAGTAATGCAACATCGTTGAAAAATACTACAAATAGCAAGGGTCCCAAGTTGCTACCTTGCGGAACACCTGATTTATTCGAGAATTCGGACGACGCAACGTTATTGATTTTTACACGCAGTTGTCTATCGGAAAGATATGAGTTCAGCCAAGACACGAGTTGCGATGATAAACCAAGTCGAGATAATTTACACAGCAGTATTCGATGATCAATCTTGTCAAACGCTGCTTTTAGATCGGTGTAGATCACATCCATTTGTGCTTTTGCCTCCATACTAGAAATACATTCAGACATTAAGGTTAACAAATTCGTTGTAACTGATCTACCAGGCATTAATCCGTGTTGATCAAATGAAATGTAGTTCTTTGCACGATCTAAAATAGCACCACTCACAATTATCTCGAATAATTTCGATGAGGCCGAGAGGCTAGTTATTCCTCGATAATTTGCTAATTTGGATATGGTGAAAATGTCCAAATCAAACAATTCAGATGGAACACTTGCAGCTGCAACATTCGCTTCGCTAGGCGATGTTGAGTTGCTCAAAAAAACACCAGTGAAAAATTTTGCAAACAACTCACATGACTCAGAAACAGTAGTAGCAATTTTATTGTCAAGAAATACATTGGTTGGAATAGATGAACATTTTCTCTTTGAGTTAACAAAACGCCAAAAGCTAGTACGGGTTCAATGTTTCTCGATAGAGAACAATTGTATCAAATATTGCGAATGTCACTCAACTTTCTCGAAAATAACTGAACCGGTCTTCAAAAACTAAGATTCAAATTAAAGGTATCATGTTCCCATACAAATTTCATGAATTCCATCTCAATCTGACTTCCGGTTCCGGAGTTGCAGGGTAATATATGTTGAAAAATTAAAATAATGTCACACACTTTCCACGAAAATGGCAGAACCGATTTCCACCATTTTAGACACAAATGAAATTTCTTAAGGTCTTAAGATCACTTAAGAAAATTCCTAATTTTTATTCAGATCCAACTTTCGGTTCCAAAGGTACAGGGTGATTAGTGTGAATTCGCAGATCTTGATGGTCGATGATAAAATAAACTCATATCAGTTATACCGGTACTCGGTTTTCGGCACCGAAGTAACCTAAAATATTGCCGAAAAACTTCTCAGGTGCTTCGTTAACTTGGAAGCAGTACTATGACGAGCATCTGAATGGCGAAGCACAAGATGCAGAGAACGACACAGGAATCAATCCGCTCAGCCGACGACAGATTCCCAGCACCCGATCTGTCGGAGATAAGTGAGGAGATCGGCAAGCTGAGGAACAACAAAGCCGCGGGCAATGACCAGTTACCAGGCGAGCTGCTCAAACATGGAGGACAGGTACTGGCTAGAGCGCGGCACTGGATGATTTCTAGGATTTGGGAGAAGGAGATTCTACCGCAGGAATGGATGAATGGAGTGGTATGTCCCGTCTACAAAAAGGGCGATAAGCTAGATTGTTGCAATTACCGCTCAATTACATTGCTCAACGCCGCCTACAAGGTACTCTCCCAAATCCTTTGCCGTTGTCTATCACCAATAGCTAAGGAATTCGTAGGGCCGTACCAAGTGGGATTTACTGGAGCCCGCGCCACTACGGATCACATATTCGCGACAAGACAAGTACTCCAGAAGTGCCGCGAATACAACGCATCACCTATTCATTGACTTCAAAGCGGCATACAACACAATCGATCGAGAAAAGCTATGGCAGGTAATGCACGAATACGGTTTCCCGGATAAACTGACGCGATTGGTCAAAGCAACGATGGATAGAGTGATGTGCTACGTCCGAGTATCTGGGACGCTCTCGAGTCCCTTCGAATCTCGGAGAGGTCTACGTCAAGGTGATGGACTTTCTTGTATCTCGTTCAATATTACCTTGGAAGGTGTGATTCGAAGAGCGAGGATCGACACGAATGGCACGATCTTGCGAAAGTCAGTACAACTTGTTGGCTTCGCTGACAATATTGATATTGTGACACGTAACCTTGAGAAGATGACGGAAACCTACATCACACTGGAAGCTGAAGCTAGGCGTATCGGACTGGCCATAAATGCGTCGAAAACAAAATACATGAGAGGAAGAGGCTCTAGAGAAGAAACACTACGCCTCCCACCACGAATATTGATAGACGGTGACGATATCGAGGTGGTTAACGAGTTTGTGTATTTGGGCTCACTGGTGACCGCCGACAATGACACCAGCAGAGAAATACAGAGACGTATTTAGGCAGGGAATCGTGCGTACTTTGGACTCAGAAAAACCCTTCGATCGAGAAAAGTACGCCACCGCACGAAATTGACCTTCTACAAAACGCTCATTAGACCGGTTGTTCTCTATGGCCACGAGACCTGGACTATGTTGGCAGAGGACCAACGCGCCCTCAGTGTTTTCGAAAGAAAGGTACTGAGGACCACCTATGGCGGAGTCCAGATGGAAGACGGAACGTGGAGACGGCGTATGAATCACGAATTGCAACAGCTGCTAGGACAGCTAAAATCTGACGTCTACGATGGGCTGGGCATGTCATAAGAATGTCGGACGACAGCCCAGTGAAAATGGTTCTTGAATCTAATCCGACTGGTACAAGAAGAAAAGGAGCGCAGCGAGCAAGGTGGATCGATCAGGTGGAGGGTGATCTCAGAAGCATCCGTGCCTTGAGTGGCTGGCGACGAGCAGCCATGGACCGAGTTATGTGGAGACGTATGCTTGATACAGCAAAGGACACTTCAGGCCTAAAGCTGTTAGGTAAGGTAAGGTAAGGAATACATCACTGCTTCAGCAGAGATTTCACAGGACTCGTTTTGGCTTTAATGAACCGATTACTGATTCCATTCGAACTTTCACCGCTGTTGAGGATCTTTTTGAGTTTGGTGAATCATCTAGTCATTTCGCGAAAAAACTGAAACGATCCACTGTGATTTGAATTTTTAAGATATTTTTTTAGTGACATTTGTGATACTAGCCTTAAGTTACATTGTGTTTCATTACTTTCGTTTATGTTTTTGAAAAGATAGTGGTTTTTGCGCCCGTTTGAGAATGACAAACGAACAGTTCAACTCAAATGGGTTTTTTCCCACTCTAATTGTCCATTTAGATCTTGTATCCGATTGACACAATAATAGTAAATAAAAATAAAAAATAAAACTAATTAGCAACAATTTATTCAACTATTTGCGTTATCACTGGCTAGAGGTGCCTCGCTAAGGTTGATGTTCATTCACATTCAAAATTGCTATAGTTTATCCGAGTCCGGTTTCCGGTTTCAGAGTGATGAGTTTTCAAAATTTTAAATCGTCATAGCAAAGGATGACATCAAAAACCATACAAAATGCTCCAATTTGGACTCAAAATTATTCCTAGTTAATGGCACAAAACATTTAGGTGGATGATTTTCCATGGATGAGCACAAAACATTTAGGTGGATGATTTTCCATGGTACGGTCAATGTGAAATAAGCATTCTATCCCCATCCAAGTACTAATCGCGCCCGATGTTGCTTAATTCCGGTGATCGGACGAGAACCGGTGTTTTCAACACGGTAGTCAATCGATTATACGATCCGTTGAGAAACAGTAACTAGAGATATTTTGAATTCCACTAACAAAAACTCCTCCGTGCTTCATGAGTACAATGACAGTACCGATTGCGAGCAATAATTCTAAATTTCATGCACCCGGGGTAAGGTTTCGATAATTCTCTAGAGGCCTAAAACAGAAGTCATACAATGTCAACGCCAATATAAAACGAAAGCTTTAAATGTCGGATGTAAAAATGTCAATGTCAAACAAAAACCTGCAATTCACTGTATTCCTTCTGTAATCCTAGTCGCTAGGAGATCTTAATCTGAAATTTTTTGAAATTTCAGTATAGAATAATTCCCGTCCAACGCGTCACTCGTCGAGTCATCGCACAAACAAAAATAAAACTTACCGAAGCATCAAAACCATTCCAAACGCTAAGTGATCCCGGTGTCAGAGCCGGATGAGCGGAGATGCCAAATATCGCACACGAGCATTGGTTTCGTAATACGAGCAGTGACTGTTTTCACTTGACACGTTGGGCGGGCGCCCACAACCGGACCAAACCATTTTTCCCGTCCTTTACCCAGAAGGTAGCTCTGCCGCATATCGGCAAACGTGTTTCGTCCAATCACGTGGGTTGGTTGTTTCATTGGCCCTTTGCACAACGGCACCGCTCTTTGCTTCGGGTTCTCGAGAAATGAAGTGCCACGTTCACGAAATTTGCTGGGGAAAATTGGATCAACCAAACAAACAGTCAGACGAACTAGAAAAGACTCTCATCCTCCGCCAGAAAGTAGACCACACGACGGTTAAGTGTCTCTCTACAGGTGCCCTGGCCCCTTCCCTCACCACACGTTCGGTTTTTAGGCGCATATCGCTTGCAAATGTTTATGTTTTGTTTTACCGACTGAGCGTGGAAAAATGAATTAACCAATTCATAACGGTCTCGTCATTTTTCTTGATGGTGTTGTTGTTTTTTTTCGTTTGCTATATATATTTGGGACAACAGCATTCAGTAAACGATGCCATTACTTCCCATCATCGTACTGCAGCTGATGTTGCCAAAGTAAGCGTTAAGCTCGATCGATTTTCGAGGGACCACGAAATAATTACGCTTCAAAAATGCACAACTGGCATTGCTGCTGTGAGAAGAGCAAGCTTTCGGAAAGCTGGTATGGTATGAGTCGATCAGTAAAAACAATTAATGTCCGGGTTCAGAAAAATGGCCGAGCCACACTAGGATTCGACCCGGCTAATAGACGTATCCCGTAGATGTTCTAGTCAAGCGTAAGTCTAGTCGAGAAAAACAGCACCCGAGTCCGACTCGACTTGAAGCGGATCGCGAGAGAGTGAGAAAGAGATGCCATACTGAACCGGTACAGGTATTTACTATTTTGGTTTTATGATAGGCAGCGCGCGCACACAGTAAATTGACCTCGGAAGCGCACCGTTGCGTTGGGTGCTGAAACACACTGTCGGTCAATAGGTGCAACGGAAGGAGTCAATTGTGGATCGCACGGCGATGGGTTAATTACTCGACCGACCATCTTCGGTATAAAATTCTAGCACGCTTCCGGGGACTCCAAGCAGAGTTCAAACTTTGCTCAAACATTTATGCTAATGTAAACAATAGGAAAATTGATTAAAGTTTTCAAGTTTGATTTTCATAAATTCTCTATTTTATTTAAATAGATCGACACGAGTCCAGAATATTTCCCGCCAAATTCTAAGCTACATTTAAAAAACTTTCGACCAAAACAAAAATAAATCATCTTACAGTTCAAAAGCAAATCCAGCTGAATTATAATTCCCTCGTCTAAAGCGAAACATTTTTCAGTAACAGCGATAACTGCAACGGATGGTTGCTGATAGTCGAATGGTACTAAATTTGGGCGCAAAGGAGGGTGAGGTGGAACTTTCTATCCACTAGTATCCAACTAGTTTTTGACCGGACTACTCGCTTCTGACAGAGTGTTGTCACGTTTAAAAAGAAACCTGTTTTAATCCACCTAATGGTGTGATGATGCTTTTCTCATATCATTGATAATAATCTTACATAAAACACTGTAAAGCAAAGTCTTGGAATTACATTCCTTTTTAGGAATTTGGCCTTTCTGTTTCAACAGACTTCGCAGCCGATTCATAGCGTACAGAATCATTGTAAAGACTGTCCCGGAAAGTATGGACGCACTTTGAATTCGCTGTAAATAATTCACAAGTGTTAGAATATTATTCTCAACATTTGCTACTTAGCCATTGTAGACTAGCTAGCGCACCTTCTTGCGAACGTTCCTCATTAAATTCCGTACAGACTTCTTGACGACAAGTTTCGACACTTTTTTCCAATCTTTTTCGAACTGTTGAATGGTTTCGGCTACCGAGACATGTTTCCTAAGATGTGCCTTCGTTAATGCCCAAAATTCCTCAATTGGTCGAAGTTGTGGGCAATTTGGTGGATTCATGTCTTTTGGGACGAAAGTGACATTTTTGGTTTGTTATACCATTCTACCGTTGATTTCGAGTAGTGGCAAGAAGCAAGATCTGGCCAGAAGACAACAGGATCCTTGTGGCTTCGAATCATAGGTAGAAGTCGTTTTTGTAAACATTCCTTGATGTATATTTCGCTGTGATGAAGGGTTCCGAAAGCTTACCGCAGCTACAAATTGCTTGCCAGACCATAGCTTTCTTACCAAATTTTTCGACTTCAATCGATGTCTCGGACTGGTTTCGCACTTTCCCTTCTCGCACCGTATAATATTGTGGTCCCGGCAAGGATTTGTAATCGAGTTTCACGTAGGTTTCGTGGTCCATGATTATGCAGATCCAATTTCCAGCAAGAATCGTATTGTACAGCTTTCAAACCCTCGGCCTGATCGATGCTTCTTGTTTCGGACTACGTTTCTGCTTCTTATAGGTTCGAAGATTCAAACGTTCTTTAGCACAAAGAACATTTGACTTCGAAGTGCCCACTTATTTGGCCACACCCGAACTGAAACCTCCTTCTTTTGCTCGAACGCCTTCAGTTATCCAACGTTCATCCAACTGAGGATTAGCAGGACCGTTTTTTTCGACCCGTTTTCGGTTTATCTTCAAAGGTGTTATCCTCACTGAACTTCCTGATTGCATTTCGCACGGCTTTTTCACTTACTCCTTCCATTTTTGCTATCTTTCTCAGTGACAGTCCGCGTTCTGTGCACCATTTGTACACAATTTTTCGACGTTGTTGTGCTGAAAGTCCACGCTTTTCGAAACAAACTCATGAAAACGAATAAACAACTGCACAAGTGGTTAGAGAGAGTGGTGTAAACAACTGGACGCAGCTATAAAAATTGATAGATTCTGAACCATTGCGAAATGACAGCGGTTTCTGATTGCGTCCATACTTTCTGGGACTGTCTTTATATCCACTAACTAACAAGATGAATTTGGCAGAACTAGATGAATTTAGCAGTAAGTTTTATAAAAATGTGCACCTCGTTTCGCCATCCTTTGTGAAAAAATACTCATGAAATTGAAAACTTTCACTAATCGTACTGTAATACCGGAACCGGAAGTCGGATCGGGATAAAATTTAATAGCAGTCTATGGGATCATAAGACCTTTCATTTGAATCTGAGTATGTGTAAATCGGTTCAGTTCGCAATAGTATCATGTATGTATGCTGTTTCTGTTGATTAACAGTTCGGCTGAAAAGTTCGTATCGTTTAATAGAAACACACTTTTTTTTGCCAAAATTCGTTTTAATTATTCAACATAATTGCCATCCGAGGCGATATAGCGATTATAGCGATCTTCCAACTTTTCGATACCATTTTTGTAGTACGATTTGTCCTTTGCCTCAAAATAGGCCTCAGTTTCAGCGATTACCTCTTCATTTCTTCGAGCATTCTCTTGAGGTCTGAGAACAGGAAAAAGTCACTGAGGGCCAAATCTGGAGAATACGGTGGATGAGGGAGCAATTCAAAGCCCAATTCGTTCAATTTCAGCATGGTTTTCATCGACTTGTGACACGGTGCATTGTCTTGATGAAACAAAACTTTTTTCTTCTTCAAATGAGGCCGTTTTTTTGAAATTTCGTCCTTCAAACGCTCTAATAACGCTGTATAATAGTCACTGTTGATGGTTTTTCCCTTTCCAAGGTAGTCGATGAAAATTATACCATGCGAATCCCAAAATACAGACGCCATAACCTTACCGGCCGATTGTTGAGTCTTTCCACGCTTTGGGTTCGGTTCATCGCGTGCAGTCCACTCAGCTGACTGTCGATTGGACTCCGGAGTGAAGTGATGGAGCCATGTTTCGTCCATTGTTATATATCGACGAAAAGAATCGGTTTTATTTCGATATAACAGCTCCAAACACTGTTCACAATCATCAATTCGTTGTTGTTTTTGATCGATTGTGAGCTCACGCGGCACTCATTTTGCACAAAGCTTTCTCATATCCAAATATTCGTGAATAATATGTCCAACACGTTCCTTTGATATCTTTAGGGTGTCAGCTATCTCGATCAACTTCACTTTACGGTCATTGAAAATCATTTTGCGGATTTTTTTCACGTTTTCATCGGTAACAGCCTCTTTTGGACGTCCACTGCGTTCATCGTCTTCGGTGCTCATATGACCAGTACGAAATTTTGCAAACCACTTACGAATTGTTGCTTCGCCCGGTGCAGAGTCTGGATAACACTCATCAAGCCATTTTTTGGTATCGGCGGCACTTTTTTTCATCAAAAAGTAGTGTTTCATCAACACACGAGATTCCTTTTTTTCCATTTTTTCACAATAACAAAAGTAGCTTCACTCAAAATGCAATATCTCACAAACTAATAATCAGACAGCTGTCAAATTTATACACGTATCTTTTGAAGGTTGGTACTAACTGAAAATGGTATGGATTCAATTCTAGTGGCGCCCTCTCATAGAAACGATGCGAACTTTTCAGCCGATTTGTTAAGAAAATGTGTGCAATTTATGAATCTAGAAAGTCTGTTTTTCATAACTATTTTTACTGTATGCAAATTGATTTGAAAACGAAAATAATTAACTCCTAACTCCCTCTACATTGTGAAACATAATCTCAATCACAATCCAATTAAATTTTCATATAAATAGTAATTATAGTCACTTGAAATGAATAGCAAAGTGAGCGAATCGAAGCTTTGAAATAATTCAAAGTCAAAGATAGTCAACACGGTGAAAAAATGTTCAACATCTCGAAACGGTAAATATGCTTATTACTCATCGGCGACTGCGATGGCGATGAACTTTTGTAGTTGGCCCCTTCTTATAACCATCACCCGGTTGCAGCGACCTCGATCTGTGGAAAAAAGGAAAAACACACCCAAGAAAAAAATCCGAGCAATAAAGAAGAACCGTTAACAAGTTGCTATTTTTATTTTCATTACTCATAAATCCGTCATTTCTTCGAGCTTTCATTTTTCTTTTTTGTTGGTTTGTTTGTAAGGGTCCGAAGGCAATCACCACGCATTAATTAGTAGACAGTTTAATTATCACGCTAGATTTGCAAGTGAAAGAGAAAGCATCGTTGGTTGCCGAAATAAATTATTGCCGTTCCGAGAGGCGCCCCATTTCTTCCGATGATCCATTCGAAACGGAATGAAAAGTCAGATAACAGAAATCATAACAATTTTATCTTGTTCCGCGGCTCTTGCGGTCGGTTGCGCGGTCAGATATTGGATGGCGGTATCATTTTGCGGCTCGGCTGTCCAATAATCGCCGAACCGCAATCTTGTCAGAAGGATGTTGCAACGTGATATGATAACCAATCAACCAATCGAGTATTGTTTATTTAATTTTTGGGACGCTATTGTTCCACCTTTTGTGACTTGATCGGTTGAAGGACACCGAATGAAGGTGGCCTGATAAATGATTTTGCTGCTTGCTTCGCCGATAACAGGGTGCGAGGTGTGGGTGTAATTATTCGCACTAGTACGAGTTCAAATAAGCACCATTAGAGCATCTAGGTCATAATTCAAAGCACGCTACAATCTGGTAATAGACGGCAAGGTAATGTGGGCATGTGACCGAAAGCTTATATCTGCCGGTCGGTACACGTGAGAATATGTACTAAAAGACGCCAATGACGCGCCTGCCAAGTCACCTGAGAAGCCATTTCTTATCAACCACTTCTTACTATCATGGACTCTCTGCTTTGCTTTGTCCACGAGGTAAATAGCCGGAACAGTACAAACAAAACACTGACAGCCAGCGTGAACTCGTCACAGTGGAAGATAGAGCAAAAAAAAAAATCAGTTCAAAGCAAACAACACTGAAGCCTACCTAATTCATCACTTCGAATTTCTTTCTTTCGTAAGCAGCTTTTTGCTTTCGACGCTCGAAAAGAACGCTAAACCGATTCCATGAAAATCGCAAGAATCGATCCGATTCGCAAGAAACAAAACTGTAATAATGTAATTAATTGCTTTCACTTTTTCACCGCTCGGTCATCGGGAGGCGGCAGACAGGTCCAGCTTGAAACAACAACAACAACGACGACCAATCGTCCATAACCCCGCCAAGCCGGTCCCCACTTGCTTCCCAGGGTCGTCCGGAGCCGGTAGGTTTTGCTGTTTTTGCGAAGACCTACAAGTTCAAGTTGCTGTTTAGTATCAATTGGCATTACATTGACATGTAATAGTGTTTTGCTACGTTTCCTACCCGGGCTCGCATAGGACGTGCCGCGAAACATTTCCTGGGAAATGATTTACTGAATGTACGGTTCGATTTCCTGCTGGCAGCGGTGCCGCCGCCTAGTTACCGGTATCGGGTACTCCGTATCGGTATAGGCCTGGGGGGCGGCTTTTTCTTTACGGACCCACCACATCACGAACACGAGCACCGGTACACAGGTGACACGCAAAACACTGGCTACGAAACCCGTTTCAACTGAATTGTGACCGAATTTGTTTTTCTGCACATTTTACCTATTGTTGATGTTTTTCTTACAGCATGATATTTTATTTAAAATCAAATTTTAATCTTCTACGCAGTTCGCTGACGGAGTAGTTTCCTAAGGACACGCAGGAAAATCCCAGTTGTTTATAACAACAAAACGATTGTTGTAAGCAAATGTTGGTTGTTTCAAAAAATCATTGGCTGAATCAAACCAGAATCGTTATTATCACTTAATTATCAAAAAAATCGTAAGAAATACCAGAAATATATTTATTTTTACTTTACTTTACTTAATATTTTCCGCGAGTAGAGTTCCGAAACGACTATAGTTCGCATGACGAAATATACAGGAAATGAGTAAATCCATTTTTCCAACTCTTCGAAGGATTGAAAATGTTGATCTGCCAGGCCGTGTGCCATCGAACGGAATAGGTGGAAATCAGAAGGGGCGACATCTGGGGAATACGGCGGGTGGGGCAAGACTTCCCATTTCAGCGTTTCCAGGTACTTTTTGACCACTTTTGCGACGTGAGGTCGAACATTGTCGTGTTGGAGGATGACTTTGTCATGTCGCTCTTGATACTGTGGCCGCTTTTCTTTTAGCGTGCGACTAAGGCGTATCAGTTGCGCTCGGTAGCGATCTCCTGTGATGGTTTCACCCGGTTTTAAGAGCTCGTAGTAAATCACGCCGAGTTGATCCCACCAAATAAAACGTAACATGCTTGAATTTCGGTAGTAAATGATACATGTGGATCACGTTCCTGTCAAAAGCAGAGACGTTCGAACATGTATAGTATTTACTACATTTTTTGGTAGGTAGCTCCAGAGGTTGCTACTCGTGTGTTTGCTGATGGAGTGAAGTAGAAAAATTAAAACCAAACCAAATGTGTTTTTCTCTGTGGACTATGTTTTTGAGAAGATACTACAAACAACAGACTTTACTACATTTTATTCATACGGCTCAAGAAAAAATCAATTATCAGACCATTTTGGTTATAAATTGAATGACTAAATTGACAGTCTTAAACAACATGCACAAAGGTGTCTCCCTCATATTAGTGAATTGAAAACACTCATACAAAGTTAGTGTCATGTTTCAATAGTAAAAAAAATTCAAAACATGTCGTAAGCCCACTGCACTCAATCACTGAAAATGTTCTATATGTCCCCTTTTCATGTACACTTTTTGCGATGATTTGTTCAAATTTTGAAAATTTTCCGTGTCCTATTTTGGCACTGAATTTCACCTTAATACTCGTTCATATCAAACATTTGAGGAAACTTCAATTTTTAATTATTTGTGATTATTTCACTACTGAAAATTTTATTACAAATTGCTGTCCATATTTCCGATGATATGGAGAAAACATTATGTTTCTGC
Organism: Malaya genurostris; assembly: GCF_030247185.1. Lineage (NCBI taxonomy): Eukaryota > Metazoa > Arthropoda > Insecta > Diptera > Culicidae > Malaya > Malaya genurostris. The sequence goes on along the minus strand of NC_080570.1, from coordinate 39,336,045 downwards.
ATTGAATTCAACGATAGATATTCACTATTAGGTTCTATCCATTCTTGTACAGGGTAAATTTTGAAAAGGCGCTACATTGTAAAGTAAGTGACAGCTATTTAAGTGAAGCTACTTTCGTCGTTTTCAAAACAATAGTTTCATAATAATTTTGTGTGTTAATTTATCGTTGGTTTTTTAGAAAAAAAATACTAGATTCCAACGAGGTCGTACAGACTCCGACGATGGTGAACGTTTTAATCGTCCAATTGAGATCGAAAAGGTTACAAATTGGTTATATCTGATTATAAATTGAAATCGCGTGAGATAGCAGATGCTGTAAAGATATCAGATGACAGGGTGCTTTTACAATTATGCATGAACATTTAACCATTCGAAGCTCTTTTCAAAGTGGGTACCGTCTTCACTCTCAGTCGATCAAAAACAACACCGTGCAGATGATTCAGAGCAGTGTTTGACCATGTTTACAAGTAATAAATCAGATTCATTGCGTCTATATATGACAATGGAAAAAAACATGGATCCATCATATTACTTCGAAATCAAACCGATTATCATCTGAGTGTGAGGCAGCCGGTCAACCACGTCCGAAGCGTCCAAAGGTACAACAGTCAGCTGAGAAGGTTATAACTTCTGTATTTAGAGATGCACATGGTATAATCTTCATCGATTGTGTTGAGAAAGGAAAAACAATCAATAGCGAATACTACATAGCTTTGTTAGATCGTTTCAATTCGATGACATTGATGGTTAAATTGAGAAAATAAAAAAAAGAGGAAGGTTTTCCTAAACTGTTTATCTCTTATCAATTTCGGAAAATCGTTTTTTTTACTTTTTCTTGTAGTTTAACATTTCAAAAATATTGTGTCAGTTCGGTTTCACATCTCATCCAAGTCAGCCGATAAAACAAAACCGCTTACGTTCGGGACGAAAGAAACCAAGTACAGTGTTGTGTAGTGAACAATAGAACGACCTCGAAATGAGTGAACCAAAAGAACAAAAGCTACCGCCGATACGAAAGAATGCAATTATTGTTGACTTCAGGCAGTGCAAAATTTGACCTTCGATACGAGAACTTGAAGGTTTGCTTAAGGAGCAAATGCATCTTGACATTAAATGTGTGCATTTACTTCAATGCAATAGGACAAATAATGTTGTTTAAATCCAGTTTTATAAAGAGTTGGATGCAATTCAATTCGCAAAAGACAATAACAATGTGCACTATGTGGAGCACGAGAACATTAAGTACAACATTCCAGTATATATGGAAGATAGTGCTATAGAAGTGCGTGTGCATGATCTTCCCTCAAGCGTCACCGATTCTTATATTCGCAAAACTATGTCCCAATACGGAGAGATTCTCTCTATCGAAAAAAAAGTGGAAGAACTATTTCCCTGGTATTCTAAATGGCGTACGTTTGTTACGCATGCGCTTAAAAAGGCCTATACCTTCTTATGTAACTTTCGGTCAGGATACAAGAATCCCGTGCAAATCACTTGTTACCTATGACAATCAGATGGCCACATGTCAATATTGCCAAAAAAGCTGTTCATTACGGTAAGCCACATGATAAACTGGACAAGGAGACAACTATACCAAAGCACAACGGTGCTTCCTTCACATCAACCCCAAGCAACCCCAGTACACCTGTGACAGTAACCAACAACAGTGAAGTATCCCCTTCAACGCAACCATCCAACGTAACCCCTATAGAACAAAGTACACCAGCTGCAGTGAACAACTTACCCTCAAACCAACCAGCAACTGCAAACAATGTACAACAAGGCGCATCTACAGCAACTAGCAACATTGAAATTTTTCCATTTTCATATTATGGTAGTTTTTCACCTCAAAATTGGCGGCAAAATTTAGCGTAAGATCACGTTTTTTGCTTAAATATGCCACGAACTGGTAAAAAAAATCAAAATAATAATTTGAGAACGACGGAGGAGGGAAAAATAACTCGTACTTAAAGTAAATTTAAGAACATTTTTGTTTTCAAATAATTCTACGCCGAGTTATCATGTTCACCGCGCAACGTGATTCTCAAAAGAGGTTTTGGGGAATGCCGCCTAATTTTTGAGTATTAATATACGAAAACATTATTTAAATGAGGCCTAAAATGTAAACAAAAGTTTGAATAAATTTGCTCAAGTGGAAAGTTACAAAAAAATGGTTCAAATTATCCCTTACTCCCCCCCATAAATTAATAAATCGATGGCAATGATGGTTAAATTGAATGAATTACACTTCGAATTGCTTCCCTATCCACCGTATAGCCCTGATCTGGCCCTCAGCGACTACTAAAGAAAATGTTCGTCGGTAAGAAATTCAACTCAAACGATGAAGCAATTGCTGAATGTGAAGCCTGTTCTGAGGTAAAAGACAAATCCGTCTACAGCACAGCATTAAGAAGTTAGAGAAGCGTTGGAAGCGTTACTCTTGCAGGAAATTACATAGATAAATAACATCGATTTGAGGAGAAATAAAAGTTTTTTCTTTGTTGGTCAGTAATGTGTTAATCAAAATAACAGTTTTTTTTACAAACTTATCTTAGACTCTATATGATGTATAGTTGTATATTTTGCTTGCGTAATGAGATCATTCTCAATATGTATGGCAAACTATACAAATATGAGGGAAAAATCGATTTATTTACATGCTGTCATTAGATTAAAAAATATCCCTAAAATTACAAAATCATGGGAATTATTTTATTAATATCAATTATATAAATTAACAAAAGTATTTGGTTAGAATTGATGGAACATTTAAAATATCTGTTTTATTCCTCCTAAGGGTACACATATATATTATTGTTTTAGGTAAAGAATAATATTTCCTTAGTGTAGCATACAGGGCTGAGAAAATAAAGACCAAAACCTCATCAAAACGAGATCACTGCCGGAGAATCGTTCCATGATCAGTTGATCAGTGAATTTTAAATTACATCGATCAATATCGGTACTGATCTTCCGTCACACAATGGGTAGTGATTTTGATTCTTGATTCCATTGGATGATTCGATAAGCTTTGATATTGGTGGAGGAAAATCACATATGATCAAGATAAGACATGGGGACGGGTATAGCGTGATGGGATAGTCGATGCCTTTCACGCAACCCGCCCGGGTTCGATTCCCAACCCCGCACATAGGGTCGGAAAGATTTTCTGGTCCGAAGAGGCGAATGACCTAAGATGTTAAAACCTCTATAATTGAAACAAAAAAAAAAGATAAGACATGACAAGATCTACTTCTGAAATCGTTGATCTCCCGCCATTTTTCAAATGGAGTACAATTGAATAAACTGCATCGGAATCAGATAAGAGAAATTCTTATGGTATACTATTATCAATGCTAGAAAATCAAATTACTGAAAAAATTGTCAGTGCATAACTTAAGTTGTATTGCCTAATGATAAAGCAGTTTCGCAGATCGGGAAAATTTTACAGAATCGATTTCTGGAACTAAGTTTCTCGTTCAATATTGATGGAATAGCGACTGATATACATAACATAAAAGCCGATTAATGTACCGTATCCGAAATAATTGTTCGTTCGAAGTAACAGCTGTATTTCGTTCGATGGAAGCACTATTCTCAAACACTGAGAACCCGCCATTCATACTGGAAATCCAATCCAAATCAAAATGTAAACAATTTGATGTTCGGTTGATCATTCATTGGTGCAAACGCACGGCACATCCTTCCCTCACCAGTGCACCCTCCCCGATCCTGAAGCTGCGCCTTGAACCGTTTCAGACTCTGTTTACTCACTCGAGCGGACAGTCTCAAGTCTCGCGCCACGACCGACGAACGAATCAATGAATGAAGCAACCACGGCGCGGGTTCAAAACAACAAAACAAATCTGGATGTACGCGTATGTACGGTCGTCATCGTATTCCGCTCTGTATAACCCCCCTTCCCCCTCTCTTTTCTTCTCCGGCCGACCCAACACATCACATCACGTCCCCTACGAATGTGCACGCATCTACAAAAGAGAGTGGTACTTCTTTGCAAAACAGACTGCGAAAAAATAATAACATTTTTTTGTGATTTGTTTACACGCAACTTTAAAGTGAAATTTAATAATAAACTAAAATGTTTCACTTTGATGCACTCTTTTGTTGTTGTTGTTGCTGTTTTTGTTCCACTAGCCACAGCAAACTGGGCGGCAGATGATCGGATGCTCGGATTGATGAGTGCGAAATTTGAAATTGATTGTGTATTGCATCAGGCAGGGCCGAACTTGGCTCGTGTGAGCAGCTCTTGTGGGTTTTTTTCTTAGATATGATGCGTGCGGTTTCTCGGGGGAGAGGGGGGCCTTGAACCTTTCCCATCCTTAAAACGGCATTAACGAAAAAAAAACCGGCGAAAGAGAAAGGTCGTTAATCCGGCACCCAGCGAGGATTAACAGGTGATGTAAGAGAGCTACTATTATCATCTCACACGGATGAAAAGTTGATCGCAGCCGGTCATTGAACGGGCGAATTTTCCCTAGTTTGTCAGTCTCAGGGTGTGGGAATTTTTCGAATGCACGTGAGCAGCTGCTGTTACTAAGTTGCAGAGAGAGATTGGGAAATGTGTGCACGGCTAATTGTTTGCAAAATAGTTGTTACTTATTCGATTATGGTTGTAGCAAAATTTTGCACACACTTGAAAGTTCATTACAGCCGACTATTTTGATTCACGTTCGTCTGTAGAGGTTTCGGTAACGGTAACGTATGCCCGGACGAATTTAAATTTTGTTTAAATTGAATGAAATTAATCAAATTTAAGCAAACGTTCAAAATATTACATATTTATTGTATATTTTTCGTCTTCGAATCGTCAGTGCCTAACATTTTATGCAGAACTGTTATGCCACTCAACCGTTCAACATTAACTTCTAAGTTTTTGTAGTGTCTTGACTGAAGTGCTGAACGAAAACGTGTTTTGTCATATAATACATGGAATAGGAAGTCTCGGGCCTAACAAAGAAAAAGCCGAATTTCTTACCGTGAAAAACTATTTTATTCTTCAGTATAATCTCCATCTAGAGCGATACACTTAACCCATCGGTCCTCCAACATTTTGATGCACTAAAAAAAAAGAATTATCAACGCCTTCAGAAAAGGCTTTCTTTTCTGCAATGACCTCAGCATTCCAATTTATTTCTCTGGAGAAACCTTTTCAGGTTTGGAAATAGATATTAGTCACTGGGGGTATGATATTACATGTAACAGTTTGTTGTAAAATAAAACTAAAGATTGAGGAATGGATATTCGCTTGTATTTTTCAATACCATGAAATAACGATATACTTTTGGATGGGATTTTTGCATTCAACTTATTTCATATCATCGAAAAGAATAGATGAATTCGAGAAAATCTGTCAATAACTTCATCAATATAACTGCTTCGACGTTGCCACTGAGACAGCGATTTGTTTTCAACTATCATAAGCATAAGCCACTGTAACCTTTCCTGCAGAGCATGCAAGTTCTCACAAAGCCAAACGTGACAGAGAGAACAACAACTCTCAGAGCTGAGCTGAGTAATTGCTTTCCCTCTTGAATCGGTGCAGTAACTCATGTGCACGGAAAAGAAACTAACACAGTGACAAGAACTCGGTGCACAATGGATACAAAGATTACATTCGGATACATTTTTGGAAAACCTTTTCACGCTTTTCATAGAAAATACACGAATTTCAAAAATTTCCACGAAATAGGTTATATGAAATTCGTTGATTTTCCATGAAAAGCGTGAAAAGGTTTTCCAAAAATGTGTCCGAAAGTGATCCTTGTTGTCAGCATACGGTTTTTTCGAAAAAAAATTTATTCCATCGAATTATATCTTAGAAATGCGTGAAACTTAGGGATTTGGTGTTATCCCGAAATTTTTTTTAAAGTCAACTCTCTGACACTTAGAAAATTTTCCACTTTCTAAAAAAAATTAGATCCACTAGAACTCGACGTTTTATGCATCTCTAAGTCATTTGGCATCAACAAAATGTTTTTTTCAATTTTGCGGTTTTTTTCTACGCAAGTTCTCCATGTCCCAAAGTCGTTATTTTCCAAATATATATTGTTCTAGATTACACCATATCTAAACGTTTCGTTTCATAGATCTTTCTTCGGTGGTGTCCATTGCGTTTCTAAAACATTTGGCATCAATTTTTTTTTTCGATTTCGGAAATCTAAGAATATTTCGAAGTCCCAGTCGATTTATTTTTTCATATACATTTTTTGTTTTGAGATACACTAGAGCTAGACATTTCATACATTTTATAAGATATTTGGCATCAAAAACAAATTTCTTTAGTTTTTTGTTTTTTTTACACGAATTTCCGAAATTACGCGATTTTTTATGCGAATTTCCGAAGTTACGCGGTTTGTTTTGCGCGGTATACCTTGTGAAAAAAGAGACCTCAGTGTGTTTTGCTCCGATGCAAACGACCAGAAGCCACATTCTGATGGAATTGCCCTTGTTTGAAGCGGATCTCACATTGCGATCGGTGCACAAAAACCCACAAAATCCCGCCGTTTTTCCCACACCAGAGCGAGCACTGCGTGAACAACGAAAGGTTTACAAAGCCAATATGTAAATTGCCGATGTGCTGTTAAAATTATGGAGGCTCTGAAAAGAACCGATTTGTTATGTCACGTCGATGCTTCACAGTATTGTTCCCATTTCCTTCGAATGTACAATGCAGGAACAGCAGATCACTCTTCACCCTTCCATTTGGAACTTAAATTTGGAACTGAATAACAGATCGGCTGAAAATTTCTTATCGTTTCTATGAGAGGGCGCCACTAGAATTAAATCCATACCATTTTCAGTTAGTACCAACCTTCAAAAGATACGTGTATAAATTTGACAGCTGTCTGATTATTAGTTTGTGAGATATTGCATTTTGAGTGAAGCTACTTATGTCGATATATAACAATGGACGAAACATGGCTCCATCACTTCACTCCGGAGTCCAATCGACAGTCAGGTGAGTGGACTGCACGCGATGAACCGAACCCACAGCGTGGGAAGACTCAACAATCGGCCGGTAAGGTTATGGCGTCTGTATTTTGGGATTCGCATGGTATAATTTTCATCGACTACCTTGAAAAGGGAAAAACCATCAACAGTGACTATTATATAGCGTTATTAGAGCGTTTGAAGGACGAAATTTTAAAAAAACGGCCTCATTTGAAGAAGAAAAAAGTTTTGTTTCATCAAGACAATGCACCGTGTCACAAGTCGATGAAAACCATGCTGAAATTGAACGAATTGGGCTTCGAATTGCTCCCTCATCCACCGTATTCTCCAGATTTGGCTCCCAGTGACTTTTTCCTGTTCTCAGACCTCAAGAGAATGCTCGCTGGTAAAAAATTTAGAAGCAATGAAGAGGTAATCGCTGAAACTGAGGCCTATTTTGAGGCAAAGGACAAATCGTACTACAAAAATGGTATCGAAAAGTTGGAAGACCGCTATAATCGCTGTATCGCCTCTGATGGCAATTATGTTGAATAAAAAAAACGAATTTTGGCAACAAAATGTGTGTTTCTATTAAACGATACGAACTTTTCATCCGAACTGTTACTTGATTCTAAAACTGAATTCTGTATCAGGAACTGAATTCTGAACCTGGAACTGTAACTACAAGGTGGACCATTTAACGTGAAAGCATTTGTTTCTAAACAAAATATATGAAAAAAAAAAAAAACATATTTATTTATATTAATTTCGGTTATAATTTATTTTGGCTCAAGAAGATATGTTACAGCTATTTTTTGAAAATGATATCGCGTAAATAGTTACCTTTGGCCATTTGGAGTACAAAACGTGCCCTTTTTTGGCGTTTTCCATCGTTTTGACCAATGTATCGGTCGATATGGTGGCAATTTCACGTCGTATGTCGTACGTATTTGAGTTTAGCTATGGGTTTTGGCTTATCATCTTATACCTTGGATTTCAAATAGTCCCACAAAAAAAGTCGGGTGACTTCAAATCCGATGATCTCGGAAAGGCAGTCAAAATCATCGACTTGTCAGGGGAACAATGGTCGTAACAAATTGATTGTTAGTCGAGCTGTATGGCATGTTGCACCGTCCTGTTTAAACCAGTAGCCATTCAAACCATTTTCACGAACAATGTGCCTCACAAAACCATTTATCATGATTCGATTACGATCGCTATTAAAAATTTTCGTTGCTCCATCATCGTCTTGGAAAAAATAGGGACCAATCACCATATCCGCACAAACACCACACCAAACTGTTACTTTTTGGTCGTATAGAGGTTGTTCCTCAATTTAATGAGGGTTTTCAGTGGCATAGAACCGACAATTTTGCTAAATAAAATGTGTGCAATGCTTCATTCAAATCGAACCATGCGAAATCTAATGACTGGCTAATCATTTCTGAAATTGCTTCAAACAAATATATTTTGAAGCGTCAATAAACGGAATATTTTCGGACCAGTTTATTTTGTTTATCAAGCACTTTCTTATTTTCTATTACCATGCAATAAAATGCTGCTCAGATTCGTTAGAAATTCGAACAAACTGTCTTTTCAACAACGGTTAGTAGTCTATTAGCGCTCACTAGGCCATCTGCATTCATTTGCTTACTACCAATACGGTCAAACCATGTTTACCATCCAATCTAACCCTAATTGGTGTGCCAATCTGCTGTTAGCTGATGCTGCTAGAAACAGAGGAAAAAAGAAACACCGAGTGCAGTTACCTGTTTGATAAATTTGCCACTGACAGCTGCATTAGCCACAAATTATTCTCCTGAATGTTGAAACACATTGCAATGATAGAAAGAAGAGAAAAAAATAACTAGAGAAATGGTTGCATTCCAACCACCACACAGCCAAGAATGTCATGCCAAAAAAAACACGCGACTTATATTTAAACCACTCAGGAAAAGCACAAAACAAATACAACAACAACAACAACTAGGCACTGTGAAACGTGCACCGTGTGACGAATGTGTCCAAATCATGACCTTCGCGGTCGTCGCGGTTGTCAAATGACAGACGACAAATGCTAACTAAAAAAAAAAAACAACAACAAAAACACTTCCAAAGCCGTTCGATTAATTTGTTTGGAACTGAAGGCCGTTGCTGGATTAGAAACATCGGTACCAAAGCAATGGCTGTACGCTACAGCGCTTGTGTTGTTATCTATTATTTTGACCTTCGCTATTGCTGTGAAGGTTCTTTTTTGATTTAATTTTCTTTAACTAATAGATTTTTTTCTTCTTTTCATTTACAGGTAAAATTTCTCAGCAAATTGATCACCGAAATAACAGCGGTAAACTGAATTAGATATCAAAATGAAATATTTCAATTTCTGGCAGCACAGCACCGAATGACAGCACAACTGTTTTTTGTTTGTTTGCGAACCGTGGTTCTATTCAAATCCTAACGTAGGCGAGCTTTCGTGTAACAGGAAACTGCCTTTAATTAAGTTATTATATCATCTTGTACTAGCTGGTAGTCGTCATCAACTCTGGCAGTGGTAAAAACTAAAGCCTTTCTTAACTCACAAAACAAAAGCAAAACAATTACACTTTCAAGAAGTGGTTGGTCTGGAGTGGGTGACTGGCGGTGGTTTTGGTAATTCTATCAACCAACTTACATACATACATGCATGCACTCTACTAACTGTTCAGGCATAACAACAATCGAGCACACAGGTAGGTGGTTACCGTGTGCACTTTCTTCTGCTGGGCCAAAATGCAACTTGTTCGTGCAACAGTTTATGCGCTTACCCAAGGCGGAAGCCTATAGTATTTTGCTTGTTTAACCATTTAACCATCGGTTGTCGCGTGCGGTTCGATCGATCATATTTAGAGTAAGAAAAAAAAAACAAAAAACTAAATAACCAGAACTACTACGGCAGAAGGAGTGCACTGACTTGTGCGCTGCAACAGGTGTTTGAATGCTACCGCGTGTACGTTTGCGCGCTAGGGTTGTCGGTTACATGTTCGGTTGATGCAATGTCAGATAAACAAGGTGTTGTTATGGAGGCATTTTCGTACGGTGGGGGTGGGTTTTAATTTAATTCTAACGCCAAAAGTCAACAAGTTTTGACTGGGCGATTCTAATAACTCATAAGTTTTTAACGATCGGTTTAGTTATATTGATTGTTAGTTTGAATCAATACCCGAGTAACATATTGGAAAGCAATGTTTTGGAAAAATATTGTTTTTTTTTCCTTTTACTATAGCAAGATTTTAGAATTGTTAGAAAACCGACTGTCGGATTAGATTTAAGAACCATTTTCACTGGGTTGTCTTCCGACATCCTTATGACGTGTCCAGTCCATCGTAGTCGTCCGATTTTAGCTGTCCGTACGTCTGCCAACATAGTCCAGGTATCGTGGCCATAGAGAACAACCGGTCTAATGAGTGTTTTGTAGATGGTCAATTTCGTGCGCTGGCGTACTTTTCTCGATCGAAGGGTTTTTTTCTGAGTCCAAAGTACGCACGAATTCCTGCCAAAATACGCCTCTGAATTTATCTGCTGGTGTTATTATCGGCGGTCTCCAGTGAGCCCAAATACACGAACTCGTCAACCACCTCGATATCGTCACCGTCTATCAATATCCGTGGTGGGAGGCGTAGTTTTTCTTCTCTAGGGCCTCTTCCTTTCATGTATTTTGTTTTTGACGCATTTAAAACCAGTCCGATACGCCTAGCTTCAGCTTTCAGTCCGAGGTATGTTTCTATCATCTTCTCAAGGTTACGTGTCATAATAGCAACATCGTCATCGAAGCCAAAAAGCTGTACGGACTTTCGGAAGATCGTACCCCTCGTGTCGATCCTCGCTCTTCGAATCACACCTTCCAAAGCAATTTAGTCCATCACGTTGCCGTAGCCCTCTCCGAGATTCGAAGGAACTCGAGAGCGTTCCCGATTCTCGGACGTAGCACATCACTCTATTCATCGTTGCTTTGACCAATCGCGTCAGTTTATCCGGAGAACCGTATTCGTGCATGATCTGTCATAGCTGTACTCGATCGATCATGTACGCCGCTTTGAAGTCAAGGTGATGCCGTGGGTATGTTGTATTCAAGACACTTCTGGAGTATTTGTATTATCGCGAATATGTGATCCGTAGTGGCGCGGGCTCCAACTGCTGACATTTGCCGTTAAACCAGTAATTTTCTCGATTCGATAACCTCGTACCTAGTACGGTTGCAGCAGTGCTACTCACGGACCTTATGTTCCTTCAGACGTCTTCAAGAGTCGCCGCGCCAAGCTGCTTTTCCGTTGGTAGCACTAACTCCAGTTGTTGCGCATATTCCTCTGCAGTACGAACGAGATTCGGTCCCGGCGTTCTTGTGTGACGAGTGTTGTGTACCGTCGAGCGCATAGATAGTGGTCAGAATCAATGTTGGCACTGCGGTAAGTGCGGACATTGATGACGTCGGAGAAGAATCGCCCGTCGATGAGAACGTGGTTGATTTGATTTTCCGTATGTTGATCAGGTGATCTCCAGGTGGCTTAATGGATATCTTGGCAGGGAAAGAACTACCATTCCTCGGCAGGTTGCTAAATTCACGCATCGTTGGCCGTTGTCGTTTGTTACCGGGTGCATGTTCTCCAGCCCGATCACAGGGGCCTGTAATTTGCCTCCCGACCTACCTGAGCATTCATGTTGCCGATGACAAGTTTTACATCCCGCCGGGGGCAGCTGTTGCGTAAAGTGCTTCCTTCTTGTCATCGGGGCTCGTCTTATGTGGGCAGTGCACGTTGATGATGCTATAATTGAAGAAGCGGCCCTTGATTTTCAACACACACCTCGTATCACTTATTGGCCACCACACAATCACGCGATGACGCATCTTACCCAACACTACAAATTCCGTTCCTAGTACACCGATTGTGCCACAGCTCTGGTAGAAGGTAGCCGATCGATGCCCACTTTTTCACACCTTCTGTCCCGTGCAACAAATCCCTGCAGTGCTATGACAACTTGAGAGTGTCCACAACATTGATTTGAACGTTGTAAATCCCATTGAAAACGATGCCTCACAGAAATCATATTTCAACTCAAGTTTCGTTACAAGATGACATTATATAAATGAAGTCAATCATTAGGAAACTTAAAAAATGAAAATTCCTGGAGATGATGGAATTTGTAATATTCTTATTAAAATTTTTCCCGATGTTGCCTTGAGACTCTTGATTAAAATTTTCGAAAAGTGTTTTTCATCAGCTTACTATCCTAAACCCGATAAAAACCAGTAGAAACATCAAGTTATTGACTTTCTTCTATAAGTAAGCTTTGAAAAAAAAATTATCTTCGTAAGAATGATATTTCATATGAATGAGAATTCTATATTTTTACCAGAACAGTTTAGATGCCGTCTTGATCATTTAATTACTCATCAACTTGTTAAAGTAAAGAACAAGACTAAAACAAATAAATCTTGTGGGTTATCCACTGAATTTGTTCTTGTAGACGTAGAAAAAACATTCGACAGTGTTGGACACAAAGGTTTATCATCAAAAATGTCTTTTTAATTTAAACTTCTGATCTTTCAAATCTACCCGTTGGTTTGTCTGTGGCGATACATAATTTTACTTAGTATTAAGCCCTTAGTATTAAGCAATATATCTGATGGATTTTAGAAATCTGTTGATTTAAAAAGATGAGGAAGTTTTATGCCTACTAGAGAAAGAGATTGTAAATTTCAGCTCCAGCGGGTTTTTCCCTGCTCCCATAAAAAAAATAATAAATTGATAAATCGTAGATATACAATCTACGATCTTATTATCTGACAAAATGGAAAATTACACCAAATGCGGAAAAAGCACAATTATCTTTCTTCATAATCTCGGAGCTTCTTTTCTTAAACCAAACAATAATTACTTCATCAAATTGAATAGCATGAAATCAAAAAGGTCTGATCATTTTAGGTTTAACGTATGATAAAAAAAAACTCATTTTCAAGGATCACAACCGAAGTATAATAAATATCGATCCAGGTGAAGTGTAATAAATACATTAAATATTTTTATTCTCGTACGAACAGAAATTCTAAACTCTGTCCTTCCTGGTTTAATACAAATGAGTACTCACAAATTGAATTTCAGTACAATTTTTTTTGCGCAAGTTCATTTTAAACTTGTACACGTTCTTGTTCCCAGGTTTACTAAAAACCTGAAAATTTTTCCACGAGAGTTGTAAACAAGTTAAGTTAAGGCTTAAGTTGAACATATGTTTAAACATCGAGTTTGCCCACGAGGCACTACTCTACAGAGTTCAATGATTCGGTTCCGGAGTTACATGGTAATATGTGAAAATTAGAGAAAAAGTGTGCACTCATTTTTCTCTGGAATTGTTTAACCGATTTTCATAAACTAAAATTCAAAAGAAAGGTTTTACAGTTTCCTAAAAATTATTAGGACATTTCATCCGGATCCGACTTCCTGTTCCGGAACTAAAGCGTGATAAGTGGAAAATTACCAATTTCATTAGTATTTTTCACAAACGATGGTCAAAAACAGGTAAAAAAAGCAAAGTCTTGGCATTACATTCCTTTTGTGGAATTTGGCCTTTCTGTTTCAACAGACTTCACAGCCGATTCATAGTGTACAGAATCATTGCATGGCTAGTACTATGGATCCTACTGACACTAAGAATCCTTCCAGGTCGGGGCTCGAACATACGACAACTGGCTTGTAAGACCAGCGTCCTATGCATTGAACCGCCAACCCGGGGTCAAAAACAGGTACAAATCCTATAAAACTGTTTGATAAATATTTCTAGTTTGCAGAGCTTGTTAGTTTATGGACATTGAAACTTAATTCGGCACTACTGGTCTCCCCTCAAATATCTTGATTCGAATTAAATCTAATTTTATTTTTAAAGCTACTGTGAAATTTCATCCGGATCCGACTTCCGGTTCCGCAGTAACAGGGCGATGAGTGGCAAAGTTTTTAAATCGCCATATGGAATGACAATATGTATCACACCGAAAGAAAAAGAAAACATAAAACAAACGATGCGTGGTTTGTTCAATTTCGTACACGCTAAGAAGCAGTCGAAACAATAACGGATGTCTGCTAATGGTGTGTGATATTGGTAAAAGACGGTGCTGTGGTTGATAAAAATTTTTGCTATTCTATGATAAATGCGACCTAAAGAATAAACGAATGTCATTGAATTCAAATTTATTTGAAAAAATATGCAATTTTCACAGCCAGTAGTGCAGTAATACCGTTCCAGTCGTGTAGTGATGTCAATAATAATAATAATAATAATAATAATAATAATAATAATAATAATAATAATAATAATAATAATAATAATAATAATAATAATAATAATAATAATAATAATAATAATAATAATCCTCCTATATGTTTTATGCTGTTGATTCATGCTGTTTAGCTTGACTAACATATGCAGAAGTAACTGGAACGCAGGTTCGCTTCGTTTGTTAGATTTCGTCTAATTGGTTTAATCGAAATAGAGCATGAGATAGTAAGTATAGGTTTAACTTCGTTCAAAACTGTTCCAATTTTTAGGTCATATTTGTTACTGGCAAGCAAACCAACTTCGGCTATACCGGTCATCTGAATCCAGTTTCGGAAGAATTGGAAATGGTGATTAAAAACTGCACTCGCTTTCCTTCAAGATGGCCAAATCGATTTTCACAAACTTATAGGTTCAAAGGAAAAGTCTTACAGTTTCATACGGGATTCCTAAATTTGTTGTAGATACTACTTCCGTTACTGGAACTACAGGGTAGATAGTATTTGTGACACTACTTTTGTTATTTTCAGAACAGTAGATCAAAACCAATATCGTGTTTTAATTTTACACTGCTTCTTAATGGGAAAAATACCGTTCCAAATGAGGCGGTTGTACCAGAAACTTTAAAAATCCACAAAATCGTTTTGAATGATCGAAAAGTTAAGTCGTGTGAGTTAGCTGACATAGTATAGATATGAAAAGAACGTATTGACTTTATATTGCATGACCATCTGACTATGAGAAAGCTCTGTTTAAAATGGGTGCCGCCTTTTCTCCCTGTTGACCAAAAACGAGAACATGTTGATAACTCTGAGCAGTGTTTGACCATGTTTAAACATAACAAACCGGAATTTCGGCGTCGATATGTGACAATGGATGAAACATGGACCCATCACTTCACTCTGGAATCAAAACGATTGTCATCTGAGTGGACAGCAATATTTATCGACTATCTTGAGAAAGGAAATACCATTAAAAGGTAATATTATATAGCGTTATTGGAGCGTTTAAAGGGTGAAATTGCAAAAAAAACGACCGCATATGGCAAAGAAAAAAAATTTTGTTTCGTCAAGAACACGCACCGTATCGCAAGTCAATCAAAACAATGGCAAAACTACATGAACAGAACTTCGAATTGTTCCCACATCCACCGTATTAACCAAATTTGGCTTCCGCAGACCTAAACAAAATGCTCGCTGGTAAAAAATTTCGCACGAATGAAGAGGTTATCGCTGAAACGGAGGCCTTTGTTAGGCCCGGAACTTTTCAGCCCAAATAATATAACACCATTTGACTCTGCTCGACGAGACCCAACGACCTTTCAAAGATGTTGCTCTCCGTTCAATTTTTCTGAGATGGTTTAACCGATTTTAACAAACGCTCGTTGAATGCTTTCTCTGGGCAGTAAATCAAGTTTGAAGATCAGATGGTGAGTGAGAGCACTTCCGCTTTTCGAAATATGGTGGCATAGGTGACGTAACCGACAGTTCACTTATTTTCTTTCCGAACATTTTTTTTCCGGAAAGTGATCATTGATCAAGTTCGAATGTTTCATTGCTGATACTTTTGTTCTCGGCAAAGTTGCCGAATATTCGACGTAAACGCTAAAGCGCGCCAAATTCGTTTCAAAAATTTATTTAATGAAAAAATATGTTTCGATAAGACTGTTTGAATGTCAAGAGAAAGGAATTATCAGACCATTAAGAAATGTTTTTTTTATATATTAGCTCCAAGAAATGCAAAACAAATTCCAGGACAAGATTTCGCTCACTTGGCGACTTATTGTTCCGTGCTCTCAACCTTGTGAGAACCGTTATTCTGTCCTACGTTCCATTTTACCGACCTCCTGGGAGGGCAATCCAGTCAGTAATATAAAACCCCTCGGAGACACTGGCAAGATTTTTAATCAGCATCAATAACGTCATAAAGCTATCCCCAAACGCTAATCCCAAAAGCGCATTCGGAGCCGTTAAACCTGCTGGTTTATGTGCTTGCCTCTACGACTGACTTGACTTGACTTGACTTGATGGATGATTGATGGACAACGGACACTAATTGATTATGTTACAGTTTTGCCGAACCAGTAGCCCATCGAAAGGTGGTGGTGGTGGTCTGGGTGTTGGTTCGAGGTGGTTATAGTGGCATATTGCACGCGAAACAAAACCGACCGCCAGAGCTGTTCGGTAGGATGTTGTACTGCGTGGCGTCGTTTTGGAAAGCTCTTTCACTTATTCATTTTTCGCCAAGAGCTCCCCTCGCGTCGCGTCGGCGGATTCCTTTCGCCTCATGCATTTATGCCACCCCATCGTCGGAGTCGGAGGGGAGCAATGATGTTTCTGTATGTATGTGCACGGGGCGTTCAAAACACACATGCTGGCATGTGAAACAACCAAAGACGGCCAATATCAGTCAGGTGGCATG
The DNA here is from genome assembly GCF_030247185.1 of Malaya genurostris. NCBI lineage: Eukaryota > Metazoa > Arthropoda > Insecta > Diptera > Culicidae > Malaya > Malaya genurostris. The sequence goes on along the minus strand of NC_080570.1, from coordinate 39,319,371 downwards.
AGCATTATGATGGTGGCTTACACTAACGGGCCAAAAAAAAAAACTGCGTGCGTCGTTTTGTTTTTGTGTCTTCGAAAGGGAGCCAACCAACTCGGGGCCTCGGAATCGACGGATGACCGATTTGCGATTGCATAAGTTCAATCAAATTGGCTTTCTTTCTGATTCGGTCTAATAATTTACAACATCAGGAGGGGTTACGGCAAGGGGCCAGCGTGTACAAACAGCGTTTGTTTCGACAATGGGTGTGCACTTCTATACTTCACCGGTTGATCTGTTGCGAATATCAGAGCCTAACCGAAAACGCCACTTCGTTGTTTTTCATTTAGGTTGGACGACGCAAAGGTTTTGGGGAAAAAAATGCTTAAATTTGCATGCGAATCGGCTTCGCTTTCAGTTTGCCTCGAATCGGAGTCTTGAGAAAAAAAAAAACTGAACCTTACTAGTGAATTCCTGGAGTTCACAGAGTCTCCTGTTTCATTTTCACAATTTTCTACTTCAACTCTACGAAATCAAACAACTCAATAAGTTACTTCACCATCATGTCGTAACTCTCAGGTTTGGCCTGGATGTGGATTGAACAGAAAAGCGAATCGTAACACAAGATCGCATGTGAAGATTTAGCTCTAAATACAACGTGGCCGCCTAGGAAAACCAGTTCCTACATCCAGATATCGGACTTGCTCAGCCGGAAAACGAGTTTTCCGCTGCTTCCACTGCCTTATACTACATACTGCCAATCTCCACTCTATCCCCGGTGGCACGGTTACTTCATTTGCTGTTTCAAATTCGCACAATCATCATCAGCAACAGCAATTTGTCCGGTGCTTTCCTGCACTGCTGGAAACATGTCACCCCCCGTCAAAGGGGCCAATCAATGTGGGTGGGTGGGTGTGAGTATAGTGCAATGAACGGCGGCTGCTGAACCGAGCCCATAGGACATTACTCCAAATCTACGTCGACGAAGCTGCCGCCGTCACAAGATCACATTCCTCGCGAAAGCAACCCTTCTGGTTATTGTCCCCGTTTGGCCGGCCGCCGCCTTTTACGACATTTCACAGTCCATAAAATTGGCTGCTTACTACCACTACCACTACCGCTATTAGAGCAGCAGCAACCACCTACCGCCCATCGTGACTGTGACAGTAGCGGTAGCGTGCACGCGGCGGCGGCGGTGGCGGTGATCACTTGAAACAAAAACCGTACGGTGCGGTCAAATATTTACCTTAAAATATGCACCTCACATGCGGCTGGCTATAAAAACGGACGGCGACATTCCACACGGACGCGCTGCGGTGTTGTGTACTTGCATCAGTTTCAAATATTTACCAAACCTAGCTCCGATGCCGACTCTAGCAGCGTACCGAACATCTACCGAAGGAGGTTTCAAGCTCACACAAGACAAAGAAAAAGTACTCGCCATCGGTCCCCAAAGCCGCGAGAAGATCAACTTTCACGGGCGTGTTTCCCCGAGGAGATGAGTTCGGTCAAGTCATTTCTTCAGAAAGTATTTGTTGTGAAGATTCAATCCAAGGTTTCTGGCAGGACACTTCGACCAATCCATTAACCACTTTATTATGTTGTCTCCATTCCGATCTGGCATTGTTTGTTCAGGTTAACGAGTTCAGTCATGGAAGACGACTACATGATTTGTGCTGATTTGATTTGTTTGTTTGTTAAAATTCACAGTTGAGTGATTTGTGATTGAGGAAAAATTTCTAACCTACCGCAAAGAACCAAGCCGACATTACCGGGAACACTAATCACATGGTTTATGTTGAACTGTTAACGCCACCGAACCTAGTGACACCCAAAACTCCGTTTACAAACACTTATTTTACGTTACCTCTTTTTACGTAACTATTTGTCGTGAAAACGAGTTACTTTCCAATGGACGCCTTTTCAAAATTTACCCTGTACAAGAATGGAAAAAATGTTATCGCGAATGTCTCTTGATGTACTTAACCCAACAACACTATTTTTTCTACAAGCTATCGGAAATATGGTCAGGAATTTGTGATTAAATTTTCAACAGCGTGAGATAACCATAAATAACTGAAAAACAAAGTTTTTGAAAACTTTTGGAAATAATGAGAAAAAATTCATCACGCTTGCTTGCTTTTTTCGCACCCGGACGACGGTTTTGAGGAAGTCAAGCGCAAATCAGATCCAATTATCTAGTCGACGAGCATAAAAGGTAAACTTAGAGTGAAAATCGTTCATTTCCTCTATTGCTACAGACGGAACTGATTGTCATGGTGAGATTCTCACACCAACATCAGTAAGAACAAACCAAGTAGAAAACGTGCAACACTCAGGTCGTCCTCTCATTTGGACTTCGGTCGTCAGGAGGACCAGTCGGCAATGAAAGCAAACCTTCTGAGTGGTGTAATGCTTCAAACGCTCAGGTCACAGAGCCAGTTTCCCTTCATAGAAGATCGATCGCGTCATCCTGCTGCTGGTCGTTTGCATTGCAGCAAAATACAACGAAAAATGGACGAATGGGAAACATTATGCAAAATCAGCCCTTCTCATGGCTCCAAATATTATCTATAGAACTATAAAGATTGCTTCTTTACATATCGGAAATTAAAACCATTTTTTTTATTTACTAATATGCATAATCAATAGACAAAATATGATTATAATGATTATTAAAAAACTAGTTTTATTTCGGCTGCGCGGGACATGGAAATCGAATCTCGTCGAAACAGCATTGAAAGAACGTTGCAATCCAATAATGGCTCCGTTGATTCCATAATTAGTGTGGCGCAGAGGCATTCTGAGGAGGTTGTTGTTGCGAAGAGCTCGTGCGCGAACATTTGTGTTCATTTGACTAAGAAGTGCTGAACAATCGACATTGTTTAACAAAACTTCGGCGATTAGCAATGCACGGGACAGATCACGTCGCACTTCCAGTGTGTAAGTAGTCCGCGGCTTTCATAACTCGGCAACTAATGAGGGTTATTCCATGGTAACTGGCGAAGAGGGAAACGAACAAATCTGCCCAGTATTGATTCGATTCTGAGATTTCCATTATGATAAAGCTGGTTCCATACCGCCGAACAATATTCGAGCGTTGAACGTACAAGCGAGCAGTAGAGAGACTTCAAACAGTAGATATCTGTGAAGTGCTTAGCAGTTCTTATTATAAATCCCAGGCAACGTGAAGCCTTTGCAACAATGTACGAAATATGTTGCTTGTAGTTCAGTTGTTCGTCAAGAAAAACCCCAAGATCCTTGGCACATGTGACTCTATCTATCGTAGATCCTCGGAGACAATAGTCGAAACGTATAGCTGTTCTTTTCCGTGTGAACGTGATAATCGAGCATTTCCTGATACTTAATGTCATTCGGGTCATCTAGCACCACTCCGAAATGACTCTGGAGGAAAATGGCATCCCCTGTTGTCTTAATAATTTCAAATAACCTAAGGTCGTCGGCAAATGATAATCGTAAGAAACTCAGTAAAAAGTTCACGTCGTTGAAATACAAGAGGAAAATAAGTGGTCCGAGATGACTGCCTTGTGGAATGCCAGAAAAAGCAAAAAATTCGATCTTAACCGCCAAGCGTCGATTGCAGAAATACGATTCAGTCAATTGAAGAATAAAGAAACCGAAGCCCAGTCGGTCCAGTTTGGTGATAGTGAGAGCGTGGTTTATTTTATCAAAAGCAGCGGAGAGGTCCGTTTATAAAACGTTTATTTCAATACCATTTGACATAGCATCTGTTATGAACGTCGTAGAGCTCAATAGATTAGTACAGTGATTAAAAGCGGGTTCCAGAACAACTAGTTCGAAATAATGAACTAACAATTTGAATGTCAGAAATTAATCCCGTACGGCTATAATTGATAATGTTTTTCACTGAAATAGCCTACCTGGGTTCGATTCCCAACCCGGACATAGGGTCAGAAGGTTTTTCTGGCCCGAAGAGGTGAATGACCTCAAGGTTAAAGCCTCTATAATCGAAACAAAAAAAGATAACAATAGTTGTATATCCAAAGAATAATGCTTCATCTTCACTGTACTGTATACGGTACATTTTTCATCCAGTTGTAGTTTGTAGTAGAGCTTTCTGCTGATTTGCTATATAAAATGCATAGCACCGACTCAGAAGCCATTCAGTCCATTAGTTTAGGTGTATCGTTGCAAATTCTAGTAGTGAAAAAGAGGAAAGCTGGCACAATTCACACAATCCATCAACTAATTGACATTCGGAAGTATAAAGAAAGAGTGTCAGTTTTATTCGTATTCACGACATCCAGTTATGTCTCTGACATTACACATCCGTGCTTTTTTACGAACCGAATCCCAAATAACGTAAATTTTTTTTTCAAACCTACTTTGTAAAAAGAGGTTTTTGCATACAATGAAAAATATTTCCAGCTCATTTATATTCCATGGAAGCTAAAGTAGATGTGTTTAAGAAAACGAGTTTTGCAATAGATTTTTCACGGGAGACCACCAGTTCATCGGTATTATTTGAATGTTGTACTATATGAATAATTTCGAAACAGCCAGAATGAGTAGACGTTTAAAAAGCTTGTTCGAGTGCCTTGCAATATAATTTCTTATTGTTATAATCGTATTACATGATTTCAATATTTTATTGAACAACTGAATTTTTTTTGTTTCAATTATAGAAGTTCCAACCTTAAAGTGGGCGAATGACTTCGGGTCAGAAAAGGTTTCTGACCCTATGTGCGGGATTGGGGATCGAACCCAGGTTAGGCAGCGTGAAAGGAATCGACTAACCCATCACGCTATACCCGTCCCCCAACAACTGAAATTCTTAATCTAATATTTAAAAGCGACCTCAAACGTAAATCTTTTGCTTCAGGTCAATGTGTTATTTTCAGTGTTACAAAAATCACAGTTTTTTTAGTGTACGTGATAAAATCTAAAAAAGTATTGTAACTCTCATCACGACATATTCGTTCCAGATTTCCAGCATCTATTCATTAGATCCTTTCCGAAAATACCCAATTTGTAAAGGTTCTTAAGGGATATCGATGAACCGGAAGTCGCTCTCTTGGAAATTAGAAACCTCAAACATCGTTTTCCGACATCTACTCATCAAATCCTTTCCAAAATTACCCATATCCAACCGTAAGAGTTTTTAAGGAATCACGTATCGATCTCTTACGGTTGCTTAATTTCGACATTCATCTTCGCAGTCTTCGCTCACATCCGTTTCTTAGAATTCCCGCTGCTAGAACCAACTACGGGTATAATGAGCCTTTTTCTAGTACGTGTCGTTTGTTTAATAGTTGCTTTGATGATTTTGATTTTCATCTATCCGGAAATGCAATAGAGCGATTGTTCCGCGATTCCTTATCTATCTAGTTGTAGAGCTAGGGCACTTTTATAGGCAAATACTATACAACTATTTGTAAAATAATTCAGTTTAATCGAAGTCTTATAGTGTACCATTAGAATATTATAATCTGTTGGTAGAAAAGATGAAGATGTTTTATGCCTTTTGTAGAAAGCAAAGTCTGTGGCTTAACATTCCTTTTCTGGAATTTGGCCTTTCTGTTACAACCGACTTCACAGCCGATTCTTAGTGTACAGAATCATTGCATGGCAAGTGCTATGGATCCTGCTGACACTAAGAATCCTTCCAGGCCGGGGCTCGAACATACGACAACTGGCTTGTAAGACCAGCGTCCTATGCATTGAACCGCCAACCCGGGAGAAAGAAGTTATAATTTCACCTCCGGAGGACTTTTCCCTGCTCCCGATTAAACGAATAAATGAATATCAATAAACCGGAAGTCGTCATCTTAGAATTCAAAACCACTTCAAACATCATTTTTTCGGACATCAACTCATCAAATCCGTTCCAAAAATACCAATATTGTAAGGTTTTTAAGAAATATCATTAAACCGGATGTCGCCAGCTTGAAGTTCAAAACATCGTTTTCCGACTTCTACTTATCAAATCCGTTTCGAAAATACTTATTTGTAAGGGTTTTTAAGGAATTCAAAAAATAAACCGGAAGTCGCCATCTTGGATTTTGGAACGACCCTAAACATCATTTTCTTTCGACGCCATATGATTGGGGTTTTCCCCATTCATTACACAAAACTTTTTTTACGAAGTGAATCCCAAATAACGTTTTTTTACGAACTACCTCCGTTTACGAATTCCCGTTTAGTTCGTAAATGGAAGTTTCGGTGCATTTTCAATTATCAATGTAAAGCATCAACTCCATATTGTTGTTAGTGTCGTAGCTGCAATTCGTTGAAGTTCATGTGAGACTTGAAGTTCATATGGGGACTTCCAGATTCCTCACATTCCATACCAGACGAACTAGGCTACGTCACCCAAATGAACACCAGTAATGCTGGTGGAAACCATCGAGGTCATCATCGAAATGATAGGTTCCCTCCAGCATGTAACCCATGCGACAAATTCCTTTGCGAGATCAATTTGTATCGAAAGACACGAGTATTTTCTGCTGCAAATCCATTGGATAATTTGACACTTGGATAGGAAATGTGCTTCACACATCTATCGTTAAAACATTGCCTATTATATGATTATCGGGAAAAATTGCTCGCTTGATTCTTGAAACTCCGTGAATTTAACTAAACATTATTAATCCACAGAATACTTTAGTTACCTTCGAAAAACAGATTGAAACCAGACATAGTTTGGTACGAGGAAAAAAATGTGTAAAACTTAATTTCAAACCGCTGCGTTATTTGTTGATAGAGATAAAAATTCAGACTGTCTGTATTTTCGATGACAAGTTTTCTACACAAAGTGTTTCAATTTCTTTACCCTTTCTCATATGGAAAGGCTATACAATCACTGTGAAAGTCGACATCTATTGTCACTCACTTTTCTCGGAAATGGCTGAACCGATTTTCATAAATTTAGATTCAAATTAAAGGTATTATTGTCCCATACAAAGTTTCTGAATTTCGTTTGAATCCGACTTCCGGTTCCGGAATTACAGGGTGATATGCACCAACTATGCGAAAATAATGTCACTCGAATTTCTCATAGATGGCTAAGCTTATTTTCACAAACTCAGATTCAAATGAAAGGTCTTATGGTTCCATAGATCGCTACTGAATTTTGTCCTGATCCGACTTCTTGTTACAGAATTACAACATAATATGTGCAAATCTATAAAAAAATTTCTCGGAAATTTTTTTATCCGATTTTTACGAACTAAGATGCAAATGAAATGTCTCCAAAGTCTTAAAAAGGCCCCGAAAAGTTGATCCAGATCTGACTTTCGGTTTCGGTATCACGGCGCAATAAGTGAAAATTTTTAATTTCTTTATGCTTATTTAAAAAATGATGGCGAAAATAGGTGCAAAGCTTTATAAAATTTACTGGTAAATTCATCTAGTTGGCAGATCAGGTTAGTTAGTGAATATATAAATCTACTTTGGGACTACTAGTTCCCGGTTTCCGCTTCCGAACGCACGGGTAATAGTGAAGAAAAGTTTAATAAACGGAACTCACTTCGATTTCTCTGGAACGGTTAAACCGATTTTCACAAATCTTGATTCAAATTAAAGCTCTCAGTGTCTTAAAAGATACTGTGCAATTTCATCCAGATCCGTCTTCCGGATATTGATAAATGTTCAAATCGTCATTCAAAATGACGATGCAAAACTGGTACGTGCTGGTACGGAAGAAGAAAACGTCACCGCCTGGAACACAGTGTATTTTTTTTTTAAATTTTGTATAGCGTTTGCCGCATTTAAAACTATATTATCTTTACATAACTGTTTACAAATTGAAAAGGTTATGGTAGTTTTTACCCAAAGAAAGTTTTCGATTTTATTCAAGTTTTCTTGACAGAATCTTCTAGTGATGTTTACACCACTTTACAGTTGAAGTCAATGCATAAAATTAACTGATTTTATAGCTGATCATAGCAATAACTAGTATTAATTATCTCATCGTGCGTTTCCCGGGAGGCAACTCAGTCGCAACCCACCCTCGTTCAATGCCCGGAATGGCATAACAATCTCATTCGATCACCTTTCCGTAGCATTAAGCAAGAAGGTTAAAAAAATGCTTTCCTTAACTACCGTTAGCACGAATCACATGGTTTTCTTTCCGTTTCAAAAACCGATACCGGTCTGTCAAACCGAAACTAGAGTAAACGAGAAAATTCCCCCCTGATAGTCGACGATTTTCCGCTTCCTAATCGGACGGCCGCGACGGGGTTCCGGGGAGAGGGTAACAGATTATCACAGCACGAGCAGCACTGGCTAAGCAGGACCGGCCGACTGACACCGCCGGTTTTGTACCTTACGAACACACATCTATCTGCAATCGAGGAAAGCAAGCATGCTTGATGGCAATCAATCTCAGCCGCAGGTATCCGCCGTTCCGGCGTTCCTGAGTCCACGAGAAGTGGAGTCCGGAATGGAACGAAACGTAATTGATGAAATTATGCCTCACAACAGGTTTCCTTCGCCTCCATGACGCAATGCAACCATTCCCGAGTAACACACATGCGTGAGGGTTCTTCAAGTGTCCAACGCTTTGGCACCGTTACAGCGAAGACCCGGTAATGCCACTGACTAACCCTTCGGTTACAGATTGAAACCTTGATTGAGCATCGTAAGTAGTATGCATAAGCAGTTGAACTTGTACTCTTGCATACGCATTTTGATTCGATTATGAAATTGCATATTTTTCCTATCTTCTTCGATCCGTAACTTCGAATTACATTATCGTTAAGCTGTTGGAGACAGGCAGCAGTAGTCGCGTATGCGCCAAAGTCAAATTATATGCTTGTTAACGTTTTGATTTCATAAACTCCCACAGGGCTCTTCCCCTAGGCCCCTAACCGAGCAGCATTAATGCCAAATAAAAGGTGATTTTTTTGAGGTTAGGATTTTCATGCATTAGTATTTGCTCAGATTTTTTGAGGTTATGATTTTCATGCATTATTATTTGCTCAGTATGCTTTGACATTTCATCATGAATAGACTTACTAACGAGCAACGCTTGCAAATCATTGAATTTTATTACCAAAAAGTTGGCAGAAAATCCGCTTTTTTATCGACAAATTTTGTTCAGCGATGAGGCTCATTTCTGGTTGAATGGCTACGTAAATAAGCAAAATTGCCGCATTTGGAGTGAAGAGCAACCAGAAGCCGTTCAAGAACTGCCCATGCATCCCGAAAAATGCACTGTTTGGTGTGGTTTGTACGCTGGTGGAATCATTGGACCGTATTTTTTCAAAGATGCTGTTGGACGCAACGTTACAGTGAATGGCGATCGCTATCGTTCGATGCTAACAAACTTTTTGTTGCCAAAAATGGAAGAACTGAACTTGGTTGACATGTGGTTTCAACAAGATGGCGCTACATGCCACACAGCTCGCGATTCTATGGCCATTTTGAGGGAAAACTTCGGAGAACAATTCATCTCAAGAAATGGACCGGTAAGTTGGCCATCAAGATCATGCGATTTGACGCCTTTAGACTATTTTTTGTGGGGCTACGTCAAGTCTAAAGTCTACAGAAATAAGCCAGTAACTATTCCAGCTTTGGAAGACAACATTTCCGAAGAAATTCGGGCTATTCCGGCCGAAATGCTCGAAAAAGTTGCCCAAAATTGGACTTTCCGAATGGACCACCTAAGACGCAGCCGCGGTCAACATTTAAATGAAATTATCTTCAAAAAGTAAATGTCATGTACCAATCTAACGTTTAAAATAAAGAACCGATGATATTTTGCAAATTTTATGCGTTTTATTGTTTAAAAAAGTTCTCAAGCTCTTAAAAAATCACCCTGTACAAGTTTCTATCTATAGCTGACTGACTGAGCCGAGGCCGAGTGGAATAGCTCACCCAATAGCCGGCAGTGCTGAACCGCTTGCCACCCAAGCTTTGGGCCTTTGGGACTAGGCTCTTTTTTTTCCTCCCTTTAGAATTCGTGATAGCATATCATAAGCGAAAGAGGTGGAGGCCGTTGTCAATGGCGTGGGGCAATTTTATGATTGGAATGATGATTGGATGGCATTGGATTGGTAGTCTATTTTATGGCTCGATGAAGTAGCGCTGGCAGTCAGACGATTGACTGTTTTTAGGTTTGATTGATTATAGGACTCAGCGGCAGACAAAGTGATTCTTAAACAGGATTTCACGTGAAGCAAGAAATTGTCCAAACGGCATGATCAGTATCCCCATAATCTTTGCCACAAGCACAATGATTAGTCTCGGAGAGACCAATTCGAAAGAGATGTGCATCTAACGTATAGTGATTAGACATGAGTCTGAATATCACACGAACGAAAACTGTACTCACATCCCCCTGAATCATACCTTTGTCGATATTTTAGGAATAGTAGAGTGCATTTACCAACCCAGATCATCTTTATCTCTGTTGGCAAGTGTTCTTTGGCGAGACGCTCTATAGTATTCATTGAAAGCAATCGATCACTCATAAATTTCACCCTTAAGAGCACCACATTTGGCTAAATTGTCGGCTCTTTAATTCCCTGAAATGGAGCAATGAGCTGGGACCCAGACCAAAGTGATTTGATAACTATTATTCAATACGTCGCTCAGGTACTGTCTTATTTTGTCCAAGAAAAACGGTTCACTCTTGCCAGCCATGTTTGAGCGAATAACTTCAATTGCGCTCAGACTATCTGTGAAGAGGAAATAATGGTTTGGAGATAATGTGACGATTACACTCAAGCTATGTTGAACTGCTGCTAACTCTGTTATATAAACAGATGCAGGTTCTTGAAGCCTAAATGAAACCGAAACATTATGTATTGTTGAACATACCAAACCCGGTATCCTCTTCAATTCGTGATCCGTTCGTGTAGAACATTTTCTCAGAGTCAATATGTCTAAACTCACTTGAACACATTTTTGGGATTTCCATCAAGCGTAGGTGATCCGGGACTCCACGCACTTCGCGCTGCATGGATGTGTCAAAAAATAACGTTGAGTCAGGGACACTTAGGTGGTTGGCACGGACAGGAATATATCCTGAAAGGTTGATTTCCTTTGACATATGGTTAAAATATACTGTCATGAATCTTGTTTGAGATTGAAGCTCGACTAGCCTTTCGAAGTTACTAATAACTACCAGGGGGTTCAGTACCTCACATCTTATTAGCAGTCGTGATGAAAGCTCTCAAAAGCGATCTTTCAATGGAAGAACTACCGCCAGAACTTCAAGAATACTTGTATGTGTCGAATGCATGCAGCCTAAGGCAATTCGCAAACAGCGGTACTAAATTCGTTCAAGTTTGAGAATATGAGAGTTTCGGAATGCGGAATATACGCATCCTTATTTCATCACTGAAAGTATCGTTGTCTGGTACAATTTTATTAGATCTTTCGGATGAGCACCCCACCAAGATCCTGTTATTGTATCAGGTGCACATCTTTGCTTCCGCCGTTTTCCGAAAGGTGGCTGTACCGGCTGAGGCTGGTCAAAATACATAGATGATAACGTCTTTAAAGAGAGTGTGTACAGTGCCTAACGAATTGTCATTGTCGTTTCACTGACAGTTGTTCTTGTGTTCGTATTATACATGCTGGAAAATGTCTGTTTATGTGCCCAATTCTCGCCATTTGCGGGAAGTTTTACTTTTCTGTTACAATTTGAAAAAATGCAGCTGAAGCGCATCGAATGCTCTCAGAAACTTACAGTGATGCTGCTCTGAGTAAAATAACGTGTCGGGAGGAGTTTCAACGTTTTAAAAATGGTGATTTCGATGTCGAAGACAAACATGGTGGTGGACGAGGAAAAACCTTCAAAGATGAACAATTAGAAGCATTGCTTGATGAAGATTCGTGCCAAACCCAAAAAGAGCTTGCCGAATCGCTGAGAGTGAGTCAGCAAGCCATTTCAAAGGCTTCTAAAGGGCCTGGGCATGATTCAGAAAGAAGATAGCTGGGTGCCGTACGAGTTGAAACCGAGGGACATCGAGCGCCGTCTATTTGTATGTGAGCAACTGCTTCAAAGACAAAATCGTAAGGGGTTTCTACATCGAATCGTAACCGGTGATGAAAAATGGGTTCGATACGATAATCCTAAACGCAGAAAATCACGGGGAAAGTCCGGGAATGCTACTTCGTCGAAGGCAAAACCGAATACTCACGGCGCCAAGGTTATGATTTGTATTTGGTGAGATCAGCTCGGTGTGATTTACTACGAGCTCTTAAAAATGGGTGAAACCATCACAGGAGATCGCTACCGAACGCAACTGATACGCCTTAGTCGCGCGCTAAAAGAAAAGTGGCCACAATATCAAGAGCGACATGACAATCTCATCCTCCAACACGACAATACTCGGCCACACGTCGCGAGAATGGTCAAAAAGTACCTGGAAACGCTGAAATGGGAAGTCTTGCCCCACCTGCCGTATTCCCCAGATGTCACCCCTTCTGACTTCCACCTTGTCCGTTCGATGGCACACGGCCTGACAGAACAACTTTTTCAATACTTCGAAGAGTTGGAAAAATGGATTGCTTCATGGATAGCGTCAAAAGAGGACTCCATTTTTCGAGCCGGGATCCGAAAATTGCCGGAAAGATGGGAGAAAGTTGTCACTAGCGACGGACAATACTTTGAATAATAAAACAGCGGAAGCAAAGTTGTACACCTTATAAGAAGAAAATGGCCTCTTTGTTGGCGTTTCGTTATCAGATGCCTAATGTATTCAGCAGTAAAAGACACTTGTACCTATCAAGTTGAAAATTTCTTCATCACTGTCTCTCCCAAGCCTGCTTAGTGGTTTATGTTGAACCGCAAGGTGGCACTAGCAGTTCGATATAAACTGCTAATGCACTGATGAGTCGAAGACACGAAATGATGGAACAATAGTCATGTGTTTCAATACACAAACCAACATTCATGTGGTAGCCAAACACCTTAACATAACCGTCTCAAAATATGACAATCAGACAAATTGATACACAAAGCCATACGAAATTTTAAACACATTGACTCAAGACTCTGGAAAGTTCAAAGCTGTAATAGAAAAATATATAGTCAACAAATAACAAGTCCTGCAAAAAAGTATTGTACTAGTGATTTTCATAAAATCAGTCATATTTTCTAATATAAATACTGAAAATATTTCAAAACGAGCCATACACTGAAATATTGATTATAAAATTTAAAAGTCGATTAACAAATAATTTTTTTTTATTTAATAAGACATTTTCGTGCCTTAATCGGTGATCATATAACACATGGGCTGAAAAGTTCCGGATTGTTCCGGATGAACACGATTTTTTTGGTTAAAAATTAACTTTTTTTTCATCAACGTAATCTCCATCAAGAGCAACGCAATCATTCCAGCGCCGCTCCAACATTTCAATATCACTTTTGTAGAACGATTTATCTTTTGCCTCAAAATAAGCCTCATTTTCTGCGATTTTTTTCAGATCTGCGAACAGCCAGCAGTTGCTGGGAGCCAAATCTGGCGAATACGGTGGAAGTGGGAGCAATTCGAAGCTAAATTCATGTAGTTTTTCCATTGTTTTGATTGACTTGTGACACGATGCGTTGTCTTGATGAAACAAAATTGTCATATGCGGTTGTTTTTTTTTGTGTGCAATTTCAGCCTTCTAATGCTCCATAACGCTATTCACTGTTAATGGTATTACCTTTCTCAAGATATTTGATAAATAATACACCACGCACATTACAAAATACTGAAGCCATAACCTTTCCAGCCGATTGTTTTGCTTTCGGGACAACGCTTTGAACGAGATTCATCAGTTGCTGTCTACTCAGATGACGATCGAGTTGATTCCGAAATGAAGTGATGAATCCATGTTTCATCCATTGTCACATATCGACGCAAAAATTCCGGTTTGTTACGTTTAAACATGGCCAAACACTGCTCAGAATCATCAACACGTTCTCGTTTTTCGTCAACGTGTCTCTACGACCACGTTTGAAGTCAGCAAACCAACGTTTTTTTTTTTTGTTGTTTCTGATGGAGCGGAATCTCCATAACACTTTTCAAGCCATTGCTTCGCTGAAACTGTATTTTTTCCCATCAAGAAGCAGTGTAAAATTAAAACAAATTATTTTTGATCTTTTGTTCTGAAAATACCAAAGGTAACGTCACTCTTAGCACAATAACTCGCAAAGAATACAATATCAAGAAATTTTAACAGCTCTCTTTTAATGGTTAGTATTAACTGATAAATAGATGACTGCAATAAAACTAGCACCATCTATGTGTTGAGTCCGGGACTTTTCAGCCCATGCGTTATCAGGTATGTATAACAACATGGGCACTTTTAAGAAAAATAAAGCTTTTTCTAACAAAAACTTTTTCTTGCTTGAACTCAATTTTTTTGCAGTGTCTTTTCATCGAAAACTAAATTAGACCGAAGGTCATAATGATGCAAGAATCCAATTATTCTCAACTTGTTAGGACATTTCATAGAATATTCTATCGCAGGCAACCCGATATTTGCAAAAGGTTTTAGCTAAAAAAATCATTATTATTTTTACGTTTCGTCTTTGACTCATCAGTGAAGAGCAGTTTAAATTGAACTGCTTAGTGCTAAACTCGGCAGTTCAATTTGAACCGCTAAGCAGACGTAAAGTTTCTGCTATTTACAGAACACTTTTTGTTTTGCAACGGAGTGCAATGTCTTTTCTGACGTGCCGAACGAAGACGTGTTTTCGACTATTTCTGGCCGATGCAGGTTTGGTCATTTAGGGGTTAGCCAAATTTTGTGCTAGGTCACATAACCGTTTTTAATTATTTTTGCTCTGCACTGATGAGTCAAAGACGAAACGTAAAAATAATAAAAACGGTTATGTGCCCTAGCACAAAATTTGGCTAACCCCAAAATGAAATAGAAAAACATATTTTCTCTTGAAATTGCCCATCTTGCTATATATGAAGCCTTACTTTTGAGAAGGGACTAAGCAAAAATCACTTGAAAATTTTCAATGATATATGTTCCAGAAACGGCGGGTCCGATCGATTTAGTGTCTTCTGCAAAGTTTTAGGTAATTATAAGAACTATGAAAAAAAATTTAGTTCTGCGAAAAAACAAATTTGTTCGATTTTTATTTTGAGAAGAACACTTAAAATTCAAATACAGCAAAAAAAAATTTTTTGGATTTTTTTGATATCTTGTAGCTGAAGTCCAAAGTAAAATACAGTCAAATTTGTCGATTGGAGAAATAATATTTGGAAAAGTTTCAAGTTTTCAAAATAATGCAAATTTTTTAAAATCATGAAAAATTTATTTTTACTTTTTTCAAACAAAATTTTATGAAAGAGCGCTAAATTTTCAATTAAAACGATGTTAATCAAAATTTTGCTATATGCTACCGTTCTCGATATACTGCGGTTTGAAAAAAAAATCGGGAGAAATCGAACAAATTGTTTTTTTTTTTCAACAGTACTAAATCATCATATAATTACCTAAAACGTCGCAAGAAGACATCAAATCGATCGGGCCCATCGTTTCTGAATTATATATTGTTGAAATCTTTCATACGATTTTGGCTTAGTCCCATCTCAAAAGTAAGCCTAGAGTAAAAACCTGTTTTAGTCCACCTAGTACTTTCTCATATCAACCATACTATCATATATAATACTGTGGTATTCTTCAACATAATTTTATAATCATATATAATACTGTGGTATTCTTCAAAAATTCGATTATTGAGAAAATAATCGTAATCTGTTTGTTTTCCTGTCTACTGTAAAAAAAACTATTAATTGGAGAAGATTTAAGGTCGATTTAGAAAACTTTTTACGTTTTATCGCTCTTTTCAGTGATGGTATAAAATTTTTGACACACTTTACCCTATATTTCCGGATCCGGATGAAATTCAGGAATTACATATGGGACCACAGGACCTTTAATTTGAACCGAAGTTAGTGGAAATCGGTCGCGCCATTTATGAGAAAAGTTAGAACACATATTTTCATTTTTCGCACATTTTTCCGCATAACTCCGGAGCCGGAAGTCGGATCCAAATAATATTCAGGAATTTTGTATGCGACCACAAGATCTTTCATTTGAATCTAAGTTTGTGAAAATCGGTTCAGCCATCTCCGAGAAAAGTTAGTTTCGTTTGGTCGCTTTGAATAACGCTTATGCAAAATTTGAGCCAAATAAAAAAATCCAAAAATAAAATTTCAGAAAAAAATCTGTCGTTTGCAGTGGAATTGCTCACTCTGTAAAGGCTGGAATTATATTATCATCGAACTGCTAGAGCATTGTTCGATTGAAATTCTGACACTTTCTTTAAAATCAACGTGCGTTCGTTGCCTAAACAAAACAGCAATTTCTTGATTGTAGGTTAAACAGAGAAATGTATCAAAAACTGTTAGGGCTTGAGAGTGAATTCCGAGCACTTTTGATCACCGTATTGATGATTAGCCCATTATAACCCGGGGGTTTTAAAATTTGAATCAAATGAACGGATATCATCAGTTCCATCATGTTATGTGTTGAAGATTATGGGAAACGCAAAACCACTGTTAGAAATCTTGTCTAAACGAAATTATTCCACCGTATGATATATCATACACACAAATGTTAGCATCAAATTTTACATTATTTTACACATTATTTGAGATTTTTTTTTATATATATATATCCGTTTTAGAGGCTCTGCTAATGTTTTCTCACGGATATAAGTATTAGCGCATAATTTGACCAAAAAATACAAAGAAATATATACCTTACTTTTGCACTGCCATTTCTAGTCGTTAGTAGGTCAAAGGTTAAGGTGAAATGTAGCGTCATAAAATGCGCGCAAAATTTTATCCGCTTCAGTTGAACGAACCGTCGCACAAAGCATACCAAGAAAAACGGACACATAGAAACAAGAACTTTTTTCAATGATTGAGCGCAGTGTGTTACTTCTCGTTATATTGGCTTGTAAAAAAACTGGACGTAATGAATAATAAGAAGCCAGTTGTCAGGTATTGTCTTAGGTTTCTGCTACTGTGAGTTTGTGCAACCGGTATGATGAAATATTCACATACAGAGCCGAAGAAATTTCAAACCAAGCCAAAAAAGGTCGACTCATGAGTGTGCAATAATAAGTTCACTACATTTTCTCGGAGATCACTAGCTGGGGTTTTGAAAACTTAGATTGAAATGAACAAACTTTATAGTACCCTAAACTACCATTAACTTTTTTTCGGAAGCGACTTTCGGAATTATAGCATGATGAGTCAAGAAATGTCTATTTCAACGATAACGAACCGAAGATCAAATGTCCTCTGGCCTTCGGTGCCAGAAATCATCAATAGTTTAATAATTTCTTAGATTACATTTTTGGAATACATTCCAATTATAACTAATAGTAGTTTAGTGAATCTTTTCTCAAGCACATATTTGGGGCACGAAATTAAATATAAAGTTATTTCGTAGTTCCTTATTATTCAATCGATTTTGAAAGCAAAATCAAGCGTTGATTCATTGTATTCATAATAATTGAAAAACCAATGAATTCCAATATGTTTTCCATGCTGACTGGCTCGAAGCTGACCCTCAATGTTTATCACTTTGTTTGTATATCAGGTTAATGAACGATAATACTTGGCTTGTATTCATTTCATTCAGTAGCTTGTCAATGATGAAGTTTTAGTTTTGCTATAAAAATTGCTACAATCTAAAATAATACCTGTTATACGATATTACACAGCTAAGCTTTATTGCTTCAGCAACACCAATGCATTGAACTCAACAGAATTGGACATTATTAGCATTAATAATGACAGTTACTTAGAAAATAAACGATTTCTTACAATACCCATTTTATTGTATTCAACTCGTTTTTATTTCAACACAAAACCCAATGCTGCATAAATTCGCGTCATAATTTCATATGTAATTTTTGTTCACGATATAATGCCACCGTGCCCACCGTGCATTTCTCATACCACCTCAACACGAAACAGCAGCGCGCAAGCAATAAAAAAAATGCGGAAAAGTTTATGTAAACTTTTTCAAATTTCCGTTGTTTTGGCTAAAATTTTATAATTTTGATTTGCATTTTCAGATTCTTTGTGAAATTCTGCTACAAACACTACTTTTCAGTTCTAAAATCATCCCCGTGGGTCGGAACAGTGACCGTTTAAACATTTCAAAAACCAATTACGGCTCAGCAAAGCAAAATTTCAAAATTTCAAAATTCTAAGAATACTTAGTTATGATAAATTTGATTTCGAAAACTTGAGTGTTTTTGGTTTTTCGAAAATCGGTCTAGTTTTTGAATAATTGATCAAAAACGCGATTTTCGCATTTCGCTACATTTCACCTTGAAGATCAAAATACAATTAAATTTTGAAAAACAAACTGCAGATTTAACACACAAATAAGTTGCGTTGAGCAGTTTTTCTGTTTTTGTTATCATGAAGCTGTTGGGTAGTGCAGTTCCACAGTAAACATTTTCTGAAAAATATATATTTCTGCGTATGATATATCATATGCTAGGACATAATGGGTTCACAATGTTTTTTGACGTCTAAATTGGAAGCTGTCTAATACTCCATCGAACCAAGCACGAAAAGCAAACAGAATTAGCAGACGATGTTGGAACTTTTTATCATTTAAAGCAGATTTAAAAAAAGTAAGCTTTAAGATACATTTCTGATTAGTTTTTAACGAATTATCGAATCAATAGTTGGCAGCGCTAGAAGCACAGAAGGAATCCTGAACATGGTTTCAAGATTACGTTCTTCTCAGTCGATGCCAAAGGTATACCCGATGGCCAAACACGCTTCCGAAGTGTGCTCGCGTTCGTGTTGTTGGTTTTCATCAGCTAAATCTCGCTCAAAATATGACTTGTGCGCCCAGTACTAATCTTTGTGATCTCTGCTAGCTCGCGTCCTTTTCGCATTTTGGTCGATTAACACCATTTCATGTGTTTTTTCGACATCGTCATGCGCATCCGAGGCGGAGGACCTGCCGCTGCGGACTTCATTGGCAGCGTAGTTTCGTCCATTAGTACGATTAGTAACGATCCCGCTCTTTCTTACTGTTCATCCTTTCGCTGTCACATTGCTAAATGAGTGTCAAACCGAATTCGCTGTGTCACCTGATTTCTCAAATTAAGAAATTGCAGTGCCTGTAGCAGCGCTTGACTCGCTGATTTTCAATGCGAATATAAAATCAGATAAATAGCTATCATCAATCATTCAGACGTAATCATTTGATCCCAAATCATTTCACATCAACTCTAGTCGACAGTAAAAATTTACTGACAGTTGTGTCATTATTATTGCAACGGTGTTGGGACGCAAGTTTCGAGTTCTGCCCCATAACTAATCGGCTGATTACGAACTAATTATGGCATGAACGACTCTCGCCCGCATTCAAACGCTATAAAGCTATCACTTTCGGTTCAAACCCCTGCCCGACTAGCAGCCTTGTGCTGTTTTTGTTTTCTTTCTGCTTTGTTTTTCTAGTGATTGCAAATCCCCATTGACGCAGAAATTGGTATTGTTTTCTACGGGGCTTTCAAGCTCCATGACACAGGTGCCTTCCTAACTGTTGCGAACAAACGCTTGTAAATAACAAAACAAAAAAAAATGAAAAGCGCCGAATCAATTCAAATTATGCAAAACTAGGTATAATCTGATCGACGACGAACGACGAAACGAACAACTGCACACTTATGGTGATATACTTCATACCAATGAAGAAAGGTAACCTGACAATGTCATAATCCAATTCGGGAGGGAGCAACACCTTTTGGGTGTTTTACACCGGGCGGCCTTCGTGTCTAGGCCCAGGCCGCGATATAATGGCTATCAGGTCTTTTCACCCAACCCCCAACTCCCTTCAAGTGGCGAGACTTGCATCGTGTGAAACCCCGCCGATGCACTCGATTTCGGCGCACAGGTTTCGACAGGTGGTCGCCGCCACAATGGGGAAAGCTGAATGGTTCTTCCAAACTGAGGATTAAAATCCAAACCCGCGTGAAATCGACACCGACCTGCTCCAAATTCCTTTGATCTTTCGACAGCGGCCTTTGCTCCGCGGGGTTACCGAAGCACGCCTAATTATCTCATCGGTTCCAATAAATAACTCTACCTGCCTGCCGCTAGGAGAGAATTCGTAGGGCCCCTGCAACCTCCGAGTGCTACTGGGACACATGTTCCGCCACTTGTCGAAGCACCTCTCGAAGAGTTTTCACCTGCTAATGCTAACGAGTTTCGTTAAGTGCCCCCCCCCATTGTAAAGAATCTCTTTGGTTCCATGTTCAGAAAAGCGCTCTAATCTCGATTTTCAACAACCTAATCATGGAGAAATTGATTTCGGATTCCTACTTTGTTGTTCAACTCTATCTTGTACCGCAGCAGCACAAAAACAAACAAATCCACTTCTGTAATTCTTTTGTTGGTGTTGCTGATTTCCTTTCCCTAGTTTTTTTTTTGCTACTTCAGCCAGGAAAGTAACACAAGCTCCATCCAGTCGAAAGCGCGCACCGAATTGCTGGTAGAAGTGCTGCTTCACTAGAGTCGGAGCTTCTTTTTTTTCTGCTGCTGTTGCTGTTCACGGTCTTTAGTTGCCGTAACATCTTTATTTTAGTTTTTGCTGCTCCTCCTGTGCCGACCGATGTCTGGATCTGAGGAGATAAGAGACAGTGGCCATCGTAAATAAGTTTGATCAAGATTGAATTGTTTTCCGGTTTCTGCTTCCGATTCCGACCTTCAAGCAATGTGCCAAATTAGTGTCAGATATATTCATTTTCAGCTGACCACAGCTGGTTGAGAAGGTTCAAAGAAGCGAAAGTCGTTATAGCTGACGAGACACCGGCTTTCATCTTCAACCACCCGCTCCGGATCAGACGCTGTTTTGAGCCACCCCCCAAACTTGGGAAACAAACACTCGTTTTCCAGCTCTCTGTCAGCATATGGATATTTGGGTGCCAATATTTCAGGGCCATCTCTAATTTTGTTAAGCAGGAGCACTCAAAAATTTAAGCACCTCAAAAAAAGTCCCTATGCAAAATTTGAGAAAAATCGGATTAGGGTTTTCGATCCTAAAAAATCACCTATATAAACTATATAAAATTTTCGGAATCGAATTTTTTTTATGTCAAAAGTTTTAGAATTGTATAAAACGTCAAGATTTAGTGTCATTTCTAATTTTTTTTTAATCGGCCGATTTCGCTCAAATTTTCAATAGGACTTTATTCGAGGTGCTTAAACTTTTGAGTACTATCGCTTAACAATATTAGAGATGACCCTAGAGTATTGGCACCCTAATGGCCAAAACTCCCAAGGCTTGGATCAAAACAACTTCATCTTTCTGAGAAATTATTCAATTTCGAATAGTTTTGATAGACATACCGGAATAATATTCTTCGATGACGGACATCGCAATTAACACATTCTATACGATATGATGGCGAAGCTCTTGCTTCGATTTCTCCCGGGAAAAGCATTTCTTATTTTGGCCTCGAATCACGTACTTCTGGTCACCATCGCGAGGGCGTGGCTGATTGAGATGAAAAAATTTCGCGAAAATAAGTTTGTGTTTCAGTTTCACAATTTTTTTACAAATTTGGATGCAGACGAAGAGCGATTCTGTTCTATATGCCGGTATCGAGTTTTGTCCGGATCCGATTTTCTGTTCCGGAGTATGTCGGTTGAATGTGGCCGGCTAGAAAATTAAGAATTAATAAAGGTCAGTATTCCAAAAGGGTAAAGCTCATGAATTATGCACATTGATTTGCATCAATACGTAGGTCTCATTGGTCATTCGTCACTGTTCAAAATCATTCAGATCTGAGTTCTGGTTCCTGAGATAGAGTTGTTGTTGAGTATGACCGATTAAAAAATCTGCCTTTATTTTATACTTTTAGTTTAAGAAAATATGAATTATAGAATCAATACATAAATTCGAGCAGTTTCGTGTAGTGTAGTGTTATATACCATTCGACTCAGTTCGACCAGCTCGGAAAGACATTTTCTGTGTAAGATTTGTTTTACCGGATAATTTTTTCAAAGGTTGCCTAACCGATTTCAACAAGCTTTGGTTCATTTGAAAGCCACTATTAATCAAGTTCGACGATCGAATGGCTATTCTTTACGTTTCGTCTTCGACTTGTCAGTGCAGAACAGTTTGAATTGTGTCCAAAGCACAAAACGACCTTCCGCCAAACCCCTAAATAACCAAAATCTGTGATCGGCCAGTTCAGTCGCCTATTCGTTTCCTTTGGGACATCAGTCAGAAAAGACATTGCCCTTCGGCGCAATACAAAAAAGTGGTTCGCAAATGGCGTTAACTTTACGTCTGCTTGGCGGTTCAAATTGAACTGTAAGTTTTTGCACTAAGCAGTGCAATTTAAATTGCTCTGCACTGACGAGTCGAAGACGAAATGTAAAGAATAGTGAAATCGGTTTTGTGCCCAAAGCACAAAACGGCTTTTAGCTAAATCACTAAATAACCAAAGATCAAATGGCTGTCACTTCGGGTTCCGGAGATATAATGGCATAAGTGACGTAACCGACAAAATGAATTTTGTTTCTTAACTTTCAATTTTTTTTGAAAAAGCTTAACCGAGTTCCCCAAGATGTGGCTCGTTAGTAAGCTACTTTTGGGTCATTGATCAAGTTCTAAGTTTAAATGGATGAATGGTATAAGTGACGTATCTGAAAAAAAAACGCACTTCCCCGGATCGATGTGAATAGCAAACAAAGATCAGAATAATAAAAAATTTTACCATCATATCATGTCTTGATGTTTCTGTGCTGTCCTGGTATATACTTGATACTTGATTGTTTTCGATACTTCATCGAAGAAATCAAGAAATTGTACGATATCTTTTCAGTCTCAAAATTAGTTATTATATCTTCCTAATTTATTGATGAGGTATTCCAATTTCATGAAATCTCAAGTAGCTCTGTTTTCAAATAGAATACAATTCAATATACTGCTTCAAAATCAGATAAGAGAAATGCTTATGATATTGTTTTATTCTGAGTTCTGAAATATCAAATAACTAAAAAAACTCGTCTTCTATGAACATTTTGTTCTTGATTTGATATTACAATAACAGAATTTTATTTTTTTTTGCATTTTTCTCAAGCAGACTTTGTTATGATTTTTGATATTTTAACTTTTATTTCAAACTAAAGAATGATAATTTCTACCATTGAGATGTTTGGGTTAATAATAAAATATGTTATTTGTTTGCAAATCACTACCGCTCAACACTATTTACTGCTTACTCTCAACAAGCTTAGGCTCATCGGAAAGCTTCTATTAAATTTTTGATCAAGTTCAAAGGCCAAACTGCGGCCACTTCTGGTTCCGGAGATATAATTGTATAAGTGACCTAACCGACAAAACGCCCGTATTTTAACACTCAATTTTTTTCTGAGATGGCAAAACCAATATCAACAAGCTTAGGTTCGTTTGAAAGCTACTACAAGTTGGTAGGTCAAATGGCTAGCACTTCTGGCTCCGGAGATATAATTGTATAAATGACCTAACCGACAAAACGCCCGTTTTTTACCACTAATTTTTTTCTCTGAGATGGAAAATTCAATTTCAACAAGCTTAGACTCGTTTAAAAGTTACTACACGCTCGTAGATCAAATGGTTATAACTTCTGATTCCAGAGATAGCATATAGCAAAGGCATAAGTGGCGTAACCGATAAAACGTATTTTTTCATCGCTCAATTTTATCGGAGCCGGATAAACTAATATCAACCAGCTTAGGCTCGTTTGAAAGTTATTGATCAAGCTCGAAGATCAAATGGCTATAACTTCTGCTTCCGGAAATATTATGGTATAAGTGACGTAACCGACAAAATGCAATTTTTCAACGGTCAATTTTTTCTGGATATAATTAAACCTTCTTCATCAAGCTTCAGGACGGTTTCATAACTACAGGGTCCGGCACTCGAAGTGTAACCAATTAAAAAGGTCATAAATTCAGATTGGAAAATTACTTTTACTTAATTCAAAGTACAAAATGTGTAAAAATAATACAAAATTCAGAATCAATTCACTTTTGCTCGATATGACCACCTTTTGCCTTGACTTGATGACTTGAGAGAGCGACGGAGTTGCTTCGTTTGGCCGAATGTGACTTGCAGGTATTTTGGCCCACTCGCGGACAATAACTTTTTTCAGCGCCTCGAGACTGGTGTATCTTTTAGTTCGGACTTTGCTCTCCAAAATGGCCCAAAGAGCCCATCTGGTGAATTCGAGAGCCATTGTGTGGACGTGATGAAGTTCGGAACGTTGTTTTTCAGCCATTCTTGGTTCACTCGAGCTTTGTGAGACGGTGCCGAGTCCTGCTGAAACGTCCATGGTCTGCCACCGAAATGTTTGTCTGCCCACGGCTTCGAAGCAACCTCCAGAATACTTTCCCGATAATATGTCGCATTTACCTTGACGCCAGGCTCGATGAAAACGATTGGAGAGCGCCCATCTGCGGTTACAGCGGCCCAAACCATTATCTGTTGCGGGTGCTGCCTCCTGGTGGCCAATCGATGACTCAAATTCTCGTATGAACGGTCGGTCAAGTAAACCCTATCGTTTTGAGAGTTTACGAATTGCTCAATTGGAAAAATTTTCTCGTCAGAAAATACAATGTTCGGAAATTGACCGCTTTCGGCCAAACGAAGCAACTCCTTCGCTCTCTCCAGTCATCAAGTCAAGGCAAAAGGTGGTCATATCGAGCAAAAGTGAATTGATTCTGAATTTTGTATTATTTTTACACATTTTGTACTTTGAATTAAGTAAAAGTAATTTTCCAAACTGAATTTATGGCCTTTTTAATTGGTTACACTTCGAGTGCCGGACCCTGTACTACAAGGTCATTGATCAAGGGCGAAGTTCAATTGAACTACACTTTTGGTTTTGGAGATATAATAGTATAAGTGAGGTATCCAAAAAAAATGAACTTTTGTCAGACCGCTGTATTTTCTCGGAGATGACTATAGTGATTTTGACAAGCTGAGGCTCATTTGAAAGCCTCTATTGGATTTTAAATCCAGTTCAAAGATTAAATTGCGGTCACATCCAAATATATCCGAAGATATAATGGCATAAGTGACGTAAACGATCAATCGCATTACCGCTCAATTTTCTTCGAGATTGATGAACCGATCTCAAAAATTTAGGCACGTTCGAGACCATTTTTGGATTGTGGATCAAGTTCGAATATTACATGACTAACACTTTTGAGTTTAAGAAATATAATCGTATAAGTGGCGTAACCGATAAATGATTTTTTTCTATCCGCACAATTATTTCAGAAGGTGATATATGATCAGTTTCAAATGTATCGTTGCTGATACACCTGGTTTGAGTAATGTTGCCGAATATGTGACGTAAGCCCTGAAGTAGGTTTTTGTGAGACTACCTGATTCAATCTAAATGAAAGTCTAAATTCGTGGTTAATAAAAATCCTAATATAAAAATTAAATAAAAACTACAAAAAATGTTTTATTCAGTCTGTCTCAATGACAATAGAGAGGTCTTATCATAACACAAGGTGGATTAAAAATAGGTTTGTATGTATTTTTTTCTGTGTTGTATTCGATAGATTACTTCAATGTAGTGGCAGAAGGCAAATCGGATAAAAATAACTTTGTTTAGAAAACTGTAATGGGAAAAAACTGTAATTAAATTCAAAAGCTCGATAAAAACATTAAGTGTAAAATTAATTCGGACTCAGATTTTGTTATGCAAAAATGGAGCGGGTAATTTCGCCGAAAGTAGTTTCGCCGAATAGGTCATTTCGCCGAAAGTCGTTTCGTCGAAAGGGTCATTTCGCCGAAAATAACATGTATGGAAGCGGCGGCCCCTTGCATACAAACCTGTAACCGCCTCGTTTGCCCGGTCTACTCAAAGCTAGGTTTCTTTGCCTTAGTTAGCGCACACGAATCAAATCGATGTGGCGAAGCCGCATTAGATATTTGTTCGTTTAGTACACGGAAACTACCACATACATTTGCTTGGTAGATACACCTACGCAATTGCATTGATGCTTAGTGGCTAATAGTCAACAAGTTTCCTTGGGGACTCTGTTCTAAGGTTCATGAATCAATCTTTAGTCAAGAAGTACAATTGTAGGTCAACAAAACGGGCGTTAACGTATTATCATTCATTTGTGTTTATTTTAAATCCATTCCAATTATAATATTAAGACAATTGCAGGAATCGGCGAAATGACCCTTTCGGCGAAATGGCTTTCGGCAAAATGACATTCGGCGAAGTGACCCATTCGGCGAAATGTCATTCGGTGAAATGACCCTTTCGTCGAAATGACCCTTTCGGCGAAACGGCCTTCGGCGAAATGACCCTGATCCGTCATGGGAAAAAACTTAAAATAAATTCATAAGCTCGATAAAAACATCAAGTGCAAAATAAATTCGGACTCGGATTTTGTTATGCAAAAAATCATTTAAAAAATAATTGCAATAAACCGGGAACGAATATACCCTGATGGGCTAGTCGATGCCTTTCATGTAACCCACCTGCGTTAAATTTTCCTAACCCCGAACATAGGGTCAGAGTTTTTCTGGCGGAAAGAGGCGAATGGTCTTAAGGTTAAAACCTGTATATTCGAAAAAAGATTGCAAAATGTCCACTGAAAAAGACTAGGTATGCCAAATCAGGTTAAAACCAGAACCGGTTCTTTTGAAATCAATGTTTCTTTCTAGTTATTTTTTTAATTAGTTTCAAACTTCGTCAGTATCTTCATGTAGGTTTTGGTAGCCTTCGGTTTCCAGATTTCCTTTGTTCCAATCTTCCTGTGTTTCTACGAACAGTTTTATCTGTTTTTTTACTGACGAGTGAATAGTTTGGATTTTCGTGATATGCGAGCAAAATTTCAACTCAATGTTCTACTTGTTTCTATTCAATTTCCACAAATGAAGAGTAAATGTTAAAATCAAACTGTAGGCATGATGCTACACACACATCTTTAAATTGAGAGGTGTGCAGTTTTCTATAATGGACTATGAATAAAATATTGCATCAAGTTGAACAGTTTTTGATCGATACGAACTATAATTTATTTTTTCCTTTAAGTGCTCACAAATCTGTTAGTGAGCAATTCTACGTGAAATCGAAAGGCGTTCTAGGTTTTTTTTTTAATTTTTGATCATGAGAATTCGAATCTCGATTGAGTTTTATATTTTTTTTACTTTTGAGAAGGGCATAAGCCAAAGTTTCTTGAGAACTTTCCTAAAACTGTATCTTATAAACGGTTTGTTAGATTGATTTGTTGGTTTCGGAAAGGATTCAGGTAACTTGTGGGACTATATGGAGAAAGTACACGCTGTGAAAAAAAGTTTGGGGTTTTATTTTGTTCTGAAAATAGAACCTAAAAATCAATTTTCTCGAAAAAGGTATTTTCGATTTTTTTATATGCGTACTATAGCTCAAGGCGGAGATAAACTGTTGTGCACTGATGCATCGAAGACGAACATAAAGCTAATAAAATAGGTTAACCCCTAAATGAAAGTGTTGATATCACATTCTCTTTGTGGAATTTGACTATTCTGCTTCCACAGACCTAACGTAATGAGCTATTGCATGGCAAGTGCTAGGATTTTATTGAAACCAACTATCCTTGTAGATCAGGGTTAAAAAAACGACAAATGAATTGTTAGAGGAAGTCAGCTCTGGATCACATTTTACAGCTGCTTGTGGGATTGTAAGGCCTTTTATTTCAAATCTTGATTTCACACCGATTGATTAAGGAAAAAATTGGAGTGTTTTGCAGTATTTGATCCCTGTTTCCGATACTTTCGGTACCGAAAACAGGAAATAGTTTGCTAGTATGGCAAGGTGTCTGTAGTTGTAGTAAAAAAATCAAATGTTTCGGGTTTCTTTGTTGTCTGCCACCCCACACAAACTGACATCGGCGACTCCGGCATTTTCAGTTCTATCTACGGTAGAGTTTTCCCAATCGTTACTCACTTGCAACCTCTCATTATGCTACTACCGCGGTAGCACCCTGCCGATCCAGCTGGTCACCATAAGACCCACGTACAGGCAAGAGATAGGGACTTGTGAGTTTCGACTCGCCATTCGACGACCTAAGAGTCGCTAGCTTTGCAAAACTAACGCCCAAAATTTATT
Organism: Malaya genurostris; assembly: GCF_030247185.1. Lineage (NCBI taxonomy): Eukaryota > Metazoa > Arthropoda > Insecta > Diptera > Culicidae > Malaya > Malaya genurostris. The sequence continues at coordinate 39,291,299 of NC_080570.1, read as the reverse complement.
TGCGTCGCTCATCTGAACATAAAGTGGAAATTTTGCCATTAAATCTTTACGGATTTCGAAAAGTGACACTTATTAAATTCCAAATTATAGCGTTCGAGTATTTTGTCTGCAAAAGTAAAATTTATGATTGCATAAATCATGGTCAGGAAAAATGTGCTTTTCCGACGATGAAATTAGCACCATTCGAATTCTGATGTTTATTCACAAAGCTATAAAAAAAAGTATTTTTCAATTTAGTAGCAGTACTGGAACTAACAAACGGCCCCAGGTAACAGGTGGTTTCTTTGATCGGGTGCGAAGCTTTCGTACGACTTTCCACTTTTAATTTTCGGCAATGGGATGGAACTACTGACCGACTAACGGTAAAGCGTGCCCGCGATGGACCTACCGGCCATAGTCGGTTGCCCGCCCGTTACCCTCGCTTCCCCATTCCTATTATTGTTATGACGATAACCATAGGGAAGTGATTGTGCAAATCGCGCGAGATGCACGGTGCTGCGCCTGTTTCGGAGTGATTGACTGACGAACTTTATTCGACTCGACAGCAAAATGAAACAAAACCAAAAAAAACAACAACCAAGAGTCAGGTGTTGAATTTCACCCGAAGCTCGGAGGGGAAATGATGCACCTACCGAAAGTCGACACCAGCCCGTGAGGGAGCCGACGCCGACGACGGTTCCGCCGATGCCGGTGATGCTGATGATCGGTGCACGTCAGTGCAATCTCCGATTCGTGAGATTGAGCTTGAGTTTTAGAGCTTTTCATATTTCATCTTCTTCGTCCGTGGACAACGAGCGCGGTAATGGTTTGCGGTAAGGAGATATTCTTGGCATGTTGTAAATTAATTGGATGCTGGCTGATAACTGTGTAGTCGGTTGTGTTAATGGACGCGAGGTAATTGGGTTGCCTGCCGTTTTCGGTTAGCTGGGAAAAATGTTCACATGATGAATGTAGGCTTTCGAAATGCCTCCTCCTGCATCTCATTCCCGTTTTGCAGCGAAAGTTTTTTTTTGCAATCGAATGAAAGTGATTTTTTTGCAGTTGGGACCAGTCCGATGGTGTACAAGGGGGTGAGGATAAAAGATCCGAAAACGTTCATAGTTTCATAGAAATCCAAGCAAATAATTTAAAAATTGTAAGGCCAAACCCGCAGCTTTCAAAATTTATTCGACTCTGTGACCTTTGGTTTTAAATTCATTATAAGAAATCATATAAAAAGGTTTTCAGTTATGTTTATCTCGTTTTTTGGAGTCTGGTAAAAAAAACTCGAAAACCAGATTGGAAAAAAAGACTAACAAACGAAACACAACTATGGAATGAAAACTTGCGAAAACAAAGTCAAACAGTTTTATCTTGCAATTGTTTGTCGCCTCTTCATAGACTGTATTATGAGATTTTGCCGTTTGGTTTCGGTCTTAGCACGGTTCGTTTTTGACAACCTGATCGTTCGATTGATTGACATATTAGAAAAGTGGCAATCTCTCTCATTTTTTTTTTCGTTTCGGCTCATCAGTGCAATGACAGATTCTGTTGAACTGCTAATGCCATCGTAACTACATTTCCTTCATACCGGAATTTTCGAACGAGATTAGTGTTTATAAAGTATCGAATCAAGAAATGTACACTGCATTTGAAAACCTCAACGCAGCAAAAGTTCCTGGATTTGACGGAATAGCATCCATATTTAATAATTATTCAATTTAATTCTTTATTTGGTACAGGAAAAAGCAACCCACTGAAGTTAATACATACTAAGTGTCTCTCTCTCCAGCAGGCATAGAACCTCCTCATCTTTTGTACCAAGTGATTATTCACATCCAATTATAATTAAATACAAGATACACTCACAAACCATTAAATTATACTTAACACTCACAAATTTAATTTCATGAAGCATTCGTTTATAAGAAAATTCATCTTTAGGTCAGGATTTACAAAATAAGATTAAAATCAAATAAAATCTAACAACAATTAAATATACCGATCGTTCTTGATAACGGTTCGTTCTTCGCGTATATTTTCTGAAACAATTAGCAAACGAACACACAACACCGCTCCGCCATCATTTCAATTTTTCTCTAAAGCAAGGAATATTTCTTGAAGTATAAAAATCCTCCTTCTTAGTACTAGTCTTCGAATTAGACTCAAAATCGTAGTCATTTAGAGGTTTTTTGTATTCTTCGTAACATGTGCTATGTAACTGTCCCACAATGACGCAACTACGTATCCGGGTTTTTGGTTCTCCATACATGGTTAAGCCTGTGTATGCGGAGCTAAAACTAAAGGATATTCTATCGTTTCTCACCCAATGTGGGTAGGGAGCTATAGTCAGAGGGGTTCATCGTTCTTCCTGGAGTGAATGAATCCTTTCTGTATTGACTTTAAATAGGTTTTAGAAGATTGTTTGGCATCCTTTATGGGTACCGAGTTTTATTCTACCCGTACATAATGCAAATCGTTCTGCATTCTTCCGGGAATGCAGAATGGTTTCGCTTTTCTAAAATCTCTCCATCCTCTCGGGGACTGGAGGTTTTATTTACTGTGCATTTTGGCACCTGCAGTTTCTTTATGTTTTGTGCTGCTTAACAACCTCACCCACTCCACAATTTCCTTCCATGTTCCTTTTATCCTTACCTTCCCATAAGGAAATTGATGAGAAACTACGACTTGGAAATTGATGAGAAACTACGCCTCTCCAAATAACTAGGGCAACGTGCCACTTGAGCCAATTTGTTCTGATTCCTGATTCCATTTAGGGGTTTTTGGTACCGCACGTGTCCCAGTTTGTTCTGAGGACACATGGCTGTTTCCTTATGTTTACGTTTCGTCTGCGACTCATCAGTGCATTAGCAGTGCAATGTTTAACTGCTAATGCTACTTCGCGGTTCAAGTTAATGCTTTTTACATATACACTTTTTGCACCGAAGTGCCTTGCCTTTTTTGAAATACCGAATGAAAACAAAAATACTGCTTAGCGATTTATGCTGAACCGGCTTCGTGTTTTCCAAATCTACTTAAAAATATGATAAATGAAACAATATCTCAACAAATAAAACATTACATAACCACAAAACTATTTTTAAATTTTTTTATAATAAATGGTAATACAATTGCCAGTTGTTTTGTTTCGGTTGTAGAGGTTTTAACCTTAAGGTTATTTACCTTTTCGGGTCAGAAAATCTTTCTAACCCTATGTGGGGGTTTGGGAATCATGCCTAGATGGGCTGCATGAAAGGCATCGACTAACCTATCACTTTACACCCGTCCCCTAGAAATTCTAGTGTTATATACTATTCGACTCAGCTCGACGAGATCGGAAAATGTCTATGTATGTTTGTTTGTATGTATATATGTATGTGCATCTTTCAAAGATTTTGCGCTACCCACTCAAATTTCTCGGGTATGACTGAATTCATTTCAACAAGCTTCGTTTGAAATGATTTGTGTTTTAGTCTTTGTTAAGAAGTAGAGCCGTTTTGAGCTAGTTTTAAATATGATCAGTATCTAACAGGGGAAACAGATTGGAAAATTGACATGCGAATGCAATTATGTAATGAAAACCGCGAAAATGTTACCGCAAAGACGGGACTCGAAGCCGTAACTAATTCCTAACCGGGGAAATTGTTTTACCAATTAAGATACCCCACAATTGAAAAAAAAAACGCGAATAGAAAGTCAAATTGACTTGACGAAAACCGAGCATGCTTTGCTGTACTTGGTCGCTACTGCATTCACTTTCCACTCCTACCCACGAGTCTATTTTTTCCCTTCTAGCCTGCCGCCGACACTGATTCGAGATTTTGTTTTTTGTCTATTTCTAGTTTCTAGTCAAATGGACTTTTTCTTCATGGGTTTTTCATATGCAGGGTAGTTTACTTGGCCAAACAATTTCTCCGGTTAGGAGTTAGCTATGGGTTCGAGTCCCATCTCGGCGGTAACACTTTTGCGGTTTTCATTACAGAATTGCATTCACATGTCAATTTTTCAATTTGTTTTCCCCGTTCGTTTGAAAGTTAAGTTACTATTGAGTCATTGATCGAGGTCGATGTTCAAATGGCTATCACACTTCCGGAGATATAATTACATAAATAACGTAACCGACAAAACCTATACTTTTCTTATCGCTTAAATTTCTCGGATATGGTTTAACCATTATCAATAAGTATAGGCTCATTTAGAAGCTACTATTGAGCTTAAATGATTTTCATTTCTGTTTCCGAAGATATAATGGTATAAGTGACGTAACCGACAAAACGGAATTTTTCTATCACCGCAATTTTTTTTCGGAATTTAGAGTTAAATCGCCAAATTTCGACAAACTGAGGTTTCAGCTTTCTTCACGTTTCGCCTTAGCTTCATCAGTGCATAAAGCAGTTCAAATTGAACTGCCTAACAGTTCAATTTGAACCGCCAACTAGAAGCAAAATTTACACTATTTATTAAACGACGTTTTCGATACTGATCGCCGCAGAGTGTGAACATTTAGGGGTTTTTTTGTTTGTACAAACAAGTATACATTTTACTTCAGCTTTATCACGTTTCACCTTCTAGCCTTCGAAAGGATCTCGTTGCAATATTCGAAAAGTCGTTACATAATCATTGTAAACTTTGCGTCTACTTAGCGGCTCAAATTGAACTGTTAGGCGGAGATGGCAGTTCAATTTGAATTTCTTTAACACTAGATATACGGATTTTGGTTATATACCTTTTCTACTGGAGTGAGCCAATTTGACTTACACAAGAAAGTTGAAGTTTTTTTCAAAGAAAAAGTTCCAAATCAATTTAAATAAAAATGTTTACCATCAAAACAATCATGGAAATTATTTTTCTTGTATAAACTCTTGTTTTGAAACAGATTTTTTGCGAACGAACATAAAGTGATCAAATGTTTTATGAGTCAAATTGGCTCGGTTCGTAAATCTAGTGTTAAGCACTGATGAGCCGAAGGCGAAACGTGAAGAAAGCTGAAATAAAATATGTGTGTTTTGGAACAAAAAATGTTCAAATTAAGACTTATTTTATGGTTTGGATCTTTAATTCAGTTCGAAGTTTGTTTCTGGAGATATAATGGTATAAGTGACATAAACGACAAAACGCCCTTTTTCGCTTGTTTTTCTCTCCTAAGACTGAACCGATTTCAACAAGCTTAGGTTCGTTTAGAACAGGGGTTCCCAAAGTGGTCGATATAGACCCCTTGGGGTCGATATCCTTTTTGCGGGGGTCGACGTAAATGAAAACTGACTATGGGGGTCGACGAGGTCTAGAAATCGACGCCCTATTGTTTGATATAAGTTATATAAGTTATTAGAATTATTTACGCTAAAAAAGTTGTGTTTATTTGACCATCCGCAAAAATTGGTAAGTATTTTGCATCACTATTAAAAAAGTAAGAAATTAAATTTTCAAAAGAATTTGTTGATGGGGGTCTGAGACCGAAGTTAATTTTAGTAAAGGGGTCCATGACTCAAAATAGTTTGGGACCCTCTGGTTTAGAAGCTACCATTAGTTCATTGAACAGGTATGAAGTTCAAATGGCTGTCACTTACGGTTCCGGAGATATAATGGCATGGGTGTCGTTAACGACAAAACTCATTACCGCTCAATTTTCTCGGATATGGATGAATCGATTTCAGTAATTTAAGACTCTTTCGAGATTTATATTGCATTGAGGATCTAGTTCGAAGATCATATGGCTGAAACTTTAAGTTTGGGAAACGTGATCGTAAAAATGACATAACCGACAAATAACCTTTTTTTTTCTATCCACAATCCAATCCAATGATCTAGTTCAAATATATTGTTGCTGATAGAGGAATGTTGCCGAATATGGAACGAAAGCGCTGAAGCATGCTCTTAATGAGACTGTGTCAATGACAAGCGAGAGGCATCGCTAGGTCGTTTAAGAAAGACAATTTTTGTGTGATGAAATTTTCAGATACTGAAAATTTTCCAAATGTATGAAAGAAAATAAGAAATTTACTACCTTGATCAAAAAGTTTCCGGAATTTGTTCAGAAAATTAAAATACAATATTATTCGCCAAAATCATATTGTTCCCCTCAAAGTACACCTCATCGACTACAACACACTTATTCCAGCGCTTGATGTAATCCTCAAAACATTTTATATATTCAGTTTTCGGTATGGCCATGGCGATTTTAATCGATTTTTAATAATCTCATCTCAGGTGCTGAAACGCGTGCCACGAAGCGGTTTCTTGAGTCAAAAAAGTCGCAGGGAGCCAAATCAGGTTAATTCGGTGGTTGCTGAATGGTATTCGTTTCGGTTTTATGTTCGCGGATAACGATGGCATTGTGTGACGGTGCGTTATCGTGATGCAAGATTCCGAGTTGTTTGCCTACAAATCTGGCCCTTTTCGGCGAATTCCTGCACACAAACGTCTCATAACTCCTTTGTCATCTATCTGATAGTCAATTTGCGGTCTACGGTCATCCATTCTAAAATTTTGTTGATATTTTCGTCGGTTTTCGCTGTCGATGGGCTACCGCTTCTCTCATCATCATTCACAGACTCACGGCCCCTAAAACGTTAAACGACTGTTTTCTTCAGAGTATCATTGCCGAAACACTCTTCTAACATTTGCAATGTCGTCGCACCACCGAAACCGTTTTTAACGCAAAATTTAATGCAAACTCGTTGTTGCAAATTCAATTCCATTTTGGAAATTGTACAAACTCGAAAAAACTCACAATGGCAGATGTACTCAATACAGCGTGACTTTTACAAATGTCCAGGTATCAAGCTGAAAATTTGATAGAATCTCAATGACAGATGTGGCAACCTACAAAAAAAAAACAAAAAACAAAATCGTATCGGGTGACTGAGATCGCCACACGGTGGTGATTTCGAGAACTTTTTGATCAAGGTAGTGATGATGCTTCCAATCCCACGAAAGGTGACACTCTGTTTTATTGGGTTTTGGCATCGTACCAAAAATTGGAAAACTAAGAAGGCCCATAAAAATGGCAATGATTAGTAGAAAGAATAGGTAGATGAAAGTGTGTAAGGAAAATGGCGCAAGTGCTGAGTTAATTTTGATGGGTAGCGTTAAATCCAAATTCTGGACATTTAGCCTAAAAGAGGGGGTTGAAAAAAGGGTGCATAAACATAGCTTAAAGGAGTGATTTTTTAAGAGGTATAAGATTTGATTTAAAAAAACCTGTTTTAATCCACCTAGTGGTGTAATGATGCCTTTCTCATGTACATATAATATTATGGTATTCTATTCAAAAATTTTCTCTTCGATTTTTGAAAGAAACCAAGTGATTGTTTATGCATAACATACATAATAAAACAGTGCTTTGATTGCGTAAGCCATCCTTAAGAGAACGAAATGGGTTCAATATTATATGCACTTCCGGCACCAGAACCCGAGAACCGGTATAATCAAAGTCGGTTAGTCGGATGAAATTCAGGAATTCCGTATGGGACCGGGAGACCTTTCATTTGAATCTAAGTTTGTGGAAATCGATCAAACCATCGCTGAGAAAAGTGAGTGAGATCCATTTTGGTATATATGACCAAAATTTCTGGTACTTCCGGAACCGGATACCGGGAACCAGGATAGCCGGAATCGGTTTGTTTAGTTGCCTACTGATAATGACTATCGATTTGTGTAGTTTTGAGACCAGTTTAGAAATTTTTTTACGTTTTTTGCTTCGCCGGTTTAAGTGACGGTGTACAATATTGAACACACTTTACCCTATAATTCCGGAACCGGAAGTCGGATCCGGATGAAATTCAGGAATTCCGTATGGGACCACGAGACCTTTCATTTGAATCCTAGTCAAAATATGTCAAAATCGGTTCAGCCATCTCCGAGAAAACCTAGTGAGATTATTTGACACACACACACACACACATACATACACACACACACACACACACACACCACACACACACACCACACACACACACCACACACACACACACACACACACACAGACATTGCTCAGCTCGATTAACTGAGTCGAATGGTATATGACACTTGGCCCTCCGGGGCAATTTTCACTAGTTTTTCAAGTGATTGCATAACCTTTCTATATGAGAAAGGCAAAAAGGCAGAAAATTTTAGAAAGATGATAAAATCTTCGTTGGAATCGATAGAACGATTAATATAATTTAATGTTTGAAGATGATTTCATGCCAATGTTGGCCGCGCTCCGCATTAGATGCGCCATGCGGAAGGTCCAATTTTGGCACACTCTCTCTAACATATCGGCTGGTATTGCACGAGTAAATGCTAATATTGGCTTCCAGTGCATGAATCGTTGCTGGTTTATTCTTGTAGACATCAGCCTCAACATAGCCCACAAGAAATAGTCCAAAAGCGTTGAATCACACGATCTAGACGGCCAATTTTTAGCTCAAAACGTGAGATAAACTGTTCACCGAAGGCGGCTCTCAGTTTGATTATTGTTTTGCGTGCCGTGTGGTATGTGGCACCGTCTTGTTGAAACCACATGTTAGGCATGTCCAATTCTTTCATTTTAACCTAAAACATCGTCATGCCACACACGGTAGCGCACAGTAACGTTCCACGCCATCGTCGCCTTAGAAGATGTACGACTCGATGATGCCACCAGCCTATAATCCACACCGAATAGTGACTTTTTTTTAATGCAATGGTAGTTCTTGTAAAGCTTCTGGCCGGTTCTTCACTCCAGATGCGGCAATTTTGCTTAATGACGTATCCCTTCAACCAGAAATGAGCTTTATCACTGAACACAATTTTTCGATAAAAAAGTGAATCTTCCTCCAATGTTGTCAGCGCCCATTCACCAAATGGTAGACGTTGTATGTCGATTCATGATTAAGCTATAGACCAAACGAAACAAGTTTGACAATGACACGCGTAATCGGTCAAAAACAGTGTTGCCAAAAAGATACCATCAAAAAATCACCCTTTATGTGTTAATTTATTCCATGAGAGAGTTCAAAAATATCCTACTTAAAATGTTTTTTTGATCATTTTTACTTATTACATTTTTTTTCGAGTACAGCCTTTACATGGAATGAATTCTTCAGGCCTTTCTGAATAAAAAAAAAGTAACATGCCTCCAAGAAACGTTGCGTTACTGATCATTTTTTCCCTACTGTGCGATGTGAGAGCTGTTTGAGCTGTTTCAATGATCTCCCATTTGGGTATTTTTATGTATTACATTCAAGGTTTATTTTTATTTTCATGCCGCTATTTATCTACTAAGTTGCTTGTAATCCAAAAAATCCTCCAGTGTTGTTGCCATTGTTCAATTACCAACGTAACAATCGAAGCGGTATTTTCCAAAGGTATTTCATCATAACCACTAACGGACGCGTGCCGAGCCTGATCACTAGCGTCTTTTTTTCTCGCACGTCTCTGCTCTCTTCCTCACTCCAATCGATATGACAGCAACCTTGCTGAAGGGTCCGGCACATCGTCCGGAAGTGTTTGCTTGTCAAGTTCACCCATGCCCCTCTAAGGCTAGGTGCGTATCGTGTGAAAAGTCTCGTGGCGTCATACGAGAGCCTGTCGTTTGTCACGTGCGTGTGTGTGTGTGATACCGTCTCTGTCTGGTCTGATTATCCGGTAGCGTTGATAATGATTCCTGCTGCAGCTGTTTCTCAAATTACGTATTGACAAGCGATTAATAGGGCACGGAAATAAATGCCACTTTATAGAGCTACAAATACGGCACGAAACGGAATGGAACGAGAACGGTTTCCATTTGTGACTTCCATCGGTTGACCTGAATCTAGCCCATCATGCGAAGTCATACGCCAATAAATAGTTTGCGTCGTCTTTTCACTGATGATGGTTTCCGATCGCACCATCCTGTCATGGTTGTTATTTACGAGAAAGATTCTACCGAGCGATTTGAGTTTCTCCCAGAAGATTTTTTGGGGTTCAAAACCAACATTGATTTTTGAAAAAGATAATCCGCTACGAATATCGGTTATGATCGTGTTTGATCATGTTCCAGTCCAATGAACAACAATAAGCCCGCTACTGCTGCATCCGTTTCAATTGATAATAACCAACAGCACTCGACTGACATAAACTGGTCGATTATCATCGCTCATGACTGTGACGAAGCGTGAGAAAAAATGAAATGTTTATCCATTCTAAAGCGCGCACGCCCATATGTATGCTAGTCGACCGAGAACGACAATCCCATCATCAGCAGATGAAAATGCCTAATTGACCTACACAAACCGGAGCGAGCGTCGTCAAAGTTGACGTCGAAGGTACACGCAAAAAAAATCGACAACCGAACGAACGACCGACTGAGTGAGTGAGTGAGCGCCGCACGTGAGTAAACCGCACAAGGTCAGCGTTTGTTGTTGTTGTTGTTGTTGTTGTTGTTGTTGCAGTACGCAACCCGGCAGGGAAGGAAGAACACTTACCGGATGCGGTAAGTTGAGCGGACTCCGTTCGTTCAGGCTCTAATGGCTCTACCGGTGTTATAGCGGTCGACGAAGGAATAATTTCATCGTCATCGCAAACCAGACAAAAGCCGATCGTGACCGATCAACGACCGAACGAGGTTACCAAGGAGACGGTAAGTATTCTGGTGATAGTTGAACTGTTATGCGCGGAATGCGATGATGAAGCAGGTTTGACCAAAATATTGAGGATGAAGGATGTTAACATTGTTTCCTGGAGTAGAATGATGAGCTTTTATTTACATAAGCTGCTGTTTCATGATAGTTTCGGATCATGTTTCAAAGGATTAATAAAAAAAAACTATGCAAATTCGTTACCCACTGAATTTAATCAGCTAGATATGCTGAGAGCAAATAAAGAACTTGGTAGGCTCCAAATCCATATTTATAGCACATACAATGACATTTTTCAAGCTCGTCGTGCTGAGTTGAATTGTAAAAAACACTGCACACTTAGAACAAATCATGTGAGTTTACGTTTTTCAGACGCCTACTGAAGGAGCATCCAATTTTACTTAAATTCACCATTCAGAACATTTAAAAATGAATTATATCATTAGCTTAAAATGTATTTTTACATGTTAATAAACATGTAATATTCTGTCTATGGGGTAATGATGCCTTTCTCATATTACTTATATTTTCAAAAACATCACAATTTTTTTTCGAACTTGTATAAAATCAAAAACTCTCTTTGGGTATAAACTATCATCACTTTTTCAATTTGTAAACATTTATGTCAAGTTAACATAGATTTCAATGTGGCAACCCTGCACGCTATACAAAATTGAACAAAGCACGCTGTGTGCTAGGCGGTGGCGTTTTCTACTTTCGTACCAGAACGTACCGATTTTGCATAATTTTTTATGACAGTTTGAAAATTTTGATACTCATTGCCCCATAATTTCAGAATCGGAAGTCGGATCTGGATGAAATTGCACAGTATATTTTAAGACACTGAGAGCTTTAATTTGAATCTTGATTTGTGAAAACATGTTCAACCGTTGCTGAGAAATCGAAGTAAGTTTCCTTTTCAGAACTTTTCTTCACTGTTACCGGTGCTTTCGGAAACAGAAACCGGGGACTAGTAGTCCCGAAGCAGATTTATACATCCACTAACTAACATGGTTTGCCATCTAAATAAATTTTCCAGTAAGCTTTATAAAAATTCACAACTCGTTTCGCCATCACTTGTGAAAAAATACTCATGAAAACAGAAAATTTTTCACTTACCGCGTTGTACTACCGGAACCGAAACTCAGATATGGATAAACTTTTCGGGGACTTTTCAAGACCTTTTATTTGCATCTTAGTTTGTAAAAATTGGTTAGGAAATTTCCTAGAAAATATAGAGCGCATTTTATCATAGATTTGCTCATACCTTATGATCAAAAAAGAACCGGAATTTTATTAAAAAACGCAAAATTTCAATTTTTAATAAATTTCTTTATTATCGCCTTCAAAGTACTCTCCTCCTGCGGCAATACATGCATACCAACGCTTGATCCAATTTTCCATACAAGTTTTATAGGCCGCCGAAGGTATGACCTTTAGTTCACGCAGCGAATTCTCTTTTATGGTCTCTATGGTCTCAAAACGCGTTCTCCGCAATGACAATTTAAGGAAAAAGTCACACGGGGCCATATCTGGAGAGTACGGTGCTTGATTGATGATATTGGTTGAGTTTTTGGCCAAAAACTGCGACACAACCATCGCTGTGTGAGCCGGCGCATTATCGTGGTATAAAATCCATGTGTTTTGCTTCCATAAGTCTAGCCTTTTTTGCGAATGGCCTCACGCAAACGACGCATAACGGCCAGCAATCTCTCTAATCGGTACAGAACGATTTTGCAACACGATTTGCTTCGCCGATTCAATGTTTTCTTCAGTAACAGATGTTGTTGGGCGGCCAGGGATCTCATCATGATCCAAGCTTGTGCGACCACCTTTGAAGCGTTTATACCACTCCTATGCCTCTGTTTTTCCTAGACACGATTCACAAAAGACCTTTTCTAACATTTTCAACGTTTCAGAACACTTAAATCTATTTGCTACACAACATTTGATGCACGCACGTTGTTCTAAATTTTCATCCATTATAAAAATCGCCACACGAAAATTTTTCAACTTCTTTGTATAGACGCCAAACAAAAAATAATCGTACGATATGCGTCAAAATTTGACAGAATGTGTATAAAAGTGTTGCCAACGTTGAGAGAATAAAAGTTTACCGATTGGACAAGCGCGGTAATTTTAAAATGAAAATTCCGGTTCTTTTTTTATCATAAGGTACCTCCCTTTAATTCCGGAACCGAAAGTTGGATTAAAATAAAATTCAATAGCGAGCTATGGGACCATAAGAGCTTTCGTTTGAATCTGGATTCGTGAAAGTCGGTCACGCCATCTCTGAGAGAATAGAGTGACAATTTTATTCATTTTTTGGGGCATTTCATCCAGTAATTCCGGAACCGGAAGTTGGATTGGGATAAAGTTAGCTAACCAGTGTTTTCAAACACAAAAATCCAATTTGTTGTACCCTCATTGCTTGTGTTTTTTTTTATCAAATATTAGTTAACCAGATTTGGTAAAATCTGGATCCACGAGTCTAATCTCAATAACGAAAGTATATGAGTTATTATCTATTGTCATAATGTAATGTACTATAACTATTGTTTTTCTTTCTTTATCTAATTACAGGTAAGCCAATCACAGACCAACATCTTTCTTCACTTAGATTGGATTTTGGAGCGGTTTAATGGATAAACTATGTAAGTTTGTCAAAGTAGTGTGGAATCTTTGTTCATAAAACATAAAAGATGGAGCACTCTGAACATGCTGTGATTATTTATAGTTATAATGATAATAAAAACATTGATAAAACCCAATAACAAAGAATGTTATGCAGCTGATTAAAAATATTACCCAATTTAGCTTGGATGTCATACTCAGAAGTAACAGGAGCGCAGGATAGCACTTCGCCTAATCAAACGCTGTATCCAGGGTTGCCACATTAGAATCTGCAGTTTAAGAAGAAAAATCTTTGAATCTGTATCAGGAAATCAAAAACCTGTATTGAAAATCTGTATATAGAAGTGCTACACGGAACTTCAAAACAACCTAATTTTAGCTTATTGAACAAAACTCTCGCTGCTGGGTGGTTTTGCTCTTTGTATTTTGACAACAATGAAAGGAGCGAATGAAAGAAAAGATTCAGTAGAACTCAAAATTAAGTAAAAAAAGTCAAACAATAAGTAGTTTATATTTTCCGTGTAAGAAAACGAAGCAGAAAGGAATGAGAAAATAGTTTTAAGAACACAAATTCAAAGATACTAAAACTTTTCTTGATCTGACGTCCATGATGTTGTAGTTGAAAAAACGCTGGAAGTAATGTTTGAGTTTGAGCCTCTGGAAATGATGATTTGATGAAAAACGTTGAAAATCAAATCTGAAAGTGAGAGCTTAGCCTGATTGTTTTGACTGTCGTTTATAAGGTGTAATACAATTAGCAATGTTCTTTTTTTTTATTGCCCTACTTTATCAGAAGCAATTTTTGAAAGCATAAGGAATTACGCTACACTATTTGGAAGGTGAAGTGAGCATAGAAAAATCGTTATTTGCAGATAGGACATCTGTGTTTACTGTCCTTGATATTCTCATTTATGTAAGTTTGTTTCTTTTTCCTGGAATTAACACAAAATCAAGATAATGGTTTTACTTCGAGAAACAATAGTAACATTATTCAATATATTTTAACACAATCGTTATTCAATTTTTAATCTACGCTATCAAAAATCTGTAAAAATCTGTATCTCTTACCAAAAATCTAAAAAAAAACATAACCTTGGTCACAAATTTATATGCAAAATCTGTAAAATACAGATTAGTCTGTATGTGTGGCAACCCTGGGTGCATCTGCTTGTGTTCGAGCCATGGATAATCCTGCGCTCCTGTTACTTCAGTAAATCAAATTCATGCTAAATTGCGTTTTATTCAGTTAAATCTGAGTCTAAATAAACCAGCTGGAATTAAAACAGTCTTTTGTCGCTATAATCACTATTAGGTGTGGAATATTGTTTTCCAATAATTTTGCATTTGCTATTGCGTAGTGAATGCTGTAACACTTACAGTAAAAGTGATTGCGAATGAGCAGTTTGAATTAAATTCGAACTGCTCATTCGCAGTCAGTATTGCTCAGTTGCGTATTAATTCAGCAAAGACTTTACTTTTGATGAGAATATAATAATAAAATAAATAAGTACAAGACACTTCGGTGTCGAACTGAAGTGTAGGGGAAATCCAAAATCGAAACACCATTGGAGACTCTTCTCCCTTCCGATTAACTCTTAAGCGATATTTCTATAGGTGAAAATTCGTCAACAAGTTTCGCTGACACAAAAAATCACTTGTCAGCTTCGAGGTTCAGAGTTTTGTGGATGCTTGTTTCATAAATGAAAATCTCGAAAATGATTTTTTCAGTCACTGAGGTTTGATTTTTTCACGAGTGATAATTAAAAACTGTCCCTGAAAGTATGGACGCACTTTGATTTCGCTGTAAATAATTCACAAGTGTTAGATATTCAAATTTTATTCGATATACTAATAATATTAGCCTACAACAACAGAATATTATTCTCAACGTTTGCTGCTTAGCCATTGTAGACTAGCTGGCGCACCTTCTTGCGAACGTTCCTCATTAAATTCAGTACAGACTTCTTGGCGACAAGTTTTGACACTTTTTTTCCAATCTTTTTCGAACTGTTGAATGGTTTCGGCTGCCGAGACATGTTTTCTAAGATGTGCCTTCGTTAATGCCCAAAATTCCTCGATTGGTCGAAGTTGTGGGCAATTTGGTGGATTTTTTTGGGACGAAAGTGACAACAGTGAGTTTGACATTCTACCATTGATTTCGAGTAGTGGCAAGAAGCAAGATTTGGCCAGAAGACAACAGGATCCTTGTGGCTTCGAATCATGGGTAGAAGTCGTTTTTGTAAACATTCCTTAATGTATATTTCGCTGTTCATTGAAGCAGTGGTGATGAAGGGTTTCGAAATCTTACTGCAGCTACAAATTGCTTGCCAGACCATAGCTTTCTTACGAAATTTTTCGACTTCAATCGACGTTTTGGTTGTTTGTGCTTCTTGTAGGTTCGAAGATTCAAACGCTCTTTAGCACGAAGAACATTTGACTTCGAAGTGTCCACTTTTTTGCCACATCCCGAACTAAAACCTCCTTCTTTTGCTCGAACACCTTCAGTATACGTTTATCCAACTGAGGGTTAGCAGGACCTCGACCCATTTTCGGTTTATCCTCAAAAGTGTTATCCTCACCAAACTTCCTGATTGCATTTCGCACGGTTTTTTCACTTACTCCTTTCATTTTTGCTATCTTTCTCAGTGACAGTTCGCGTTCTGTGCACCATTTGTACACAATTTTTCTACGTTGTTCTGCTGAAAGTCCACGCATTTCGAAACAAACTAATAAAAACGAATAAACAACTGCACAAGTGGTTAGAGAAGAGTGTATTGACAGATTCTGAACCATTGCGAAATGGCGGCGGTTTTTGGTTGCGTCCATACTTTCTGAGACAGTCTTTGAATGAACTTTTTCTGATCATGAGTCTCCCAGCACTGGTCCCATTTGCTCATACTGCTGATGCTTCTGTGATTATGTGAAATGAACCCACATTTTGTCACAATAGTTTATGAATGCATTTGTTTATATTAAAATTCTAACAAGTTCTTGATTAAATTGAATTTTTACTTCCCGCCGAAAGGAAGTTCCACTTGAACTTTTATGGGGTTACCCTTGACCCGCATATCAATCTCTACATTCCAGGGCAATGGTGTACAATTTGTACCAAGTGACACCAAACTCATGCAGGGCAATAAAAAAATGAGCGTTCATTCCAACGCGGGGTTTTTGTTCGTCAATAACCACTTGACCCCCATTCCCCAATGCCTGACGAATCGTTGGGTGTTACCGTCAACAGTATCGCTGCCGTCGATTTCTAAGTCTCTTACCGATCGAGGAACGACATACTGGTAGATGTATGCACAAAATGCGTTTCCTGCGAACTCTCACACACTAGCATTATTGGGGAGGCCAAATGTGAGTTATGAAATGCTGAAATAATCAGAAGATATGAAATCATGACTGGCAGTAACTGGACAGTACTTCAGGGCACCCTACAAAGCACACACACACAAACAACGCACCGGTTGAAAACGGGGGCGGCGGCGGCGGCGGCATGCTTTTGAGGGCTGAATGGGCGGAGACTGGCGGCACAAACAAAAGTATGTCACACAACGCTAACAAAACGAGTGAGAATGCATGTTTTGCATCGTGTGTTGTCGTCGTTGTTAATGTGCAAGCATTCGTCGTGGATACGCGAGTTAACTGCACAGAAATAGTCACTTCAGTATCGGGCGAGTGGCTGAAAGTGGTCTGATAAAAATAGTAACCGTAATGTTTCGACAACCTTCGGACAGATCGAACTCATCCGTAGCGCGAAGTGTCAATCACTACCACTACTAACGGGGGAAGGAAAACTATCATAATTTTCTGCCCACTCATTTAGGTCCGGAGTTTGTGTGCGCTACAGCAGCTGCCCTGTAAATGGGTCAACAGGGTGAGTGACAGCCCCCAGAAAATGAATGCATCGCTTATGCAATTTCACTGATGGCCCACGGGTAAAATTCAACGTCTTTTTGGATTTAGGGCATTTCTAAGCTCTTGCCGTTGACACAAAAAGCTACTGCAAAACACCCGCACTTAAAACAAGCAACAACAAAAAAAACTAGGTTATGACCCGGGATGACGTCTCGGCACAACTGTCACATTGTCGAGCGCGGCTAAGATGCGGAACGTCGATCGGCATTCCGTCTCCGTCGCCGTAGCGAACAAAACGGGTTAAGGGAACGAAACTTTATCTGCCCGTCCTCCATTGCTCTCCTGATTGGATTATGTTCAATATTCTGATGATTGCAGGGTGTTAAATTTACGATAGTGTTATGATTATGGTAATTGCCAGGCTGATGAGCGCCCGCTGTATCATCAAAGTTAGATCTAGATCTACTCGAATCGTTCAATTATTCACGATTGTAGCACGATTTTCAGTTCGGTCATCGAAAACAATTGCACCTTGGAGGGTTGTGCTTTGTGCACTGGTCACCGCCCTGGACTGGCAGCGTCTAACGGCACCGCGTAAGCCGCTGCCTGGGGGATTGTTTGTCATTTACGTTGTTGAATTGCATGTAAACAATTCAATCAGCGTTAGTCAGCCAACCAGCCAGCCAGCCAGCCACCGTACCATGCGCCGGGTATCGCGTGCAATCGAGTGCCTTTGCCCGCTCTCCGGAAGTTTTGATCCATTTCTCGAAGATACACCGTTTTACGGTTTTTTTTTGTACGAACACAGACCACATTCAACTACACCGCACAACACAAATTGTCTTTAATTCAGATTAATTTAGTACCCTCCCGGGTGGGTCGAGAATGGCGCGGTTTCTGCGTAAACAATTCAACCGTTGATACGTTCAACTTTCAACACAGCTGCTGCTACGCGGTATCCTGCAGAGCTTCGGCATACGGTGCACCTCCAGAGGGAGAGAGAGAGAGCCGGTTGTGATTAACTTTTTGATGAAATAGTTTTAAATCACTGTTGTAATGGAGTTGCTGCACGGTTGATATCCACTTTGTGAGTGAAATTTGAACACTTCAGACTTTCCTATTTGTCCGTCAAAAAATTTTGAATGTTTCCTTCGACTTTCTTTCGTCTTCGACGAATCAGTGCATTAGCAGTTTATGTTTACCTTGAGCTTCAACGTAAACCACTAATGTAAATGTTTTTCTGCAAATCATAAGTTTGCACCTAAATGCCATGCTTATGCTGATGGCTCGTCTGAAATTCGCTACTATTGGACCATTGATCAAGTTCTAAAATCAAATGGTAAACGATTACGGTAAAGATTTTGGTTCCGAAAATAAAATGGTATAAATGACGTAACCGACAAAGCGCGTTGTTTTTTCCACTCAATTGGTTCAGCCGATTTCAACAAGTCTAGACTCGTTTGAAAGCTACTGGATGACGTTCGAAGACCAAATGGCTGTTACTTCCGATTCTGAAGATATAATAATATAAGTGACGTAACCGACCAACCGCACATTCGTCATTGGCTGAATTTTCTCGAAGATGACTCAACGAATTTCAATAAACTTCAATAAACTGTGACTTATTAACACCCAATGCTTTTCAATGCTCCAATTTTTTTTTTGAGATTGAAGAATCGATTGAACACAAGTGTTAAATATTCAAATTTTATTTGATATACTGATAATATTAGACTATAACAACAGAATATTATTCTCAACATTTGCTACTTAGCCATTGTAGACTACCTTCTTGCGAACGTTCCTCATTAAATTCTGTACAGACTTCTTGACGACAAGTTTTGACACTTTTTTCCAATCTTTTTCGAACTGTAAAATGGTGTTTCCTAAGATGTGCCTTCGTTAATGCCCAAAATTCCTCAATTGGTCGAACTTGTAGGCAATTTGGTGGATTCATGTCTTTTGGGACATTTTTGGTAGTATACCATTCTACCGTTGATTTCGAGTAGTGGCAAGAAGCAAGATCTGGCCAGAAGACAACAGGATCCTTGTGGCTTCGAATCATGGGTAGAAGTCGTTTTTGTAATGATGAAGGGTTTCGAAATCTTACCGCAGCTACAAAGTGCTTGCCAGACCATAGCTTTCTTCACCAACTTTCTCGACTTCAATCGATGTCTCGGACTGGTTTAACAGTTGCCCTTCTCGCACCGTACAATATTGTGGTACCAGCAAGGATTTGTAATCGAGTTTCAAGTAGGTTTCGTCGTCCATGATTATGCAGTTCAAATTTCCAGAAAGAATCGTATTGTACAGCTTTCGAATCCTCGATCGAAAGCCTAGTCGATGCTTCTTGTTTCGGACTACGTTTTGGTTGTTTCTGCTTCTTATAGGTTCGAAGATTCAAACGTTCTTTAGCACGAAGAACAGTTGGCTTCGAAGTGCCCACTGTTTTGGCCACATCCCGAACTGAAACCTTCTTCTTTTGCTCGAACGCCTTCAGCATACGTTTATCCAACTGAGGGACCTTTTTTCGACCCGTTTTCGGTTTATTCTCAAAGCTGTTATCCTCACCGAACTTCCCGATTGCATTTCGCACGGCTTTTTCACTTACTCCTTCCATTTTTGCTATCTTTCTCAGTGACAGTCCGCGTTCTGTGCACCATTTGTACACAATTTTTCGACGTTGTTGTGCTGTTAAAAATTTAAAAAATTGTTCGACGAATAAAACTGAGTATTCTTTTTTTTTTGCCAATCCCCATAGAAACGTAATAGAATTGCTGGATAAACTGACTTATTATCGGAGCTTTGGAGAGACCTAGTATTGTTCGACTCAGCTCTACGAAACAAACTAATGAAAACGAATAAACAACTGCACAAGTGGTTAGAGAAGAGTGTAAACAACAGGACGCAGCCATAAAAATTGACAGATTCTGAACCATTGCGAAATGGCGCTGGTTTTTGGTTGCGTCCATACTTTCTGGAACAGTCTTTTTTCAGTATTATCTTTTCATATCACATATTTATTGTAGATATTATAATGAATTTTGAAACGAATGATTTTTGATTAGATAAATTTTCGTTTTACTTAGAATTTAAAAATGTCACCCAATTTTTTAATTCACGGTGTTCGGTTATTTGATTCACAATCGGAAATCTTGATTCACAAAATGGATTATTTCCATTTCTGCTTCAAACGTTATATAATATTCACTATTAATGGTATTTCCTGTCTCAAAACAGTCGATAAATATCACGCACATCCCAATATACCGAGGCCATAACCATTCCAGCCGATTGTTGTGCTTTCGGGTGCTTTGGACGAGGTGCACCGGTTGCTGTCCACTCAGATGACGATCGTTTTGATTCCGGAGTGAAGTGATAAATCCATGTTTCATCCATTGTCACATATCGATTCGAAATTCTGGTTTATCACGTTTAAACATGGCCAAACACTTCTCAGAATCATCAACACGTTCTCGTTTTTGGTCAACATGTCTCTACGACCACGTTTGAGCGAACGTTTTATTGTTGTTTCTGATGGAGCGGAGTCTCCATAACACGTTTCAAGACATTGCTTCGCTTGAACGGTATTTTTCCCATCAAGAAGCGCTGTAAAATTTAAACTTGAAATTGTTTTTGATTCATTGTTCTGAAAATAACAAAAGTAGCGTCACTCTTAACACAATAACTCACAAACTAATGAATAGAATATCCTGAAATTTTAACAGTTATCTTCTAAAGGTTAGTATTAACTGAAAAAAGGTAACTGCAATAAAACTAGCGCCATCTATATGTGAGGTCCGAGACTTTTCAGTCCATGTATTAACAAGACTTAGGGTGAAGCCAGAGAGGAAGCGACAAGCGACGCGATGCGAAACTTGACATATAATATCAAATCACAACTCCGAGGCGGCCAAACGACATCTGAATTTCGACTGATAATTCGATCTTCGAAGACTGTTCGCAGAAGATCGATCGTAGCGATGGCTGTGTGGCACAGAGCGCCGTCTTGTTGGAACCAAATGGTGTCCAAGTCTTCCTCTTCAAGTAACGGGAAGAACCAATCGCTAATCATGGCGCGGTAGCGCTCGCCATTGACCGTGGCGGCGGCACCTGTCTCATTTTCGAAGAAAAATGGCCCAATGATGCCGCCGGACCAAAATCCGCACCAAACCGTCACTCTCTGAGGATACATCGGCTTCTCCATGATAACATGCGGGTTTTCCGTCCCCCAGATGCGACAATTTTGCTTACTAACACACCCACCGAGATGAAAATGTGCCTCATCCGAGAAGATGATTTTTTGGCACACATTCCGCAACATTAACTTGATTTTCAAAGTAAAACTGCACTATTTTCACATGTTCCTCAAGCGTATACACAACCATTTTCGTTCAGCGGAAGGATAAAACTAAGTTTCTGTCAAATCAGAAGTGACATTAAGGTTACCAATGTCGAAATAATCGCTAGTTCAAAATGTCCTGTTGGAATCAAACATTTTTCATAAACAAAATTCATGAATTAACCTTTCAAATAAATGTATAATCATTGAAATCTATCAAACCGTTTTTTTTATTATTGCATTTTTAAATTAGAAATTTTTCGCCTGTACATCCTGTACTATTGAGCCATTGATCAAGTTTGAAGGTCAAATGGCTGTCATTTCTGCTTTCGGAGATATAATGATATAAGTGACGTAAGCGACAAAATGCGTTCTTTTATTACCGCTTAATTTGTTAAGATGTGGCAGGAAAGATTTTAATACATTTTGGCTCGTTTTAAGTCGTCAATCAGGTTTGAAAATCAAATGGCTGTGATTCCTGGTTCCGGAGATATACCTAACGGTATAAATGACTTAACGAACAAAACTCACTTTTTTCTTATCGCTAGATTTTCTCGGAGATCGCTGAACCGATCTTAGCAAGCTCGGGGCTCGGTTGAGAGTTACTACAAATTCGAAGTTAATATACCTGTCCCTTGTGGCTCTAGAGATATAATGACATAAGTGACATAACCTACAAAATGCACTTGTTATTTTTTTATAGTAGATTTACTCAACCAGTGGAGGAAAACTTCGAATAGTTCTTTGACAGTATTTGAACGGAACCCATTTGTGAAATTTATCCGATGTTTACAACTACTGAATTCTGTACTTCAGCTGATGTTTTCAATATTGCAATTATGGAATTAATGGTTTCACCTTGCAGTATAAAACATTTCTAGACAAACTGCAAAGTTGCACTAAAATTTCAACTTTTACTAGAACGAAATCGGAAAGTAAAGAAAAAAAAAATACAAATGAGAAATTTTGAAAGGATTCACGTGTAACATCACGTGCAACATCGCGTGATCATAATGATTGTAATATAAACTAATAACTCAAAGATGTCAACAAAAACGAATGTTACGAAAATAACATCACGACACATTGCGCAATTCTGAGTAGCAAATGATTTGCGAAGCAGTGCACCGGCTCCTAAAATGCTCTCAGCCATGCCCAGATACACTCAGTTACACTCGGTTATTGCAGTGTTACGTCAGTGTCAAACAATGCGACACCCAAATTATATGTCGCCAAAAATTTTATCTTGATTTCGTTTTTTTTTTGTCTCTGCTGGCTCTCTTGGTCTGTTATTCAATCGGTCTGATGCATCATAGTTCAGTGACTTGCGTTGGCGAAAATTTTTTTGGATTGTTTTTCTATGTTCGGGGTGCAATTTTGCCAATCAAACAGAGCAATGACAACAAAGCTTACCGCATCATAATAATTAGCTCATTTAGACAACTCGAATTGATTAGATCCTAGCCGACGAATGCGATTTTTTGCGAAAGAGACGCATACTTCGTTTGCAATCAAATTTGATACAGTTTAAGCCACATTGCAAAGTGAGATGTTTTGACAAAATGGCCGATGTTTAAGTCATTACAGAAGAAGACAGAGTGAAGGCAATCAAACCAAAACGAAACTAATGAGAACGAAATGTCCTGAAACAATGTCCGGGAAAGTCGTCTTCAGTGTGTGTGTCGCATTCCTAGTCTTGAACAATGTAACAGAACTAAGTGACTGAAACGAAAAGCTGTGGAATAATTTCCATGGATCAGTTTGGCAGCAAAAGTATTTTACCTTGAGAATAGAGATTCCAAGGCTACTTAGACGTTTTCAATTAAATTGAAATTTGTTTCTAGGAACTTCAGACCAATTTGTCGAACCTTCCTGAAGGCATGGGATCAAAATGAAATCTCACCTCCGGTTGAGTTACGAACTTTTACTTGAATTCCACCATGACGACCCATGGATTCCCGTTTCGCTTGATGATTGTGCTCACCGTAGCGGTGCACCAACCCACCCGAACCCGGTCAAATGGCCGGGAGGTTACTAGGGGAGAAGTAGTTAAGTTCGAGGATAGAAGCGCGGAAAGAGCAGGTGAAAGCTTCGAGGATAGAAGCGCGGAAAGAGCGTGCAAGCAAAGCTTCGGGGTTCAGGTTCAGGTTTGCCGAAGAGAAGACACACTGACCCACAAAACAGCAGTCACACAGCCAGCCTGGTCAGGTCTCACGTGAACCCGTGCATCGGCGGGGTGGGGGGAGCCAAGTAAGTCGCTTTCGCATGCTTTACTGACTGATGCAACGGCAACAGATGTCGCGTAGTGCGTCTTTACATTATCATAGCAACATACTAACACACACACACACACACACAGTCACCGTCACCGGCCAATGTCGTTTAACGTAATAGATAATAGTACTGAAAGTGAACGAGACAGGATCCACATGTGGTGGCTTGGACTGCGAATACACCAGCTGTTGGTTGGCATTCTGTGTCGTAATTATGGTGACTGGGTTGGGATTGCACAACGTTAGATGGAAGTTTGTTGAATGATTAATTTATTATCAATTAAACAAATTTTTATACTTTATCACTTTCTCAACAATTCTAGAAAAAATACGTAGGTTGATTTTAGGAGAAATGGAACACATTTTTTTTAATTCGATGTAAATTTTAAGAATCATGCCAGAATAACCCAATTTATGAATAGCATTATTATTTAAATTGTTCTTAAGGACTAATAAAAGTACTTTTAGGACGTGTATTTTTTTTATATTTCCCCGTTTCAAATTAAATCTTCTTTCAATCGGTGAAGCCATTTCGCCGACAACCGCTTCGCCGAAAGCCGTTTCGCCGAAAGCCATTTCATCGAAAGGGTCATTTCGCCGAACGTCATTTCACCGAATTCTTCAATAGTCTTCATATAAAATTTGATTCTGACTCGAAATAGATACAAATGAAAAATGATAATGTTTACTCCCGTTTTGTTGAACTACAATCGTAGTTCTGAAATAATCCAGAAAGACTTGAACGATTTTTTAATATCTTTTTTGAATTATTTATATTTCATAATCTTCAGAACGGTATTTCCAAGAAAACTTGTTGACTTTATTAGAGTATCTATTGGGCAATTGTTTTCCCAATAAGTGAGTGCAAATTAAATAAAATTTGTCCGGACGTAACTGAAGTAAAGAAACCTAGCTTTAAATTGACCGGTCAAACGAGACAGTTACAGGTTTGTATGCAAGAGGCTGCCGCTTCTGACGGCGAAATGACCCTTCCGGCGGAATAACTCTTTCGGCGAAATTACCTTTTCGGCTGAACGACTTTCGGCGAAATGACCCATTCGGCGAAATGGCATTCGGCAAAACGACTTTCGGCGGAATGACCCACTCCCGCTCCCGATCGTAATATGCTTGTGTGTATGTGTGTGTATTGACGTGCCACGAATTTTTAAACCACTCATTATTTTTCTCGAAAATGGCTGAACCTATTTCCGCAAGCTTGGGTTCATTTGAAAGCTACTATTAAACCATTAATTAAGTTCGAAAATCAAATCCCTATTACATCTGGTTCCGGAGGGATCAGGGCCATTTCGCCGTAAGCCGTTTCGCCGAAAGTCATTTCGCCGAAAGGGTAATTTCGCCGAATGACATTTCGCCGAATGACATTTCGCCGAATGGGTCATTTCACCGAATGTCATTTCACCGAAAGGGTCATTTCGCCGATTCCTGCAATTGTCCTAATATTATAATTGGAATTGATTTAAAATAAAAACAAATGAATGATAATGCGTTAACGCGCGTTTTGTTGACCTACAATTGTACTTCTAGAATGAATATTGATTCTTGTACTCCTGTATAAAGATTGATTCATGAACTCGTTCGCTTGCTCGCGGACCTAACTAAAGCAAAGAAACCTAGCTTTGAATAGACCGGGCAATCGAGGTGGTTACAGGTTTGTATGCAAGAGGCCGCCGCTTCCGACGGCAGGTTGGCGGCCAACTCAGCCGGCGAGACATCTTGGCTTCGGTTATGTGGCTGCGCCACATCAGTTATACAAGAGGCATAATAACACAACAAATAATAATATAATGTATTCGAAATTACCCTTTCGGTGAAATGTCCCTTTCGGCGAAATGACCTATTCGGCGAAACGACTTTCGGCGAAGTGGCGTTCGGCAAACCGACTTTCGGCGAAGTGACCCACTCCCGTTTCGGAGATATGATGGTACAAGTAACGTAACCGATGAAATGCACTTTATTTTTCACTGCCCAATTTTCTCGAAAATTGCTAAACAGATTTCAACCAACTTAGTCTCGTTTCGATATTACTATGTGTTCATTAAACAGTTTCCAAGTTCTAATGGCCGTCGCTTACGATTCCGGTGATATAATGGTATAAGTTTCGTAAACGACTAAACTCATTGCCATTAAATTTTCTGGGGTATTTATTAACTGATATCAATAATTTCAGACTCGTTCGAGATTAAAATTGGACTGTGAGTCGATTTAGAAGATCATATGGCTGACACATCAAGTTTCGGAGATATCGTATAAGTGACGTAATCGTTAAAAAAAAAATTTCCGCTTAAATATGTCTCATAGTGACCTATGATCACGTTCAAATGTATTATTACTGATAGCTTGGTTTGAAAAATGTTGCGGAATATGTGACATAAACGCTGCAACATGCTTTTGTGAACTACTGGAATCATTCTAAATAAATTTATGTCCAAAATGAGCCCTAATTAGTGTCAGAAATTATCTTAATGTAAAGGCATTTGAGGGGCGTGTAGGGTCCAACACTTTTTAAAAATCATTAATTTTTTTTCTTTGTATTTTATTGTAGTAAAACATTTCTTAATAATATTCTGCGAAATTTTCATGCCTATCGGAACAAAACTCAGCAAGTTATTGGCCTTTATCTTTGCTTAATTCATACTGTGAAGAAGTAAGAGCTCGGCGCACAGGCCCAAGATTTCTGCTTCGATTGACTTAAAAACTTTACAAAAAATTCTTGAAATGTTTTATTATAACAAATTATAAAAGAAAAAGTATGATTTCTTGAAAATTTTAGACACTACTGGCTCCCTTGAGTAATAATTTGTTTCCATTGATTTTATAGAAAAAAACTTTGAACGCGTTTTTCTCGAAAGCAGGTTTTGAAAGTCCGTGTCCATCATCATTCAAAAACTACTGCACCATATTTTTTTTCAAATTTTGCACACACTTCCTACATACAAAAAACCAGACACCAACTTTTTCCTCTTCGTTTCTTGTTACTTTGGGGAGGTTTTACAGCTTCAAAAAGGCGTTTTTTAGTGAAAAATCGTAGTTTTCACTTTGAACAATCACCAAAAATTCAAAAAATTAAAAAATAAAATCAAACAGAAACGTTGGGGTCTAGAAAAACTTCTACTCTAACTTGGCTGCTTTGATTTGTTCACTTCTGATTAGTTAACTTCTGACCTAGCGCTGAGATACAGAGAATCATGATTTTTTAAGAAGCGTTCTCAAAAATACCTCTTCACCGACTTATTTCTCAATATTTTTCCACGATAAAATGACAAAATGTTGTTCAAATGATGCTTTTTATCATGCAAAACATTTGAATTTATTTTGTTGAACGATAATTCTGAAAAAAAATCGCTAAAATGATGATTTGTTTCAAAAAAAAAAACTTCCTAATTTTTCTTAAATATCATATGAAGAGGTAACAGAAGTGCCGGCTATACTTACTCTCTTACTCTTTCAGTCGTCTCCATACAACTCGGTTCATGGCTGTTCGGCGCCAGCCTCGGTAGCTGCGAAGGGTCCACAGGTCGTCCTCAATTTGATCGATCCATCTTGCCCGCTGCGCGCATCTTCTTCTTATAACGGTCGGATCATTATCGAGAATCATTTTAACCGGGTTGTTCTCCGACATTCTAACATGCCCGGCCCACCGTAACCGCCCGACCTTGGCCGTTTGGACGAGGGTTGGTCCTCCCAGCAACTGGTGCAGTTCATGGTTCATTCGTCTTCTCCACGTACCATCTTCCATCCGCACTCCGCCGAAGATGGTTCGCAACACCTTCCGTTCAAAAACATCTAGTGCGCGTTGATCCTCCGCAAGCATTGTCCAGGACTCGTGCCCATAGAAGATAACCGTTTGTTCAGCGTTTCGTTGATAGTTAACTTAGTACGACGGCGAATTTTGCTCGATCGGAGCGTCCTGAGCAGTCCAAAGTAAGCACGATTTCCTGACAATATGCGTCTCTGAATTTCCGAGTGCCGGCTATCGCTACGCCAATTCAAACGCGCCATACAAACGCTTCGCCTGCTGTGTGTTTGGGACATGAAAAATGCTGCGCTCCTGTTACTTCTATAAAATCAAACTCATGCTAAAAACGTTATTTAATTTAATTTAATTTTAATCTACATGGTGCAGTGTAATCATCCTGCTGGAATTGAAACAGCCTTTCGTCGTTATAATCACTATTCGGAATGTAGAAAAACATATCGTGCATCGAAAAAATCGCAGTTGAGAATTTATTCGGCAGAGATTTTTTTTTCTGATGAAAATATAATAATTAAATCTTGCACGAATCACTTCGGTGTTGAACTGACGCGTAGCGGAAATTCAGCATCGACGTATCATCGGAAACTCTTCTCCCTATTCGATTATCTCATTGGCGATATTTCTGTGAGCGAAAATTCGTTATCTGACTTTCACTGACACAAAAAATCACTTGTGAACTTCGAGGTTCAGAGTTTTGTGGACGTTAGTCACTGTTTTTTTTCTAGAAAATCGCTTAAACTGATTTTTTCACGAGTGACAATGAAATGAACTTTTTCTGATCATGATTTTCTCAACACTGCTCATATTCGGAGCCACAAGTGATAGCCATTTGTGAAAACCAGTTGGCCGAGTGTCATATTCCATTCGAATAAGTACATCGAGATAGCAAAATGTGACTACGTGTGACAAAAAATGTCACTAAATTTTCTCGGAGATGGTTTTGCAAAGTCAGAGACATTTCGCGATAAGCCAATTCGCATACCATTTCGTCATATCACCAGATGCCATTTCTTTAGCGGAACAGCTTTCGGCGAAATGGCTCATTCGCTGAAAAGTCCTTCGGTTGAATGGATTCAAACAGAACGGTTTTCTGTGAAATAACCTGCTCCAGGTTGGACCGAGTATTACAAGCTTAGATTCAAATGCAAACGCTTAAGGTTTCATAGTAAACTCCTGAATTGTATGTGGATCCGACTCTCGGTTCCGGAATTACAAATCGATAAGGGTAACACTTTCAATATATGTGGTGCTTTTTTAATAAGTGAACTTGGAAGAGAAGTGAGTTTCATAAAACTGTTAAGTAAGTTATTGTAGTTTACAGATCCTTTTAGTGGAAGTCTAAACAAGTACACCTCAGCCATCCTCGGTTTCCGGAAAAAGCTGTCAGCACTGCAAAATGGAACTTGAATCGGTTTTTACAAACTTTCAGGTCTTATAATCTCATATGTTTCTATTGAATTTCCTTGGATATGGAGAGAATTCAATTGAATTCCAACAATTTGGATTGTCATGAGTACATCCGAACATAAATAAATGGTTTATCATGCTGAAAACGATTACAAAGTTACTTCCAAATAGGACCACTAAAATTTGATGATTTGCTGGTTATTTCTGGAATTGCTCTACGCTCAAATTTTTTCACGCTGACTCAAAGCAGATCACCTCTAATCGGAACGATTAGACGAGATTGTTTTGAGTTGGCTCCTTGCGGGATGCCAATTATGAGCATGAGTGTTCCAGCGGACTTTAATGTGCAGCATCCTGTCAGCAAAATATGATAATAACTACAGCAACTGTTGTTGCCCTTGTGTTCCGAAAGCATTCGGTTCGGTTTGTTCCGACGATTCGATTCGAAGCTAGTTACTCACCTTCTACTGCCCAGTTTGGCTGTTCCAGGGGCAGCGAAGCGAGCGATTATCATACCACTTTGTTTTTTTTTTTTTTTGCTCAACACACGAACATATTTTAAATCAAAGCTTCCACAGATAAACCCGTTTCTCTAACGTGCCCGGTAGAACCAATTTCAATTCACAACGGGAAAATTCCAGTTTCGTTAGCAGTTCTAAATTTAGCAAGCTTTTAGTGTCGGCACCCGGGAACGGAAATTGATACCACTACTTTCCTGACCACTTTACGGAACTGTCAATTAGCCGCAGCCGCATCGAATCCCGAAGGATTCAATGTCAGGAAGAGCTGCTTTCAAATGCGGATGCGGGACACGCTTGGCTAAATTGGTGGGAAATTGATAGTAATTGAAATACGCGTTGGTTGGCTGAAAATAGATCTCACCGTTGAGTGATAGAAAAGGTTGTTTTTGTTTCTTTGCAATATCGGATGTATCTGTTTTTATGTGACATAAGATGCTGTCCACCAATTGGTAGAAAAACACAATCTGTTTACGAGACAATGTGGTATCTTTTTGCAACAAATGTTGGCAGTTCGCAAATTTAATTAAACTTTTAGAAAATGTTGTGGCCGTACACTTCTTTCCAGCCACCAAATCTCGTGAGAACCGAAAATATTCACTTCGTTCAATTAGAGAATATACCAAATCCACCACTCAAAACTAGAAAATTAAACTTCCACTCCGCGACTCCGAATAAAAGATCATTACCGTTCAACTTACCGATTGAATTCATACTGTCTCGTTTTTTCCTGGACATCCCATTCCTTTCTCTTCTCTTTTCTTGTTCTATCAAACTAGGGTGGTTGTTACATCACCCCCTCCTAGCGAATACTATGAATGGCCCATTTCTTGTTTTTCGCGTCACTTTTCCTTTGATGCCATTCAATTCAATGTCAGTTGATGGATTAGTTAGGTCCAAAGAACGGTTTCAACAAACTAATGTGAAACCGGCCTCTTTCCTTGCCATTTTCAGGCTGTGCCAAACAGAAAACATCATCATAAAACTTCTTAGTCACGCGATATGGACCTTCGTACACCATGAAGAATTTTTTTATAACCCCATCAAACTCCGATGACACCGGATTAGCTTTCAGTAAAACCAAATCTCCGACTTGGAAAGTCATGTTTTGCTCTGCGAATCTCTTGTTCCGAGTGACGGCTTTCTGTTTCATAGTGGCTTGTATTCTTTCTATATTTACCGTGGCAACATTAGTTGACGGTGGGTATCCCAAAATCTGTCGCAGTGCATCCGTAGGCTTTTTTCCATATTGTAATTCATATGGAGAGTGCTTCGTGGATTCATGAGTTGCTGCATTGATCATTTCCGAAAACTTCCCTAGTTTGTTGGCCCACGTTCGGTGATTCTCTTGACAGTAGCTTCGACAGAGGCGGGATAATTCTCTCATAACTCGTTCAACTGGATTTGCCTGGGGATGCCGGACACAGGTATGTATCAATTTGATTCCTTCGATACGGCAATTTTCCACCCAAGCTTTCGCAGTAAACTGTGTTCCATGGTCACATAAAATGGCTTCCGGTTTACCATGATTTCTAATGTAGGATTCCATCCTACGCCACATAACTCGAGATGTGGGTTTTCGAATGCTGAATAGCGTTACGAACTTCGTGAACACATCCAGAATGACCATAATGTGTTTTACTCCCGCTGTCCCCGTGGGCAGAGGTCCATACAAATCGATGGAAACAATCTGATTTTTCTTTTGTGGTAAAATACTGCGACATGACCCCTGCATTTTGAAATTCCTATTTTTGGCCAGCTGGCAGGTCAAACATTGCTTCACGAAAGTTTTCACATCTCTTCGTAACCCTCGCCAATAGGCGGACCGTTTAATGGCTTCGTGGGTCTTGTAAACACCGAAATGGCCACGTTCTTCGTGGAAGAATTTGAGCACATTCGTAATCAGCTCCTTAGGAATCCAAACTCGCCAATCACTGTCGCGTTTCATTTGCACGAACAAAATGCCGTCGCGAATTTGATAGTTTGTATTATGTTCCTTACCTCCACCGGAATACAGGTTTGATTGTTTTATTTTCCTGATTGCCGGATCTTTCTCTTGTTGCTTTTGTATGTCTCGAATGACACCGCGGAAATCGTTATCGTTTGAACTCACCCGATAACTGGTTGAAGCTATGTTGTAGGTTGAGTCATTTGATCTCCTATCTCCTGATAAGTTTTCCGGAAACCTTGATAAAACGTCTGCGATGGTGTTTTCGGTTCCCTTGCAGTGAACAATGTCATAGTCATACTGTTGCAAGAAAAGTATCCATCTAGTGAGTCGTCCATTAAGTAGTTTACACTGTTTCAGAAAAATCAAGGCTTTATGATCCGTGATTATTTTGATGTGTCTACCTAATAAATACTGTCTCCATTTATCGAGTGCCCACACAATTGCTAAGGCTTCTAACTCCGTTACTGTGTAGTTGACTTCTGCGGGTTTAAGGGTCCGACTGGCATAGGAAATCACTTTGATATTACTTGAGTCGGAACGTTGGAATAGTATTGCAGCTATACCTTGGTTAGAACTATCTGTTTGAACCTCGAAAGCCAGGTTTGGATCTGGATAATTTAACATAGTATGTTTCAAGAACAGTTTCTTTAGATCTGAGAAGGAGCTGTTCTGTGGCTCCAACCACTTCCATGGTTCTCCCTTCTGGAGGAGATGATACAGCGGACGCGCTATGATAGAAAATCTTGGGACAAAGCGTGACACGTAACTCACAAGCCCTAGGAAACTACGTAAGTCGTGTAATGAGTTGGGTACAGGAAAATTATCTATAGCCGCAGTCTTATCTGGATCGATTGTGATGCCGGTAGCACCAATCATATGTCCCAGAAATCGCACTGTTTCACGGAAAAATTGAGACTTAGTCACACTCACTTTAAGCCCCGCCTCTCTCAATCTAATGAACAAACATCGTAGGTGGGCTAGGTGTTGTTTGAAAGTGGTCGAATGAACTAATAAGTCATCTACATACTTTTCCACGAATGCTAATATCTCCGGACCAAGGATCAAATCCATTGCTCTCGAGAAGCTAGCTACCGCTGTGTTCAGCCCGAATGGTAACACGTTGAAAACATACGTCTTTGAATTGTACATGAACCCGGTATACTTCCGGTGTTCCGGAACTACTGGGATTTGCCAATACGATGAAGTAAGGTCTATGGATGAAAAGTATCTTGAACCATGAAATCTTTGCAAGATTTCCTGCATGTTTGGCGGTTTCTCGTGATCTTTAACTAACACTTTGTTCAGTCGACGGGCATCTAGGCAGACACGCACATCCCCATTTTTTTTCATCGTGGTCACGAGAGGATTTACATATGATGTCGAACTGCGGCTAATAACCCCCCACGCCTCCATCTGGGCTAAAGCATTCTCCACCTTGGCCGCTCGTGCAAATGGAACTGGATATTGTTTGAGATTATACGGCTTTTCATCAGTCACTAGGATTTCATGGTGATATTGTGTTGTTAATCCGGGTCGATGTTCAGAAAATATGTCGGAAAATTCGTCCAATAGTTCTTGCCATTCCGCACTTTCTCTCTCAGTCAAAACTGTTTGTCCCTTTAAATTTTCGATTTGTCTTTTTCCCTCTGTTTCTTCTTCGATGAAATTGATCATGCCTTCGCACAGTGACAGGGTTTCAATGCAATTCTGGTTCCCGTTAACAGAGCTGAAGTCGACCCATAACTCCTTGCCATCATTCAATAAACGCATTCTCTGTTCATCCAGGTGTATCCAAACTCTGAATTCGTCTTGAAAATCACTACCGAGAATCATCGGGTTCACCAGTTCTTGCACGATGACAAACGGGATATCTATTGGCCACTTCCCGAACTTTACCGTTAGTAGGACCTGCGTGGTAACCTTTTTACTTTTCTTGCCGAACGCACCTCGCAGTGAAATTTTTCGCATCGGTAACTCAGTCATAGAGACACCCCTTTCCTTCAATTGGCAGTAAAACTCTCCAGAGATACAGGATAACTCGCAACCGCTATCCACTAAGGTAAGTAGCTGTATTCCTTCCACACTAACATTTACATATGGACACCTTCCTGGTTTCGGTGGTTCGACTGCCTCTTGTTCCTCTTCAATTAGCTCCTCGTGTCCAACAAATACCGTTAATACCGACGGATCAGATCCTACTGCAGACTCATCTTCCTCTACCAAGGCAACCCGGATGTTACTCGAATTGCCCCCTGATGTCGTTAGTTGGTTTCCGTTATTCCCTGACCATCCCATCCTATTCCCGTTTCGCCCATTTCCAACTGATTCGCGTGCTCGCCAGTTTTGTGGTGTGGTTGAGTGGTTATACCGCATTGAAGAATTTATGAATCGATCTTCTGATTGTAGAATATTGAATGCTGTTCCAATGTCGATACAAGATCCCATTAGATGCTGGATGTTTCGGGGGAAATGCTTGGATAGATGCTGAATAAGTTCTCTCTCAGCTGGAGGGGGAGTTAGAAATCTTGCTTTGGCAACGATTCCTAAAAAATATTGAGCCATCCTTGATCCTTCCTTCTGAACGTAGGAACCCCGTGCAATATCTTCGGAAACTTGACGTTGGGTTGTTGATCCCCAGTATTGGTCTCGAAAATGGTATTCAAAAGATTCATAGCTTTGGAATAAATACCCAAATCCTCTGGCCCACACTCGGGCCTCATTTACTAAACAAGAAAGCGCGACAGGCAGCTTATCAAAATCCGTTAACTGCTGATGTACACAGTATCGATCCAGTTCAATTAAAAATTCAACCGGATGAAGATCATCGTTAACGCCACTAAACGTAGGCCGTGGAAAAAGATTTACACGAGACACGTTTCCTTCCAGCGTGCTTCGAGCAGGTGGGATGTTGTTAACCTGAGATGGTCCCGTGTTGTTGGCTGCATAACCTTCTTGTGTCTGGCCATGAGGAATTCCGGTTCCATAACCGCTATTACCCGGCCAAATAGATGACATCTGCTGCGTTAACAGATTTCCGGTGGCACCACCGTTCCACTGCACTCGGTGTGGTGTGTATGGAATGCCAACTCCGAAAAAATGTGGATGGTGACCTTGAAAATTCCCTGGATGAATGGTCGGAATTGCATTTGACCAGGTCCTTCTCATCGTCGGCTGGGTATTTTGTATATTTGATTCCCTATTAATAGGATTAACCAGGGTTTCCCTGCCTTCGCTGGTGAACTGACCTGCCTCACCATTATGTTGTGGCATTCTAGTTGCATTCATGAAGTTTTGTTCTAAAACACTCATTCGATTATGTAGTGATTGAACAAGATTCATAAGCGTATCTTGACACCTGATATTTTGTTGTAATAAATCCGTCGTTTCTGATAACCCTTCATTTCCACCCTGGTTATCTAGCTTATCTGCACTAATTTCTCCTTCCGGCAAATTGTTTTGATGGTCTGAGGTATCTACTATAGGTGCATTTTGTATGATGTGCCCATCTCCTTGGTTGCTCAGAGAAACTCCCTGTGTCGAACGTGGTGTGGAAGCGAACTGCACTCGATTCATTTGAGGTGGCCTGTTGGACCCGCTTGGATAAACTAGCCACGAGGAATCATCCATTGTGTCGATATAACTCACAACTATCTCTTCACTGATTTATATACACTATTTCGCCGCTATTGCGGTTCTTTATTTATTTTCAATTTCGCTTTGCACTACCACTAATCAATTTTCATATCTAACACGCTTCCGATAGCGTGATAACAACTACATTCGCGCGATCGGCAACACTCACTGTCTGTCCTTTTCCCTCTTATACCATCAACTTATTATCATCCGCTTACTATATTTTCACCACTTCTTTTGTCTAAAACAAATCTGCCGGCTCCAATCAATCTCTTTGTCTTCACTAATGTCGTTCTGACCTTGTTAATTGTTCAACTAACAGGCAATCCCGGTTGAGCCCCCAGTTGTGGCCGTACACTTCTTTCCAGCCACCAAATCTCGTGAGAACCGAAAATATTCACTTCGTTCAATTAGAGAATATACCAAATCCACCACTCAAAACTAGAAAATTAAACTTCCACTCCGCGACTCCGAATAAAAGATCATTACCGTTCAACTTACCGATTGAATTCATACTGTCTCCTTTTTTCCTGGACATCCCATTCCTTTCTCTTCTCTGTTCTTGTTCTATCAAACTAGGGTGGTTGTTACAATGTAGATAGACTGTTACAATCCAATTTGCAAACATCGTTTTATTCGAATTGATCTAGTTTTTTTTAACTGTTTCACAGAAGAGACTTTCACAAGATTAATTAAATTTCGGAATAAAAATACAAACAAAAATCTAAATACTCAGAAAATACAACATTTTAAATTATCATTTGCTAAACACATCATTTTTTTTTTAGATGCATTTTTTTCTCAAAATAGGCTATTATGTTCTCTATCAACCGTTCATTCATTGCAAAATGGGCACTCTTGAAAAAAAAGAAAGTTTTTTGACGTTTATTTGTGTATCGACATTAGAAACACTTTAGATTTTTTTACAATATTTATGAGCAATTCAATACGAAATCGAAACTTGTTGTTTTCCTGTATTTTTTTTATTTGGTTCAAATTTAACATATGAATTGTTTATGATCAAAACAGACAAATTGGCAACATAAGTTTGCCCGTTTTACTAAGGCAAATCATTCGAAAATTTTCTATAATATATATTTCAGAGATGGTGTGTCCGATAGATTTGATATCATCTACAATTTTGCAATGATTAAGTAGAAACATTTTTTGAACAAACCAAATGAATGAGAAACTCACAGAAAAGATGATTTTTTTGGAAAAAGGTACCGCTCAAAGACAGGACTCGAACCTGCGTTCTTCTGCAAACCGTGCATACGCGTTTACCGTTTCCACCACCCTGAGCTGTGATAGACACATTTCTATAATATCATCTGCTTTGGTAAAGCGGTTGGTGAGCGGTATGTTTTTCCAAAAAAAAAATCATCTTTTCTGTGACTTTCTCATTCATTTAGCTTCTTCAATATATGAACTTAGTTATTGCGACTTCACGCCAAATCAACTAAAAATCAATAAATCATCTGCAATGTTTTAGGTAGTTTTCAGGACTATGTAAAAAAATTTTAGTACTGTTAGAAAAGTATATTTGTATTTCAAATATATAAAACAATGTGTTTTTGATTTTCTTTTTTTTTATATGTTGAACCTGAAGTCTAAAAAAAACACAAAAATTCAAATTTTTAGAATGGGAAAATAATATTTGAAAAAGATCCATTGTTTCAAAATAACTCATGAAACTTTTTTTATATTTTTCAAAAATTTCTGCGATAGAACGCTAAATTTCCAAGAAAAAAGTAATATTACAAATTTTGATATATTCCACTTTTCCCGAGACACAGCGATTTGAAAAAAAAATCCGTGGATTTTTTATTTTTGTTATCAGGCGTACAACTTTACTTCCGCCGTTTTTTTTACAAAGTTAAAAGCTTCATTGCGAAAAAGTGCTTACAGATGTATTATTCAAAGTATTGTCCGTCGCTAGTGACAACTTTCCGGCAATTTTCGGATCCCGGTTCGAAAAAAGGAGTCCTCTTTTGACGCTATCCATGAAGCATTCCATTTTTCCAACTCTGAAGGATTGAAAATGTTGATCTGCGAGGTCGTGTGCCATCGAACGGAATAGGTGGAAGTCAGAAGGGGCGACATATGGGGAATCCGACGGGTGGGACAAGACTTCCCATTTCAGCGTTTCCAGGTTCTTTTTGACTACTTTTGCGACGTGTGGCCGATCATTGTCGTGTTGGAGGATGACTTTGTCATGTCGCTCTTGATACTGTGGCCGCTTTTATTTAAGCGCGCGACTAAGGCGCATCAGTTGCGCATCAGAGCAGCTTCACCGTAAGTTTCTAAGAGCATTCGATGTGCTTCAGCTGCATTTTTTTTCGAATTGTAACAGAAAAGTAAAACTTCCCGCAAATGGCGAGAATTGGGCACATAAACAGACATTTTCGAGCGTGAATAATACGAAAACAAGAACAACTATCACTGAAACGGCGATGTCAATTCGTTAGGCACTGTGCACACTCACTTTAAAGGCATTATCATCTATGTATTTTGACCAGCCTCAGCCGGTACAGCCACCTAACGGAAAACGGCGGAAGCAAAGTTGTACACCTGATACGATTTCCGGATGGTTATTTGAGTTTATTCAAAAAATCAACTTTTCTACCCGAAAGAATTTTATGTTAAGCCCTTATACAATGTTCGAGAGTTGCATTTATCAAGATTTTTTTTATTGTTTAATAATATCTGCCATTTTTATACTAGCATTACAATTTGGAAATCATCTAAATTCGATTTTTACTACAGAAACTGGAATTAATTAAAGTTAAAATAGAACTTAGAAATTGTAATGCCAGTAATGCTAGTATAAAAATTGTAGATATTATTAAACAATAAGAAATCTTGATAAATGTGACTGGCTGCCCTCGATCCAATAGTACAATGCACACCGCTCTCATTCAGTAATCTTTTTGCTTAACTGTTGCCGTATATATTGTCGTATTAAATGTTTTTATTTTCTCGGCTGTTCATGACTTAGGTGGTACAGTTAAGAGTTGAAATTGTTCAAATCTTGTCGTACTTTCACTGAAACACTTTTCTTTGAGCTGCTTAATTATTTCATACAACTAGTCTATATTTTAATATCAGAAAACTAGGAAACACATTCTCTGAATCTTTACGAAAAACATATATTACTTTTCTCATATTTTATACATTTTAATAATTGAAATAAAACCATATCATAGAATCAATACTAGCTTTTTCTTAACAATTTATCTACTGTTTCAAGAAAAATTGCTTCTAAATTAACGAGATTCAAAGATCATTCAAAATTGTTACAAAAATAAATTTCCCGATATTTTTTTCCAAACCGCTGTATCTCGAGAACGGTAGCATATAGCAATATTTTAATTGACATATATTCTCTTGGAAATTTAGTGTTCTTTCAAATTGCTGTTCAAATTTATTAATAAATATAAAAAAATCATGGTTTTTAAAAATTACATCATTTTGAAAATATTTAACTATTTCCAATATAATTTCTCGGCTCTAAAAATTTGAATTTATTTAAGATTTCAGCTACACACTTAGAAAATTTCGCAGAATTCGGTATTTTTTTACCGAATTTTCAACAGCTGAACGTTCGGTAATTAAATTGATTACCGATCGTTCGGTAATTGCTGAACTGTCAAACAACTACCGTAAACTGTAAACCAAATGAATCTAACTGATTGTTCGGTAATTTTTTGTTTCTTTGTTTTCCTTTGGTTAAAATTTTGGATATTAAGATTAAAAAAAACAACACAAATTCACAGAAACGAATGAAGAAAATTCCAACCTGTTGTGGCTATGGTTTTATTCCACGAAAAAAAGGGTCAAATGTTCCGGCTGACCGGAATTATGAGCGCCTTCCAAAACACTGCATAAATCCGTCGAGTCCACCAAAAATTACCCTCGAACGATTTGTGTAGGCAGCAAGTGGACAAGTGCTACAACAAATTTTTTCTTCATATAAGTAAACAAAAAGCTTTTGGTGGTTCAAATATTTTAAAAATTTGACCACCTGTATCTCAATCCATTTGATGAACTCTTCAAGATTTTTTTCGTTTGGTTAATAAAAAGACACTGAAAATTTTATTAACTGTTTTACTGTTAGTTTCACGACAATCAGTTTTCACAGAAGTTCACAGAATCTTCAGTTTTCACAGAAGATAATTTTACCATACGGACGGTATAGTTTTTAGCGTACTCGGCGACTATTCAGATTTACCGTATGGATTGTATATCTATTTACAGAATTCTGTAATGAAAACTAGCGTAAAACTGATCGTCCGGTAAAAATTTGCATAATTGTTGTAAAATGAAGTTCATGTACCGAAACATCGGTAATTTCTATTGATTACCGAAAATTGAATTGAATCTCAGTGTGCACTACATATAAAAAAAATGAAAAAAAAAATCAAAAATACGTTTTTCGAGACAATTGAATGTTGTGTGTAATTTTTAAAATAAAAAATAATCAAAAAAAATTGTTCAACGGTACAAAAATTCTAGTCCTTTTAATTACCTAAAACATTCCAGAAGGCACCGAATCGATCGGATCCATCGTTTCTGGGATATATATTAATGACAATTTTCAATGGATTTTTCCTTCTCAAAACTAAGGCTAGGGTTTAAAATGGCAAACTGATGATGCAAATTGTCTCGCTTGGCCAAAAATAACGCTTAGGCAAAATTTTGCCCAAATCAGAAAATACCAAAATAAAATCTCAAATTAAATCCAATGCCATTTGTGGTGGAATTACTCTAATGTCGATATTTTTGTTCAACAAAACTTTGAGTAAAACTGGTAAAAACAAGATTAATTTAAAAAATTAGCATGCAAATCTCAGATTTGAATGAAACTTTCTGAATATGCAAACTTTGTCACAAAAATCCGCTTTGCATACTTTGTTTTTCCAAAATTAGTGTATACTGTCCTTGAGAAAAAGTAAACATTTTTAGCAACTTTTTTCAAAAAAATATTTGTCTGAAAACGACAAATCCTAAAACAAAAAGTATTGTGCTAGTGATTTTCAAAAACAAAACAATCAACTTTTTGACTAGAAATTCTGAAAAAAAAACGCTTTTCGAGGCCTACACCGATAAAAATTAACTCTAAATTTTTGAAATTGATTTACAAAAAAAAACACCACATTTGATGTTAATAAAATTTTTTCCCCAGGCAGGTGAATATGTTCCCTACAAACAAAAGAAAAAAAAATTTCTGACAAAAAACTTTTTCTAGTTGAAACTGAATTTTTTCCCGTGTTTTTTTTTCATAGAAAACTAAACTACACTGAAAGTCATTATTGTAAATCGAATCAAATAAAACTGAATTTATGAGAAGATTTTACAGAATACTCTGTCGCTAGTTGCCCGATATTTGTTAAACGTATCAGTAATAGACAAGAAACAGCTTTGGTTGGAAACACCGTTTTCCAGAAAATGTCCGTTTTACAATACTTGGACGGTTGGAATCGTATTCGGATTTGTCAGCACCCTCTCAGATTTGGATAAAACTTTCTCCATATATAGACTTTATCACAAAAAGTTACTTTGTTTACTTTGTTCTTCCAAAATTGATCTAGACTGACTTTTGAAAATCGCTAGATTTTTTTTGATAAAAATTATTTGAACTGCGAAGAAATCGAAACAGAATATTAACTTTTATTGTTCAAACCAAAAAACCCTTAAATGTTAACCTGTTGGTTTCAAAATTACAAATCCTGCAAAAAAAATATTGTGCTTGTAATGTTCACAAAATTAGTCTACTTTTTGAATAAAAATACTAAGAAAATTAGTTATCGAATCCTTTACTGCGAAAAAAACGATATCAAAAATTCTAAGTCAAATTACAAAAAAAAAACATTTCATTTGAATGAAATTTTGTCCTAACAGAGATTTTTCTTATGTTCTCTGCCAACTTTCCATGTGTTGCAAGATGGGCATTTTTAAGGAGTTTTAAAGAGTTTTTCTAACAAAAACTTTTTCTTATCCATATACTTTTACTCTCTGAAAATATCGCGGGCAGCTGG
Organism: Malaya genurostris; assembly: GCF_030247185.1. Lineage (NCBI taxonomy): Eukaryota > Metazoa > Arthropoda > Insecta > Diptera > Culicidae > Malaya > Malaya genurostris. Next base: position 39,250,308 of record NC_080570.1, on the reverse strand, counting down.
AAATAGTGTATTCGGAGTAATTTGCACACAAACTGAGTTTCATTAGAATCTTGGATGATAATGACTTTCAGTTTAGTTTAGATTTCGATAAAAAGACACAAAAAAAATCAGTTTGGAATAGAAAAAGTTATTGTTAGAAACCTTTATTTCTCAAAAGTGTTCATCTTACATCTAAAAAAATGTTCTCAAACTGATGTTTTTTTTGTAAATCGATTTGTAATTTTTAGACTTAATTTTTATCAGTGTAGGACTCGATTAGAGATTTTTCAGTATTTTTATTCGAAAATTTGACTGATTTTATTAAAATCACAAGTACAACTTTTTTTGTAGGATTTGTCATTTTTTGAAAATAGCTATTATAAAAAAAAGGTTTGCCCCTTTTCAAAAGACAGTCTAGATAAACTTTGGAAAAACAAAGTATGCAAAGTGGCTTTTTGTGATAAAGTCTACAAATTCAGAAAGTTTCATTACAATCTAATAGAGAGTGCTGCCAACGGCGAGTACGATTTGACGCGAATTTTGTTTATAGAAAGGATTATATTAGGAAAAACCAACTTTTGATCGAAGCCTCAATGACCTCTAGTGTTATATACCATTCGATTCAGCTCAACGAAATCAGGAAATGTCTGTGTGAATGTAAACTTTAAAAAGGTTTTTTTTCTATCCACTTTTTAAAGTCTTTTTTCTATCCATTTTCTCGGCGATGGCTGAACCGATTTTAACTAGTATGGACTTGTTTGAAAGCTACTATTAGGTTGAGAATCAAGTTCGAAGATCAAGAGGCTGTCACTTTCGGTTCCGGAGATATAATGGTATAAGTGACGTAATACCCCCCCTCCCCCCCCCCCCCCCCCCCCAATTTTTTTCTGCGCTTGTCTCAGAGATTTTAACCGATTCGAACAAGTTTTGATTCGTTGGAAAGTTCCTATGAGGTGGCGAATTAGGTTTGATGATCAAATGGCTGCCAGTTTCGGTTCCAAAGAAACAATAATAAAAGTCACGTAACCGACAAACATCCCATTTTATTCTCCGTTCAAATAGCTCTGAGATTTGAACTGAAATCAACAAATTTGAGCTAGTTTGAAACATACTTTTAGGTTGTGAATCAAGTTTGACGATCAAACGGCTGTCACTTCCGGTTTTGGAGATATTATTGAATAAGTGACGTAACGTCTTTTTCTCTCCGCTCAATTTTCTTGGAGATGGATAAACCGATTTCAACAAACTTGGGCTCGTTCAAAAGACACTCTTGGGTTGTGCATTAAGTTCGAAGATCAAATGACTTTCACTTCTGGTTTCGGAGATGTAACCGTATAAGTGACGTAACCGCCAAAATGCGTTTTTTGTCACCACCGGTTCCGGAGATATTAAGACATAAGTGACGAAACCGACAAAACGCTTTTCTTTTCTCTCCGCTCAATTTTCTCCGAATTTGACTAACCGATTATAATAAACTGAGGGTCGTTTGAAAGCTACTATAGGACTGTGAATCAAATTCGAGGATCAATTGGCTGTCACTTTCGGTTCCGGAGATATAATGGTATAAATGACGTAAAATGCGTCTTTTTGCACTTTATTTTATTCAGTTACCAATGATCAAGTTCAACTGTAGCAATACTTTCCCGCGAAATAAAAATCGATTTGCCTTAACGTGAATCGTTGATCAATGGAGTAAATATGTGTCAAACATCATTTATCATTTGTACGATTCGCTCAACGCACACCTTCCAAAAAGTATGAAATAGGAACATCACTACCATAACCACCGGACAATGGCAAACGCGAGTAAACCATCAGCCATTCGTGGACTTTTACATTCACTGATAATAAAGACACGATAACGAAGCTATTATTTCGTGTAGCAAACAACATTTCCATTTTTACGCGCGGTAATAGTATTAAATGTAAGGCCTTTCTCCAATTAACACGCATCTTCTGCATAATTAGCCCGATACGATTTAAAAATAACGATAGCAACTAACCTCAGCCACGGTATCACCCGGCTAATTTTCAAATTATCGTACGTTATGTGTATCACCACCACAACCACTACCAAACGAACGGCAAAACACTAATTTTACTCCCCTTTATGCCGACACGGGGGCGCTTCAGACAAGGTAATAGAGGTTATGTGCTTATCGAAAACGATCTTGATCATCCTATCTAACGCCGAGAGGGAACTGGAGGAGGAGGCGGAGGAGTTTGATGATGACATCTTAAGACGGCACTCTCCACTTTCGTTCGATTGGGCTTTTCCTACGGCTTTTGAACTGCGCAACGATCTTCAACCCGGCGGGGGTGAATTGTTGCTGTTGAACTCCCGGCGCACGTGTGGAGGATCATTGAAAGCGATTAGGATAAGATCATTTACCTGTAAGCTGTCTTGAAGTCAACTGGTGCCATCAGGTCGGTGAATGCCCATCGGTGTTTTTGAATGCTTTTTAGAGGATCTCGTAACATAATACGCATCAGCTGCAACTGTAATGCACGATAGTTACAATTTTTTGACAGTAAAAATAGGATGGCGATGATTTTACTTGAAGACCCTTTAGGCGTAGAGAAATTGACAGACCTCTTTAAACATGAGTTTTTTTTTACTGAGTTGAACACGAGTTAGATAAAAACACTACTTGAAGTTGTCGGTAGTCTCTAAAACTGACTCAGGCTCATTGACGGTTGTACAGAGAATCAGATTCAGATTCGCGAAAGTGGTCAAAAAGTACCTGGAAACGCTGAAATGGGATGTCTTACCCCACCCGCCGTATTCCCCAGATGTCGCCCCTTCTGACTTCCACCTATTCCGTTCGATGGCACACGGCCTGACAGATCAACATTTTCATTCCTTCGAAGTGTCGGAAAAATGGATTGCTTCATGAATAGCGTCAAAAAAGGACTCCTTTTTTCGAGCCGGGATCCGAAAATTGCCGGAAAGATGGGAGAAAGTTGTCGCTAGCGACGGACAATACTTTAAATAATACATCTGTAAGCACTTTTTCGCATAAAGCTTTTAATTTTGGAAAAAAAAAACGGCGGAAGTAAAGTTGTACACCTGATAAGTGCAATAAAAATATTTCAATTATGACTTCATCCAGTAAGTCCATACTCATCAATTCCTCTTGTTTCAAGGTCGACTTAATAAGACAAAAAAAATACCAACTCGACTACTGACTAACATCCAATCAAATGAACAACACTTTCGCAAAAATATAAAATTTCTTGATTTATCGTCGGAAGCAACATTGTTGTCATGACAGCCTCCGCCTGCGTGATAACCGACGCAAGCGACTCGATAGTAGTAATTGAAGTGTGACGAATTGAGTGGTCGTCGGATTTAACGACGATTTGGTCTCCGATACCGGTTCCATCTTGATCGTTTGTGTACGAGAAAAAAGAAGTCACAACACTTCGATCATCACCGGTTCTAATCACCGGTCGTCGAACAGTCGAACATCGTGAACCAATTAGCGCACTACTGGCGCAACAGACACGCGACGCCCTTAGTTTCGTTCGTGATGTCATTGATAGGAACACCGCTTGCTTGCTTGCTTGCTCGGTACACAGAACAATGGAGGCAAATTCAGCTTCTGAACCTTCACCCAGGGTCCCACCCCACCAGGTGACTGTGTGTGCGGGTTAATTTACATTTTTCGATAGCACATTCACGGTGACACCCTTGCCCATTTAAAAGCCAATTAAACGCTTTGAAACCTCAGTTACCGCGTGATACAATGTACTTTGTTGCATGGTTTTTCATGTGATCATGGCTGGAATGTCCTCGTACCTTCTAGGAAAGGCTAGGGTATCCGATTTTTACGCTAATAGCTTCGTTAGATTCCTGATATGTTGTTTCCCTTTTTTTGCTCTCTCGATCTTTTGTTTGTACTAAAAATTCAAATTGGAATCTATTCATGCCAAACTTTGACTCGTCGGGTAGAATGTCGTGATGTGTCGCAATGACCAAATCCGAAGGTGACTGCATGTGCCAGATCTCTGTGGTGTCCAGAAAATACAACGTTCAATAAGCATACATGTGAGATAATATATAATTTAGTACTGCTGAGTGCCAACTGAACCTTCATTTGAGCTGCTATGCACTGATTAGTCGAAGGCGGAAGGTGATTGTCATTTTAGTCGCTCTTAAGACTGCTTGAATGCCGACTTTTGCAATACATTCTGATCATGATTCTGATTATTTATTAATTTACAGTCGATAAGCTTTCAGATTACTAATTTAGAGCTAGAAAAATTTGCAATGCCCGTACCAGGCTATTTTACTGCCAATATTAATGATTATTGGCTACGTAAAAACTATAGATGAATTACAGCAGCAGAGGCATTTATACACAACAAAAACTTTATTACACCGTAAACTTCTCAGCCGGCTGGAGCAACAATTAACGTGGACATTGTTTTCTGTGCGTGTAGGCAAATGATTCAAATCAACACCTGATGTAGCGCGTTGCGACTTAACGATTGAACCATAAGCGACCGGCCTTCACTTTTCGAACAAGATTCATATGTTAGCTATCAATTATGATAGATTGTAAACTTAGCAGTTCTGTGATTGTTCTTACTATAAAATTACAATTCCGATAAAAATAATAATAAGTATCGAAGTAATTTAACAATTTTCATTACTTTACCTAGTATGTGTTGCTTTCAAAAATCGATCAAACATTTATATTTATACAAAATAATAAAGAGTTTATTTATTCAAGGTTCTATTTTAGTGAATGCGAATTGTCTATTGCTTGACTTGTTTTATAAGTTTTGCCCAGTCTTCTTGGTCATTTTTCTGTCTGGAACTGCATCTCACTGAAAATTGTCTTTTTGCATCTTCTAGAGATTCTGCTTGACTTGATGGCTCAATATATTTTTATTAGGTGGAGTTTTGGCATATTGGGAAGGCTTGTGTCCATTGGTACCACCTGGATGCTGCTCGCGGCTTATCACTTGTCAAAGACCTTTTTTCTGTAATGGTAAGATGCAAAATTCATGAAAAAATAGCGGAATATGTAGTTTTTTGGTTGATGGTACCGGTCGCTAAAGACTGTCCCAGAAAGTATGGACGCACTTTGATTTCGCTGTAAATAATTAACAAGAGTTAGATATTCAAATTTTATTCGATATACTGATAATATTAGACTACAACAACAGAATATTATTCTCAACATTTGCTACTTAGCCATTGTAGACTAGCTGACGCACCTTCTTGCGAACGTTCCTCATTAAATTCCGTACAGACTCCTTGGCGACAAGTTTTGAGACACGTTTCCTAAGATGTGCCTTCGTTAATGCCCAAAATTCCTCAATTAGTCGAAGTTGTGGGCAATTTTGTGGATTCATGTCTTTTGGGTCGAAAGTGACATTTTTGGTAGTATACCATTCTACCGTTGATTTCGAGTAATGGCAAGAAGCAAGATCTGGCCAGAAAACAACAGGATCCTTGTGGCTTCGAATCATGCGTAGAAGTCGTTTTTGTAAACATTCCATGAAGTATTTTTCGATGTTCATTGAAGCAGTGGTGATGAAGGGTTTCGAAATCTTACCGCAGCTACAAATTACTTGCCAAACCATAGCTTTCTTACCAAATTTTTCGACTTCATTCGATGTCTCGGACTGGTTTAACTTTGCCCTTCTCGCATCGTATAATATTGTGGTCCCGGCAAGGATTCACATAAGTTTCGTCGTCCATAATTATACAGTTCAAATTTCCAGCAAGAATCGTATTGTACAGCTTTCGAACCCTCGGCCTGATCGATGCTTCTTGTTTCGGACTACGTTTTGGTTGTTTCTGCTTCTTATAGGTTCGAAGATTCAAACGTTCTTTAGCACGAAGAACATTTGACTTCGAAGTGCCCACATCCCGAACTGAAACCTTTTTCTTTTGCTTTATCCTCAAAGGTGTTATCCTCACCGAACTTCCTGATTGCATTTCGCACGGCTTTTTCACTTACTCCTTCCATTTTTACTATCTTTCCCAGTTCTTACACAGTCCGCGTTCTGTGCACCATTTGTACACAATTTTTCGACGTTGTTCTGCTGAAAGTCCACGCATTTCGAAACAAACTAATGAAAACGAATAAACAACTGCACAAGTGGTTAGAGAAGAGTGTACACAATAGGACGCAGCCATAAAAATTGACAGATTCTGAACCATTCCGAAATGGCAGCGGTTTTTGGTTGCGTCCATACTTTCTGGAACAGTCTTTATGTAAATATCGCTCTTCAAGCCACAGACACAGATGGTTCGCCACATAAAATATTTCTTTGTTTGAAGAATTTTTTTCACTTTTTTCTTCCAATGGTTACTTTTTCTCTTCCAGTTTTAACGTTTGTTTTGGTGTAGGTTTCATTATTTTTTTTTATTTTATCATTTTTATTATTATTAATATTATTTATATTATTATGTAAATGATCCAGCCTTCATCCTGTATCCCACAATCAAACTTCATCATTTTCAACTATTTTCCTGTGAATGAACAGTCAAGTTCGGCCTTTAGCTCGATATACCGTTGTGATGATACTCCTAGTCCGGACGATAGGATTGCGCTTGAAACTACTGGGTTCTCTTTTCTTCGTTTTTTGTGACCTCCGGCTTTTCATTTCTCCCGATCCAGTTTTCCAAGCTGCCGACAAACGTTCTACAAAATACTTTTATTATGCTATTAATCGTAGTTTACTAGCCATTTTGACCGGCGAGTAAGTCGGATTTTTGCTATATGCGAGCAAAATTCCGATTCGCGGTCCATTTTGTTTCGATGCCATTTTTATAGCTGAATAGAAAATGGAAAAATCTAACAATAGACACTCATGTCATATAGAAAATCGTGTAACAGAGATCTGGTGTTATCTTTTAGGAAAAATATTGAATGATTTTTTTTAACATCGAGATTTGGTGTTATCTTGAAAAAAAAATGACTTAGAAAGTCGACTTAATTTTTATTCGATATAATACTAGATGTCAACGTTTTGTACATTTCTATGACAAAATAAGAAAACCACATAACCTAGAAAATTCGCATGATAAACCGCTTAACTCTTTAAAAAGTTGCATAAAAACCGTATGAGAACCCGCATGAAAAGAGACTTGAGTATATCTTTAAAATAAGGAGTATCCAAAGTTTTTATTGCGCAATTAAAAATGCGCCAAATTAAAAATAATTCAATTTTGATCGGTTATCTTTATTAGGTTCGTTCCATTTTTTGCTATTTTCTACAACTGTATTTTTTCGTGTTGATTTTCAATTGAATTCTGATGACATGATGAATTATGAAGTTTGATTTTATGCCGATTTTCTAAGCTGTGCGGCTTTTTCATGTAGATTTCAAAAGCAATGCGTATTTATGCGGTACTTTTTTCTCAGCACAAAAAAGACTTCAGTGTATTGCCCTCCGAAAACTACCACTTACAACTTCATTATGGTTATTTCTGAATTCCGGATATCTCGTTTTCAAAGTCCAAGAAAATTCAAGCAATTTTCATTATGCGAATAAAAAAAATCTACCCAATAAGAACTTCAATTGAAACTAGAGATAGTCGGATGGCACTGGAATTGAACTATATAGCGGGAGAGGTTGAATTTACTATTCACTTTCATTCAAACAAGTTTCTCACCAAAGCCGCAACATGTGGCCGAGCGTTGTCGTGATAAATAACGACGGATGTATAGCGACTGATGATTCGTCGTTTTTCCTTCAATGCCTACTTTAAGCAAGTCATTCGATGGAGTGGAATCGATACTATGATCTAGTCAATTTTAACCGTTAAGGTATGAACCCTATTCCCTAACCCTATCCTCATATTCTACACCTTTACTACATGGAATGAGAAGTCCCGGGCCTAACGAAGAAAAAATCGATTTTGTACCGTGAAAACTTTTTGCCTTTCTCATATAGAAAGGCTATGCAATCACTGTGAAAACCGACTTTAACCGAGGCCCGGAGGATCGATTATCATATACCATTCGACTCAGCTCGACGAACTGAGCAAATGTCTGTGTGTGAGTGTGTGTGTAACAAAAATATGCACTCACTTTTCTCGGAGATCGCTGAACCGATTTTTACAAACTAAGATTCAAATGAAAGATCTCATGGTCCCATAGCCTGCTTATAAATTTCATCCCGATCCGAGTTTCGATTTCGGAGATATAGGATGATATGCACCAAAAAAATGGAAAAAAAAAATATGCGTTCACTTTTTTCAGAGATGGCTAAACCGATTTTCACAACCTAAGATTCAAATAAAAGGTCTTATGGTCCCATAGCTTGCTATTGAGTTTAATTTGGATCTGACTTCCGGTTCCGGAGTTACAGAGTAATATGTGAAAATTAGAGAAAAAGTGTGCATTCAATTTTCTCTGAAACAGCTCAATCGATTTTCACAAACTAAGATTCAAATGAATGGTCTTATAGTTTCCTGAAAATTTCTAGAACATTTTATCCAAATCCGACCTCCGGTTCCGGAACTAAAGCGTGATAAGTGGAAAATTACCAATTTCATCATTATTTTTTCACGAACGATGGTCAAAAACAGGTACAAATCCCATTAAACTATCTGAAAAATTCTTCTAGTTTGCAGAGCTTGTTAGTTTGTGGGCATGAAAGAATAATTCTGCGCTACTGGTCCCCTCTTCCTGTTCCGGAAGCACCGAAAGTGGGGAAGAAAAACTTAAAAAACTACAAGGATCACCCCCATGGGGTTGTTCGAGCCGTTGATGTGGAACAAGGCAATCAAAATTTCCAATGATTGACATTTTCAATTAATCGTCACACTTTTGAATCCGCAATCGGAATCAACACCGAACACGCGAACCCAGAGTATAGACTCTATTTATCGTGATTTGTATTTGTTTCATAGCCAACGAAATTCCATCAATAGCCCAAATGTATTCAATTAAATGTTTGTACATGCTTGCGATACGGATATCGATATTAAAGCTTCTCTTCACCAAGCTTGTGTTCAAGTTTTGTATGCAAGCAGTTATTTTTATAGCGTTTCTCTACCATTACTAGCATCTTGCGATTTCGGTTGAAGCGATAAAATATTTCTCATTATCAATCGAGTTCATCTTATATAAATTAGAAATTGGTCTTATGCACTCAAAATTTACCCTGGGGTAGGTGTCAATTTCTCAGGCGAAACGATATAACATGGAGTTTCATCCGATCTTGCATGACACAAGATCAGAGCATACCAATTAAAGCTTCAAATCGTTTTATGGTACTTTTTTTCTTGCTGTCTAGCAACAATCTGCCTCTAGCATGCTACGCGTAGGACTGAAACGTTAGCTGTAATTTTGCTTATATTTATAGCTTCGCGTGCTTCCAACAGTTTCGCATTTGCATCGATTGACCAATCAGAGCGATGCTTTCCCTTTGATATATCGCTTACTCCTTCAAAACTGTCGACTATGGCAGGGAAATCCGGTATGCCGGAGATTTTTTGCAGCCAAAATAGGACACTGCTAGCTATTAATCAACATTTCAATGGTATAAAATTAAAAATACATGACTATGTACATTCAAATCAATATGTAGAAATATTTCCAATCAAATGGTTATAATGAACCGTTTCTCAGTATGTGTCGTTTATTTAACAGTTGCTCGCAGGTCTTTGATTTTCATCTCTCGCGTAATGCGATGAAACGCTTATTCAATGATTCCTTAACTATCCAGTAAATAATTGTTCACCATCTTCATTGGAATCTAATCAGATTCGCCGAAACTAACCTTTTCGTCCTCCCTCTCATTTTCTCCGTCTTCCACCATCTTTTTGTTCACTAATTAGATCTACATGCCGGTTCTAACCCCGTCGTTCGTCCACGCTCACTCATTGCTCCCTCAACTAACCTTCTTCTTCCATCTTTATATCCACTTTTCTCTTCTATCCCGCCTTTCAAGGAAGCTGCTCTGTAATGCTGTAATATTGTGTCATCAACTTGTTATATAGTTAGTGGTTTAGCTTTAACTGTTAGTTTTAATTGTTAGTTTTAAACGTAAATGTATCTGTTGGATCATTGTAATCTGTTGATACAAAAGATGAGGAGGTTTTATGCCTGCTGGAGAGAGAGATTGCTATATTTCATCTCCATCGGGCTTTTCCCTGCTCCCCAAAATAAACAAAATGGTGACATAATATTAATAATTGATACAAAATTGACTGAGCTGTAATTGTTCAAAACCTGACCACATTTCTACGTGTATTTTTCTTGAGTTTTTAGTTTGCACCACAACACAAAAATGTGTTCCACATTAAAAATAGAACTCACTTCGATTGCTCTGCGATGCTTGAACCGATTTTCAAACATCTTGATTTGAATTAAAGCTTATATTATCTTTAAAGCTACTGTGAAATTTCATCCGGATCCGACTTCCGGTTCCGCAGTTACATGGCGATGAGTGTCAAAGTTTTCAAACCGCCATACAGAACGACAATGCGTACCACACCGAAAAAAGAAGAAAACACGAAACAAACGATGCGTGCTTTGCTCGATTTCGTACACGCTATGAAGAAAACAAAGCGGTGACGGATGTCTGCTACTAGTGTGTAATATTGGTAAAAGACGGTGCTGCGGTTGTTAAAAATTATAGCTATTTTATGATCAGTACGCCCGAAAGAATAAACGAATGTCAATGAATTCAAATTTATTTGAAAATGTATGAAATTTTCACATCCGTTAGTGCAGTAATACCGTGCCGATGGTGCAATGATGTCAATGATGTTGCTGGCAAACAAACCAACTTCGGCTATACCGGACATCTGAATCCGGTTTCGGAAGAATTGGAAATGGTGATTAAAAACTGCAAAAGGGTCTCACTCACTTTCCTTCAAGATGGCCAAATCGATTTTCACAAACTTATAGGTTCAAAGGAAAAGTCTTACGGTTCCATACGGAATTCCTAAATTTGTTGTGAATACTATTTCCGGTTCCGGAACTACACGGTAAACAGGATTTTAAGAGTTTGTTAGATCAAGTCCGAACAAACTTTCCTATTTCTATTCAATGAGCAGTTGTTTTTGCGAATTCAACAGTAATATTTTTGACGTTATGAGTAATATGAGAAAGGCATCATTACACCACTAGGTGGATTAAAACAGTTTTTTATTCTTCAGTATAATCTTCATCTGGAGCGATACAATTGATCCATCGGTCCTTCAACATTTTGATGCGCAGATTTGTCAAGGCCTTCAGGCTTCCGTTTCTGCAGCTTTGGAAATAGATAATAGTCACTAGGGGCCAGGTCTGGAGAATTCCGGGGATGGTGAACCAATCCGTATCGCAAATCATTTAGTTTCACCGTTGCTGTGTAGTCGGGAAACGAAACTCGTCTTTTTCGTAGACTGATGAAAACTAGAACTCGTCTGACACGATTAGCTGTTAGTGAATAGATTGTCATAAAATTTGGTATTGGCCCATCGAGAGGCTTGTTCTGAACAAAAGTATACACGGTTAGAAACTATACACGTCTTTTCTCGGAGAGGCCCGGAACTTTCCATTCCATGTAGTACATTTTCAGTAGCGAAGAATACCCGATCAGATGGTAATAACAGAATTATAACAACAAAAATCATAACAAAAAAGACTCAAGCGGGAACAGAACCGTAACAGATTTTGAAACGTTTGTATCACAATTGTTATTGAATTTGATAAAACTACACAAGTCCGAAAACAGACATTTAGAACAATAGTTGTAATAAATTAGATAGCAAATTTAACACAGAAAAACTATATCACAGCCAACTTTTAGCATCGTTTCAATCCTCAATTGTTGAATTTTTTTTATTAAATGAATAATATGTTTAGTGATTTGGTTTCTTATTTTTGTTCTTTGCAATTCTGATCATTATATTTCGATATGAAGCAACGGAAGAACTCATTTTTCAATTAATGAACTTTATCAGGAGTCTTGCGAATGAAAATGAAACATCACAACTGATTTTGTTATTATATTGTTATCATAAGTTCTAACTTTCAACTTTTTTCATTTGTTAAATATCTCAAAATAACACAAACTGTTATACATTTTTTTTGTTTCAATTATAGAGGTTTTAACCTTAAGGTCATTCACCTCTTCGGGCCAGAAAAGCTTTCTGATCCTATGTACGGGGTTGGGGATCGAACCCAGGTGGGCTGCGTGATAGGCATCGACTTACCCATCACGCTATACCCATCCCCAAATTGTTATACATATCAACTGTTGATATACTTGTGTTATGATTTTGTTATGTGCATCTGATCGGGTAGCCCTTGGACAAACTTTTGCTCAGTGTAACGAATAGAACTAGCGTTTTCTGCAATCGGTTCTTTTCAGGTAAAAAATTGTTATGATTTCTTTCATAAAAATTGTACGACAGCGGTCTCAAATATATAATAAAGCGATGTTGTTGTACAACATCTCATATTTTTGCCGAGAGTTGACTGGTGGCGCCATCTTTTGCTGAGCTCTGGCAACTTTCTTCTAGATCCAATATTCTAAAATGGTAATTTAAACAAAGATGGTTCAGTTGTAAATTGAAGTATATTGAAAACAACAGGTAATAAAGACATTTATAATACCAACTGTTTGATCATCCATCTGTGTGGATTGTTAACTATGACATAAATCTTCTTGACTGAGATTACGAAACCTCGAGCTCCCACCAGGAGAAGATATTGGGCTCCCGACGAGCACTATTCAATAACTTGACCACTTGACAGCTCGTTTATTATTCGAGGTGTACAATTGCGAAAAAAAATCCCGCTGCTACCTGGACATTGTGAATTCAAATCAAATAATAGAGCGCAATAAGCGTTGTTCATTTACCGTGTCTCTGTGGTCGTTCGTGTTCACGTGAGATCGAAAAATGGCTTTCCTGGTATTCGGCTGCACCGGCACGCAATTACACCGAGATCTAATTAATAAGATGTCGACGCCATCTGCCGGCCCAGGCAGCTGCTTTTCTCCTAATCAAATCTGAATAGGCCTCCATTTGGGGCGACTCTGTGCTACCTCGCGTATGATGAGCACGCGCGTGTATGTGAGACTAATTTAATTTTTTTTATTTTCTATTTTACTATTTTTTTTCACCCGAAGCCAAAGCTGTTTTCCGTTGCGTTTCAACTTTCTTCGACACCGAAAAATGTGTGTGGCTGCTAATTGCATTGTGTAAAGCTTTTTGCACATCTGTCTGTCTAATCCTGCGCCGTGAACACTGTCCACGGCTACACATGTTAATGCAGGTGTGCAGCAAGATGGAAATCTCAGTTGGCAGAGTGTGTATAAAAATGGCGAAATTAGGCAGCAATTATAATATGTTTTTTTTTTATTTTCTTCTGCATGCACCAGCTTTGAACGGGTCGCTGTCCCAGCGGAGAACTGCCCCGCTTTGCCGGAATGAAACCGTCGGCGACGACGTTTACCGTTCACAATTTCCCGGGGTTTTGAATTTCACTTCTTGCCGATGCAGAGTTGATTATCGCGAAAATCTGATCTGATTTGGTTGAGTGCGAGTTTTCTCGTCGTCGTCGTTGTCTTGTTCCAAGTTTAGGTTGGAGCACATTCGTGTGTCTCTTGTAATAATCGAAAGTGTCCCTGTTTAAATGTTGCCTACTTGTGACAGTAAACTGGAATCGAATACTGATTCTTTTAGCAATCCACTGCACTTATAAATCTGACAATCCATTACTCTTATTTGCTGAAAATTCTAATGAGTTTATTTTACTGTTTTTTTTCAGGTAACACATCGTACGACTGGTGATGTGATGGTGCTGAAGATGAATCAACTTCGAGCGAACCGACCGAATATGCTGCGAGAGGTACAGCTGCTGAACAAACTGTCGCATCCAAACATTCTAAGGTGAGTCGAATAATCGGAAATTCTATTTGCAAGGTGCAGTTTACCAAACTCACATTACCTATCAGTTTTATTCGGTTAAGCAGGATACTGGTTTGAGAAAATTTCATACTATCAATAGGTTACACATAAAGTTACTAAAGACCTAATCGTTTGAGATACGTAAATCTCCGGAAACGTTACGAAACGTCTTACCAAAAACCCAAAAATTAAGTCCAACTCAACTTACGTCCAAAAGAGGCGGTAACACCAGAAAACACACAAAAAAATTCCACAAAATCATTTTGAATAATCGAAAAGTGAAGTTGCGTGAGTTAGCTGACATCGTAATGATATAAAATGAACGTCTTGGCTTTATATTGCATGAGCATTTGACTATGAGAAAGCTCTGTTCAAAGTGGGTGCCGCGTTTGCTCACTGTTGACCAAAAACGAGAACGTGTTGATGATTCTGAGCAGTGTTTGGCCATGTTCAAACATTACAAACCGGGATTTTTGCGTCGATATGTGGCAATGGATGAAACATGGATTCATCACTTCAAAGCGGAATCAAAACGATTATCATCTGAGTGAACAGCAATTGGTGAACCTCGCCCGAAGCGTCCGAAGTCGACTATCTTGAGGAAGCAAATACCATTAACGGAGAATATTATATAGCGTTATGGGAGCATTTGAAGGCTGAAATTTCAAAGAAACGACCGCACATTTCAAAGAAAAAAAATTGTTTTATCAAGACAACGCACCGTGTCACAGTCAATCAAAACCTTGACTAAACTACAATTATTGAACTTAGAATTGCTCCCACATTCACCGTATTCGCCAGATTTGGCTCTCAGCGACAGCTGGCTGTTCGCAGACCTGAAAAAATGCTCACCGGTAAGAAATTTAGCACGAATGAAGAGGTTATCACTAAAACTGAGGCCTATTTTGCGGCAAAAGATAAATCGTTCTACAAAAGTGGTATTGAAATGTTAGAGCGGCGCTGGAATGATTGCGTTGCTCTTGATTAAGATGCCTCTGAGTCCCATGTTTGGGACACTTGCTACAATTCCTCTCCCTTAAAATAACCTTATAATCTTTGATATAAAAGTAGTATCTGTTATTGTTATAACTCTTATGATCACCTCTGAATTGTAAAATGTACCTGTGCCTATTTTGGTGTTAATTTACTGAGTTGCTATGGAACATTGCTGATATATACAAACAATTTGACTTCCAGCTTCTTTCCAGAGATATGATTGTATAAGTTACGTAACCGACAAAAGCGTTGTATTTTTACGCGCTCAATTTTCTCAGAGATGGCTGAACCAATTTTAACAAACTTGGGCTCGTTTGAAAGCTACTATCGAGCCATTGATCAAGTTCGAAGATCAAATGGCTGTGACTTTTGGTTTCGGAGATATGATTGTATATGTGACGTAACCGACAAAAGCGTTGTATTTTTACGCGCTCAATTTACTCAAAGATGGCTGAACCGATTTTAACAAATTTGGGCTCGTTTGAAAGCTACTGTCGGGCCATTGATTAAGTTCGAAGATCAAATGGTTATGACTTTTGGTTCCAGATATATGATGGTATATGTGACGTAACCGACAAAACACGTTGATTTTTGCCGCTCTTATATATCTATAACGGTGCCAATATTTTGGGATCACCTCTTATTTCGTAAAGTGCTAGTTTTTTAAAAAAATCAACTTTCTGGGACTTAGAAAAATTTTGATATTGATATCCTAAAAAGTCGATTTTTTCAAAAAATTTTTTTTCGAGATGACACTAAATCTCGACATTTCATGCAATTCTAAGCCTTTTGGCATCAACATTTTTTTTCGATTTCGAAAATTTCATGTACTCCCCCCTATGGTGATTTTTCAAGATATTTGAAAATTCCACTAGGTGGACTGAGAAGGGTATTTTTAGACTAGCATCACTCTTCTCATACAAATAGGCAACGCAAAGGTCAAGCACTAGTTTGGAAAAATAATGCTGACTTTGTGTCATAAACACTGAAGCATGCTTTTGTGAACTACTCGAATCAATCTGAATCAATTGGTGTCAAAATTAGTATCTGAAATTATATAATAAAAGTAAGAAATATATTTTCATGAGACTGTTATGAACGAAGAGAAAAGCATTATCACACCACTAGGTGGATTAGGAAGGGTTTTAGAATTTCCCATTAATACCCTTTAGACCATATTTGAATTTTTCAAAATATATGTATGGTCTTCAAAAAGTACCGATTCTCCTTAAATTAGATAAATTCCCACATTGTTACCCCCCCATATGAAGAACCCTTGCTAGACACTCTCTCGCCTGGATATGTCCTAAAGATCATCTCTGAAGAGCAAGTAATACCTGTGCCATGTTTAATAGTAATCCGTTGAGTAGTTCCGGAGTTATGCAGTTACAAACATTAAACCCCCCTTTTTAAGGCACTTGCTTCATGCACTCCCCATATAACCATATCTAAGGTATGTTTCTGTAATGTTTCTATGGTCTTAATAAAGTATCGATTTTCGTCAAATTATATGAAAATATCATGATTCCTTTCCCTTGTGAACAACACTTATGACCATCTCTGAAGAGCAAGAAGTACCTGTACCAAGTTTGATAGCAATCCTTTGAATAGTTCCGGAGTTATACCGTTGCAAACATTACATCCTCCTTTTTATAGGCCCTTGCTACATCAATTCCCCTTATATTCAAATCTTAGTTGCGCAAAAAGTATCTATGATCTTCAAAAAGTATCGATTCTGGTCAAATTAGGCAAATTTTTGCATGACCCCCTCTGTTAAGAACACTTACTACGCTCCCTCCCCCCTTTAAAATACCCTTATGACCATCTCAGAAGAGTAAGAAGTATCTGTGCCAAGTTTGGTGCCAATCCGTTCAGTAGTTCCGGAGTTATGTCGTCTTAAACATTACACCCCCTTTTTTAAAGGCACTTGCTCCATCCACCCTCGTATAGTCATGTCTAAGGTATGCAAAATGTTTTTATGGTCTTCAAAACGTATCGATTCTTGCTAAGTTATATGATTTTTTTTCACGCTCCCTCAACTATAAAAATATTTTTTGAACCATCTCTGAAATGCAAGAAGTACCTGTGCCAAGTTTGGTGACAATCCGTTCAGTAGTTCCGAAGTTATGGCGTTACAAACATACAAACTTACTTAGTATTCAAAACTCCTAGTCGCCTGTTACAAAACTATTTATTTTGATTGCAATTGCGTTACCATAATAAATCAATAGCTATCTAAATTAGTGTTTAAATAGTGTCTTAAAATATGGTTATATTTATGTAATCGAGATAGGCGTGTTCAAATCGACCCAACCATCTCTGAGAAAATTAGGCGGTGAAAACAACGCGTTTTATCGCTTACGTCATTTATACCATTATATTTCTGGAAGCAGAAGTGCCAGTAATTTGATATTTGAACTTGATTAATGGTCCAATAGTATCTTTCAATCGAGCCTAAGCTTGTTGGAAACGGCTCAGCCATTCCCGAAAATAATTGAGCGGCGTATTGTCGCTTACGCCGCTTATACCATTATATCTCCGGAACCGAAAGTGCTAGCCATTTCTTCAAACTTGATGCACGATTCAATAGCAGCTTTCAATCGAGCCTAGCCTTGCTAAAATCGGCTCGGTCTTCTCTGAGAAAAGTGAGCGGAAAAAACAACACGTTTTGTCGCTTACGTCACTTATACGCATTATATTGCCGAAACCGAAAGTGCTAACCATTTCATATCATCGAACTTGATTCACAATTCAATAGATCGGTTCAGCCGTCTACGACAAAATTGGGCGATAAAAAGGCGGGTGGGTAATATCAGAGACATAACTGGATGTCGTGAATACGAAAACAACTGACATGTTCCTTAACACTTCCGAATATCAATTAGTTGATCAATTGTATGAATTATGCAAGCATTCCCCTTTTTCACATTTTTCGCAAAAAACAGGCTTCACTTGATCTCGATTACTGTGAATTTCACACAGCGAAAAGTGCACAAATCTAATCAAACTGTTCTAGATTTGCACTAAACTGAAGATTTTTACCTTCGATTTGCGAGCAAGAAATCCTAATAGTTCTTTAGAAAACTTTTAGAGCCATTAGAACGACTGATTTTGTGTGATGCTCTCCACTGTTGTCCTATTTCCGTTGTTTTTTCACCAATGCAAATAACTGGCGGCTGTGTAGAAAACGCTCTTGTCGGAAGCAAAACTAGCATTGCAAACGACACATAATACATCTGCTCGCAGTGGCGATAGAATCCAAACTGATCCAATTTATGTTAAGAGGTTTCTTTTTACGTGATTTAGTTTGTAGCTTTTTCACTAATGGGCGGTCCTAACGGCAATAAAAATAGCCGCATACAGGAATTTAATGTCGATTATTTCATTTCGGATTTGCATTTCATTGAAAAAAACTATCAGGATACTGTACGGGATTCATTCCTGCCTTTCAGAAGGACCAAATTGTGGAACTCACTACGGAACATTTTTCTCGAACGATTTTATGTACAGCAGCAAATATTTTGTTCTCTTCCACAGAACGCGTTCTGATTGGCTGTTGTTGACATGGGTCAAATGAGACAGGTTTTTCATTAGTGTACTATTGAAATACTTCAATGCTGTTGATATACACGCTTAAGTTGAAAAATTTCGATTCTATTGGTAGTTAGATTATATAAATCCTTTCACAGATCACTGAGCAATGAGCTTTCAAAATACGAGAAAGGCCAACGCGCCTTATGAATTATCCTTTTTGATACTCGTTTATACAAAACTTTTCAGAAAAGTTTAATTTTGAATTATTTGAGATTATGTCACACAACTGAATATTTTATCATAAAATTGTGATCATATTTCCGATGGCATGTAGCCAAAATTATGTTGATTCGTTAGATACAACAAGAGATATTTACGACCAAAAGCTTATCACTCTCTCAGAGGGTAAATTTTGAAAAGGCGCCCCATAGTAAAGTAAGTCGTATTCACGACAAAAAATCTTCAAAAAGTTAACATACCCGGGTAGATGTAAATAACAAACGAAGGTCATAATAATAACAAATTTAACCATCATATCTTGTCTTGTTGTCTTTGTATTTTTATTTATATTCCATGGAAGAAACAAAACAAGTTATTACATATTTATTTGATAAGTTATTCCAATTTCATAATGTTCGATTGTAATTGAAAAATTCGTTCTCAATATTTTGTTCTTGATTTGATATTACAATAACAGAACTTCATATACTGTTACTGGTTTATCATGCAGACTTTGTTATAATTTTTTATATTTTAACTCCATGTTTTAACCAGTGTAACATAAAAACGTGTTCCTGTTAATTTTACAACATAGAACTATTTGCGGATTGAATATGTGGAACCAACAGTAGCCTTGAAACGAGCCGGTTGAAATCGGTTCAGCCATTTCCAATAAAAAAAAACTAAGCGATAAGAAAAATCTTTGAAAGGTGTACACACATTAATACAAACAGAGATTTTCCGATCTCGTGGAGCTGAGTCGAAACGTGTATAACAGGAACCTCCGATCAAAAGTGTTTTTCTTCAGCAAGATTTTTCTTCGAAGCAATACACCGAGTCACAAGCCGCTCGCTATCATGGCGAAATTGCATGAGTTGTGC
This sequence comes from Malaya genurostris, assembly GCF_030247185.1. Taxonomy (NCBI): domain Eukaryota; kingdom Metazoa; phylum Arthropoda; class Insecta; order Diptera; family Culicidae; genus Malaya; species Malaya genurostris. The sequence continues at coordinate 39,230,820 of NC_080570.1, read as the reverse complement.
ATTGAATTGCTGCCTCGCCCACCATGTTCACCGTACATGGCCCCCAGTGACTACCACCTGTTTGCAGATCTCAAAGAAAATTCTCCGAGAAAGGCGATTCTACCTCAACGAGGAAGTCATTACTGAAACGAACGCTGATTTTTAGGTAAAAATAAAATCGTACTATAAAAGAAAGATATTGAAATGTTAAAGAAGCGCTGGACTGATGATGTTGCTCTTGAAGGAAACTTGAACAGTTCTTGAACGGGTGCTTTGACAAGAAACGTCAAGAAATTAGAAAATTTAAGTTGAAAAAACTCTCTGCCAGCCAATCTTGCTATGATGGCGTTACCTTAATATCTTTTAAATGGCAACGTTTGATGAATGAATGAACAACTTAAATCTGATTCCTTCGCAAAGGTAAGCAAATCAGGCGTTAAAACCTGAATACTTCACCTCGATTCAAAAAAAAAATAATTGAAAAATTAGACTACCCGAAGCATACGCGCTTATCTCCGGCAAACGCGCTGCATTCGACAAGGTGAAACATTTGCACAAGGCCACTTGGCATAAATTCAGTCGGCCCGAACGGTTTGCACCCTTTTCAGAGAAACCCAATTTCGGTTAGATGAAGGAAAAATTCGAACAGCATCATCTCTTTAAACACCATCCACTCCGATTGAAGCCCAGCCAGTTAGTCTAACCGTGCAAGTGCTCACGCGCAACATATTTTCACACTTGGCAACAATTAGACTGAGAGTGCAGGCTAACTGAACTGGGTGGTAATGGGCTGCAAAACACAGAAGAAGAAAAAACCGCTGCCCTTGCTTTTGAAGCCCAGCCATCGATTGAAAACATTCGAAGCGCAAGCGGAAACTAAATCGCGGCCATCTATCGTTTCGATTAGCGCAAATCTCATGTAAGTGTGGGTACTTGGCCGTTGTGTGACCAGGCAGTTCGGCATTCGAAAACAACATGCTTCCGTCTTGTGCAGCCAAGAGTGCTCAGAGTGGAAGTAAGTGAGCGAAAGTGCGACGGCAAAACGACTCGCCCCGTTCAATCGATCCCGATGAGAATTAGTTTTTCCGCACTGAGGAGATGTTTTATAAGCGTTTCGTGTGGGTTTTCTGTTTGTTTTGAAAATTTCCTAATGTATTGCCGATTACTTGTATGCTGGCAGTAATCCAATTTACAAGTGTAAAACAGCATTAGGAACTTGGTTCCGTCCTGAATAAAAAAAAATTATAAATCACTGATAAACAAAAATCAATTAGACAAAACCTCTGCTACACTGCACAAAACTAGTAACGGTGTACTCCTAATCATAGCCAATTTGCACTAGTAGCTTACCATAGATTCGAAAGTAGACATTAAACACACGCACACAAATTAATGAATATTTACCAAACAAAGCAACTTTCTGTTGCGGTGATTAGCTGAAACAAAATCGCCAATTTATTTAACAAATGCAAATAAGTGCGTTGATTGATGAGTTAACAACAACACTCCACCATCTATCCATCCAGTCCGCCAGCCGGAGTCGGAGTCGGAGTCGCAGTCGGAGTCTTCAGCTAATTATTCATATGCTGCACATTTGTTTTGATTGCTGCCATTGTTGATCTGAACGCGATAAGTGCGAGTGCAGATCATCATCATTTGGCAACGCACCGCCAATGGCACGACCAGCGGCGTGACGCGCCGTCTCGTCAACCTGCACCGCCGCCTCTTTGCCCGCTTCGGTTGGCTTGTAAACACTGCTAATTACCACGATGACGATACATTTATAATACTTTACACGTTTACGCATGCGAGACTGCGTTAAATGGTTCGGTGTCGAGACGCGCAATTATTTTCGAGCGAAAATACTCATCGACAGTGTCTAATTTCTTTCGAATCATCTCTCGGCAGCACGGTTCGATGCATTAGCTCCATTGGTGGAGTCGTAGAAATTTTTACTCTCGGAATCGGACAAATCTTTACTCGAGCAAATCAAGATCACCGAACTCGGCTGAAATCTTATCTCATCTCACCGTATTTCGGAACTACTTAGCTGCAGTCATATAAAACCGGCCACGAATTGTCAGTCGAGTACCGCAAGGCAATCACTTAGGGCCATATAAGTTTTTGTTATGCGTCAATGATCTCAATTTTTTCAGTAAGATTCAATGATTTCAAGCTATGTTACCTGATGGAAACTCTTTTTTTTATGTGGAACGCATCTTTATTTTCTGTATAGGGATGCAAATCAGAAACTCAAGGAAAAATACACGTAGAAATGTGGTCAGGTTTTAAACACTTACAGCTCAGTATATTTTGTATCAATTATCAATATTATTTCATTATTTGATTGGAAATATTTCTAAGATTCGATTTGAATGTATCAAGCCACGTATTTTCAATAACAAATGATTGAAATTTTGATTATTAGCGAGCAGTGTCCTATTTTGTCTGCTAAAAATCTCTGGCATATCGGATTTCCCTGCCATAGACGACGGATTTGAAGGAGTAAGCGATATATCAAAGGGAAAGTATCGCTCTGATTGGTCAATCGATGCAAAAGCGAAGCTGTTGGAAGCACCCGAATCCATAAATAGAGGCAAAATTACAGCTAACTTTTCAGTCCTACGCGCAGCATGCTATATGTAGGTTGTTACTAGACAGCAAGCACTTTTTGTCATAAAACGATTTGAAGCTTTCATTGGTATGCTATGATATTGTGTCATGCAAACTCGGATGAAATCCCATGTTAAATCGTTTCGCCTGAAAAATTGACAACTACTCCAAGGTAAATTTTGAGTGCTTAAGATTAATTCTAATTTATATAAGAAGAACTCGATTGATAATGAGAAAAAGTTTATCGCTTCAACCGAAATCGCAGAATGGTAGAGAAACTGAACGCTATAAAAATAACTGCTAGCATACAAAACTTGAACACAAGCTAGGCGAAGAGAAGCTTAAATATCAAAATCGTATCGAAAGTTTGTACAAAGACATAATTGCATACATTTGGGATATTGGTGTAATTTCGTCGGCTATAAAACAAACAATGTTCGTTGTTGGTTCCTAATCAAGATCAATCTCCAGTTCGTGCTCGCATCTCACACGACACAGTCGAAAATCATTTACGGTCGCAAATCATTTACGGTCGAAACAACAGAAACAAACACAGTACAGTGAACAATAGAGTGTACGGAATGGTCAAATACGATTTAACAAAGCCGGAATCTTGGCCTACAAGACCAAATTCAATTTGTATAGATTTCAAGCGTTGCAAAGTTAGACCAGCAGCAAATGAAATTGAAATCTTACTTAAAGAACGAATGCATCTAGACGCTAATAATGTAACTGAGATTCAATTCAACAAGGCGTCTAACTGTGTGTACATTATGTTCAAACGTGAAAGCGATGCAATTGCATTTGCTTCGGTTAATAACGAGGTGCACAGTGTTGAGTGTGACAACATTAAATACAAAATCCCTGTGCACATGGTGGACAATGCCACAGAAGTACGCGTTCATGGCCTTCCCCCGCAGGCCAGCGATAAGTTCGTTCGGGACAATATATCGCAGTACGGTGAAGTTCTTTCCATCTTACATCATTTGTGGTCAAGGTGGGACACATCCGTGTAAAACGCTGATACCTATGAAAATCAGCTGGTTACATGTCAGTTTTGTGAACAACCTTGCCCGAAACTGCGAAAAGGACATCTTCAACCAAAGACAAGGTCAATTGTTCAAAAATGGAAACTAGTGAGCGCAGTACTCCTTTTTCACCATCAAGCCAACCAGCAACTGCAACCAATGTACAATAAGGCGCATCTAAAGCAACTAGCAACGAGCTCAAGACTACGAACAACAAAGAAAACGAAACGAAGACGGACACCAACAACAATACAACCGATGAGGCAATGGATGACGAGACGAGCCACGAACAAAGTGCCCCTCAACCCTCGCAGGAGGGAAATGGAAGCTCTTCTCCTCCTAGAAAAAGAGTGACAACGAGATCCACTTCAAAAAATTTGTTATTTAAAAAATCGGCTAATTCGGCCACGTAAAGCTTGTACGCAAATAGGCCTGAATGAAAATACCTTTTAAATAAAAAATAAGATCAATCTAAGCAGACTCTCGGGCTATTGCGTATTCAAAAGTGTGACGATTGATTAAACTGTTTGCTTGTAGATAATTAGAAATTTTGGTTGCCTTGTTCCACATCATTGGCTCGAACAACCCCATGGGGCTGATCCTTGTAGTGTTTTATTCGAGAAAACAAAACCCATGTGCTACTTCTTGAGACGAAATTTAACTTCGTAATCGATTTTTAGTATCATTCTAAATCCGTACTCTAGAACGTAGGATATTTGGGTTCCTGACTGTTTTTCTCGCTTTAAAATCAAAATCGAATGCAAAAGAAAATTATATCAAATAGAGAATTATTTCTTCTGTAAGTTGCAGTGTTGCGAAAATATCAAATAATCATCGCTGAAAAATCATGCGCGAGCTTCGGCATCGATTATCACTATTTCGTGGACGTTAAACTCGTCTTTTTCCATAGCTCGATAAAAACTAGAACTCGTCTGACACGATCAGCTGTTATTCAAACACACTTACGCTCACTTACGACGGAAACATTTCGAGCCGAACGTCGAGTCGCCTGGTCACACACTGCCAAGTACCCACACTTACATGAGATTCGCGGTAATCGAATCGATAGACGGCCGCAATTTAGTTTCCGCTTGTTTTCGATTTGTTTTCTTCTATGTTTGCAGCCCATTACCACCTATCAGTTAGCCTGCACTCTCAATCTAATTGTTGCCAAGTGTGAAAATATGTTGCGCGTGAGCACTTGCATGGTTAGACTAACTGGCTGGACTTCAATCGGAATGGATAGTGAACAGAGAGATGCTGCTCGAATGTTTCCTTCATCTAACCGAAATTGGGTTTCTCTGAAAGGGTGCAAACCGTTAGGCACGGATTGATTGTCATGAAATTTGATATTGGGCCATCTAGAGGCTTGGTCTCAACAAAAACATATACGGTTCGAAACTATTCACGTCGTTTCTGTGAGAAACTTTTTATTCCGTGTAATAATAGCAATAGAAAAAATACAATTGTTAAACAGCTATTTAGCTTGAATATCATACACAGTAGTAGCAGGAGCGCAGGATTTCGCTACGCCAATTCAAACGCACCATTCACACACTGCGCCTGCTGAGTGCTCAAGATAAGCAGATTTCTGCGTTCCCTTAACTTCTATGAATCAGATTCATGCTGAATAGCTAAATTTTATTTGGATTAATGGAAATTTGAGGATTGATTTTATCATTTTGGATTAAAAAAAATCTTTTTCCTGTATTCAACATTCAGAATGTGCATGTTTACGTTTCTTCTTGGACTCATCAATGCATCAGTAGATTATGTTGAACTACTGACGCAATCCCACGGATCACCATAATCCGCTGAGCAGACGTAAAGTTAATGCTATTTGCAAAACACTTCGCTATTACACACTGACGTCTCGGACGAAACAAGCAAAATTGTTGCAAAACATAATAAATCGGCTTCGAAAAAACATCGATTTATATGATTCGAAGCTCTCCACAATTTTTGAAAATGACAAAATTGAATAAATCCATTTAACTTTGGAATAACTTCGAATTTTAAAATTCGGCAAATCCCAAAACGTAGCATTCTGCCTGTAGTTTACCAAGGTGTGGTTGAAAGTTCCCCACTTTCCCTTACCTAATCTAAATCGCATTTTTTTTTTAATTTCTGATCAGTATCTAACGGGGAAAACAGTTCGTAAAAATGACATGTGAATGCAACTATGCAATGAAAACCGCGAAAAAGTTACCGCTGAAACGAGAATCGAACCCGTAACTAGCTCTTAGTCGGGGAAATTGTTTTACTATCCTGAATATGAAAACACATGAAGAGAGAAACCTAATTGACTAGAAAAAACCAAGCAAGCTTTGCTTAACTTGGCCACCACAGCACTCAGTTATTGACCTGTTTCTATGGAAATACGGTACACAGAAAACAAACACGCACCAATAAACTAAATAGGTACGTGCATCTAGCATAAAGAATGTCCCAAAAAGTATGGACGAAACCAAAAACCGCTGCGATTTTGCAATGGTTCAGAATCTGTCAATTTTTTGGCTGCGTCCTGTTGTTTGCACTCTTCTCTAATCATTTGTGCAGTTGTTTATTCGTTTCCATTAGTTTGTTTCGAAATGCGTGAACTTTCAGCAGAACAACGTCGAAAAATTGTGTACAAATGGTGCACAGAACGCGGACTGTCACTGAGAAAGATAGCAAAAATGGAAGGAGTAAGTGAAAAAACCGTGCGAAATGCAATCAGGAAGTTCGGCGAGGATAACACCTTTGAGGATAAACCGAAAACGGGTCGAAAACAAAGTGCTGCTAACCCTCAGTTGTATAAACGTATACTAAAGGCGTTCGAGCAAAAGAAGGAGGTTTCAGTTCGGGATGTGGCCAAAAAAGTGGGCACTGCGAAGTCAAATGTTCTTCGTGCTAAAGAACGTTTGAATCTTCGAACCTATAAGAAGCAGAAACAACCAAAACGTAGTCCGAAACAAGAAGTATCGATCAGGCCGAGGGTTCGAAAGCTGTACGATACGATTCTTGTTGGAAATTTGAACTGCATGATCATGGACGACGAAACCTACGTGAAACTCGATTACAAATCCTTGCCGGGACCACAATATTATACGGAACGAGAAGGTCAAGTGTTAAACCAGTCCGAGACATCGATTGAAGTCGAAAAAATTGGTAAGAAAGCTATAGTCTGGCAAGCAATTTGTAGCTGCGGTAAGATTTCGAAATCCTTCATCACCACTGCTTCAATGAACAGCGAAATATACATTAAGGAATGTTTACAAAAACGACTTCTACTCACGATTCGAAGCCACAAGGATTCTGTTGTGTTCTGGCAAGATCTTGCTTCTTGCCACTACTCGAAATCAACGGTAGAATGGTATACTACCAAAAATGTCACTTTCGTCCCAAAAGACATGAATCCACCAAATTGCCCAAAACTTCGACCAATTGAGGAATTTTGGGCATTAACGAAGGCACATCTTAGGAAACATGTCTCGGCAACCGAAACCATTCAACAGTTCGAAAAAGATTGGAAAAAAGTGTCAAAACTCGATTCTGGGGTAAAAAGTAATCTTTTTTTCTCTTCAAAATACCAAAATCTGTACGGCTACAAGTTTGTATATATCGACTGATTTGGAGTTTTATCGGAAGAAATGCGCTTTCTCAGACAAATGGAAATAGGTAAACGACGTTTCGGCCGTTTTTGATGGCCTTTATTAAGGGAAATTTGGTCTAATCGTTATTGTCCGTCTTGTTGACATCCCACCGTTGGAAATCAATGAGACTGACTATAACAATTAGACCAAATTTTCCTTGGAAAAGGCCATCAAAAACGGTCGAAATGTCGGGCAATTTTAAAAACAAATCGTTTGACTATTTCCATTTGACTGAGAAAGCCGCATTTCTTCCGATCTGCACGGCTATCTGTTTCGTCCGAGACGTCAGCTTATACATTACACTTCGGTGTAATAGCAAAAAGTGTTTTCCAAATAGCATTAACTTTACGTCTACCTAGCGGTTTATGCTGAACTGCCAGATCTCACTAGCAGTTCAACAGAAACTGCTACTTGCGCTGCTGAGTCGAAGACGGAACGTGAAATCAATTTAAACACACACTCGCTTTTCGGTTTTGCCGTCAGCCAATGGGTTAAGATTTTTTGTCTCTTTTGCTGCCTATCGGTTTTTTTTAACTAATTTCCATAAATACAAGGGATATTCTAAAAGTAGGAGTCTTTCGTTCATATTTCAGAATCGGCAAGTGATAACACATTTTAACTTAAACATACATGTTCTGATTTAGCAGTCATTTGACTATCTGTGCGTACAGTAAAGAGTGCCCATGGCAATCGTTGTCCTTGGTCAGCTGTGAGGTTTGCTGTGGTAGGATTTTGGAATTTTTCAACAGTTATAACATTAACAATTGGGTTATTTGTGTCCGATTTTGTACGGAAAGTAGCAATAATACTGTAAATCGTTTATGTACTTGTTCTCAATAACTCGGTTACACTCAAGAAGTGTAATGCCACAGAGCTTAGCCGATAAATTCATGTGAAAAATGATGTTCAAAACTCAACCGTTCCAAAACACGAATTCAGTTTATGGTGAGTCGTTGAAAAGTAATAAGCTTACGCAAATTTTTAGAAGAATCAGAAAAAAATGAAGAAAACATTTGCTCTGAAAATTTCCCGTATGAAAAAGCTCTAAATCAGGATCCCATAATAATATAGATTGCATCGGTAATTGAATTGCTGAAGTTCATTCCAGTGGAAGGCGAAAGTCAAGCCAACAGTCGACAGGAATAGTTGCTCAATCCTCGTGGCCCGTAATTGACAACCATGCCCCGCGGTCGCATAATCCGCCGAAGGGATCCTGATAGCGAATGGCACCTACCTTGATTCGCATACATCATAATTTATTACCAGAACCACACCTCGTCTAGACGAAGGTAGATTCACTGACGTGCAAAAGATTATTCTTCCTGTTTACCTCCTGTGTGAGTAATGCCTTGCTTGGCAATTCACCAGAAGGATTATGTTTTTTTGTTGTTGTTGTTGTTTGTACCAACAAATGTCCGCCACTATCAACCAACCACCTTCACGTGATTTGCTTCGTGTCGGAAACGAGAGCTCTGATGAATGGCTGGTGAAAATACTATCGTCGTCAAGTCATAAAACTGTTCTAATGAATAGCATTTTTTATGATTTTCCTTATTTGCATATCAACCAGTGGTCGTCAGTCTCGACGCTTTTCGACAACCGGCATCATAAAAATAGATTTCATTCCATTATTGATTTATGGGCTAATAAACGAATAATGTTTTTAGCTTATTTTTAGCACGGCCATCGTAAATACTTTAACAGAATGCATACATGCCGCTGCCAAGAGATGAATTAGCATTCAAAAATTTGTTTCACTGCTAGTTGCGTGGGCGTTGGAAATTTTCAAACCTTTGATCAGGTGCACTTATGAAATCACGCCTACAAATCACCAACGGCTTGATCCATTATTACTTCAAAGTACCTAAGTCAGTAAGTGCAAAAACACATTTGTTTGTTTGCCTGCATGCGCATGCAACTAAATATTTGTTGAATCGCTATCTGCAAGTGGCGAGAGAAGGTTGAAAATTTATCAAAGAAAGCAAGATTGCGTTGCGCTGTCTTGCATGTAGGATTTGTGAACGATGCAAAATGCACTCATCTGTTGACCCTTGTATTTAGTTTTTTAAATATGATTAGAAATTAGATCCAAGCTTCAAATATAATTCAAACTAAACTTGATTGGACTTGGTCTCAGAAACAGATATTATTTTTCTCACAAACTTTAATTTTTGTCAAAGCACTAAGAGGCTCTATAGACGCTGTTATCTAAATCCAAAAAGCAATTTTGGAGCATCACTGTATTTTTCTTTTCAAGCAATGAACAACATTTTTGAATGGAACGTTTTTATCAAATTACCAAATTGAATATCACCAGGAACTATTTTTCCGTGCGTGTCAGCAAGGCGATGTTTAATCAAGCAAATACCCGGAATACACTCACGTTGCTGTCGATTTAACAAAACCCAAACCTCTCACAACAACAAAAAAAAAACAATAACACCCAACAGGAAGTTATTCTTACTCATTCGATTTTTTTTCTTCGTTCGCTTCGAAATAGCGCCTTTTTCTCGGGTCGTGTAAATAGAAAGTATACCTTTTGTTGTGATGGATCCAGAGTCTTAATCAGCACGTGCAATCAAATCACTGAAATGCACTACAAATGCGTGTACGTGTACACGATAATTTCTGTCCAACTTAACTCGATTCATATCTGCAATCGCTCTCATCGAGATAGTAATAAGGAACAACAACAAACAAAATACGAAGCATTAGCATACAATGTTTATGCCTAGGGTGATGGGTCTTATGTTGCACAATCGGCTGCTTCGTAGGGTACCAATTTGAATGCCAAGCATGAGACGGAAATGACAGAACTTCATAGCATAGTATGCAAACCATATATGAGAGAGGGTCATTTCGTCGATAGCCAGTTCACAGAAGAGGTTATTTCGCCGAATGTACTATTCTACTGAAAATATCATGCACCTAATTCTATTTTTTCCACTAATTACAGCATTTTTCTCGAACCAATAGACTAGGTTCTTTCATCGAAAGTACATACTTTGTTTCTCCAAAGTTAATCTACACTGTCATTTGAAAAGGGCCTTCTTCTTATCAATTTTTGCCTCTCTCATATAGAAAGGCTATGCAATCACTGTGAAAACCGACTTTTTAACTGAGTCCCGGAGGGGCAAATGTCATATACCATTCGACTCAGCTCGACGAACTGAGCAAATGTCTGTGTGTGTATGTATGTAACAAAAATATGCACTCACTTTTTCAGAGATTATTAGACAAATGAAAGGCCTAATTATGCCATAGCTTACTATTGAATTTCATTAAGATCCGACTTCCGGTTCCGGAGTTACATGGTAATATATGAAAATTAGAGAAAAAGTGTGCACTCAATTTTCTCTAAAATGGCTCAACCGATTTTCACAGACTAAGATTTAAATTAAAGGTCTTATAGTTTCCTAAAAAATGTCTAGAACATTTCATCCGGATCTGACTCCCGGTTCCGGAACTAAAGCGTGATAAGTGGAAAATTACCAATTTCATTAGTATTTTTCACGAACGATGGTTAAAACCAGGTACAAATCCCATAAAACTGTCTGATAAATTCTTCTAGTTTGCAGAGCTTGTTAGTTTGTGGACATAAAAACTTAATTCGGCACTACTGGTCCCCCCTTTCCCGGTTCCGGAAGCATCGAAATTGAGGAAGAAAAAAAAACTCACTTCGATTTCTCTGCGATACTTGAACCGATTTTCACAAATCTTGATTTTGAATTGAAGCTCATATTATCAAAGCTACTGTGAAATTTTATCCGGATACAATTTCCGGTTCCGCAGTTACAGGGCGATGAGCGTCAAAGTTTTTAAATCGCCATATAGATTGAAAATATGTACAACACCGAAAGAAGAAGAACACCCTGCTTTGTTCTATTTCGATGTCTACCACCGCTGTGTGATATTGGTAAAAGACGGTGCTGCGGTTGATAAAATTTTTTAGCTATTCTAGGATAAGTGCGACGAAAGACTAAACGAATGTCAATGAATTCAAATTTATTTGAAAAAATATGCAATTTTCTCCACCGGTAGTACAGAAATATCGTTCCAGTTCCGGTTTCGGACGAACTGTAAATGGTGATTAAAAACTGCAAAAGGGATCTCACTCGCTTTCCTTCAAGATGGCCAAATCGATTTTCACAAACTTATAAGTTCAAAGGAAAAGTCTTACAGTTTCATACAGAATTCCTAAATTTCTTGTGGAACTACTTGTCCTTCTATTTCCAGTTCCGGAACTACAGGGTAAACAGGATTTGTAGAGTTTCTTAGATTAGGTCCGAACAAACTATTTTTATTCAATAAATTTTTTTTTTGTTTTGATTATAGAGGTTTTAACCATAATGTCATTCGCCTCTTCGAGCCAGAAAAACTTTCTGACCCTATGTGCGGGGTTGGGAATCGAACCCAGGTGGGCTGCGTGAAAGGAATCGACTAACCCATCACGCTATACCCGTCCCCACACAAATGAACATTTCTTTTGGCGAATTCTACAGTAATATTTATGATGTTATAAGTAATATAAGAAAGGCATCATCACACCACTAGGTGGATTAAAACAGGTTGTTTTTAATGATTGCTGTTGAAAAATGACAAATCCTATACAAAAAAAGTGTGGTACTAATGATTTCACAAAATCAGTAAAATTTTCCAAGAAAAATACAGAACAAAATTCCTGATTGAGTCCTAAACTGGAAGAAATCGATTAAAAAATTTAAATCCGTTTTTCAAAAAAAAAAAAAAAACATAAACAACAATTTATTTGCCCCAAGACCTCCGGCACGCCCAAGTGCATTAGATCTATCTCTTTGCTCAACATCAATTCGACTAGATTGCACCTGGAAAATACTGCCTGATTTACACGGTAGCGATCATTTACCAATCATCATCTCAATTAGCAGTAGCAATTGCATTGCTACTTCCGCTAGTATTCCATATGATTTGACAAAAAATATCGACTGGATTAAATACCAAAGTAGTATCTCTAGTATTTTGAATTCAATGGAAGAGCTCCCTCCACTTGAAGAATATGACTTCCTCATTTGTTCGATTCTGGAGGCAGCAGAACAATCCCAAACTAAACGCTTTCCTGGGCCAACGACTAACAGAAGGCCTCCCAACCCCTGGTGGGACAAAGAGTGCTCAGAGGCTAAACTCGCAAAACAAAATGCTTGCAAGACGTTTCTAAAACGGGGAGGAGGAACTCCTCAGAATTTTGAAAAACTTATGGTTTTAGAAACCAAGTACAAGAGCATACTTCGAGCCAAAAAATGTAGCTATTGGAGACATTTTGTCGAAGGTTTGTCAAGAGATACCTCAATGAGCACTCTTTGGAACACGGCCAGACGAATGAGGAATCGTACCGTGGGCAATGAGAGTGATGAATACTCGAACCGATGGATATTTGACTTTGCTAGGAAAGTTTGCCCAGATTCTGTTCCTACGCAGAGCATTATACGGGAATCTCCTCCAAATAATGGTTTTATTAATAACCCATTTTCAATGATGGAATTTTCTATAGCACTCTTGTCTTGTAACAATAACGCTCCAGGGTTGGACAGAATTAAATTCAACTTGGTGAAGAATCTGCCCAACCTCGCAAAAAGACGTTTGTTGGAATTGTTCAACAAGTTTCTTGAGCAAAATATTGTTCCACCTGACTGGAGACAAGTGAAAGTTATCGCCATTCAAAAACCGGGGAAACCAGCTTCCAATAACAACTCATATAGACCCATTGCGATGTTGTCCTGCATCAGAAAATTGTTCGAAAAAATTATTCTACGACGTCTCGACACTTGGGTCGAGACGAACGGTTTGTTGTCAGATACTCAGTTTGGCTTCCGTAGAAATAAAGGGACGAATGATTGCCTTGCATTACTTTCGTCTGACATCCAAATTGCCTTCGCTCAAAAACAACAAATGGCATCTGTATTTTTAGACATTAAAGGAGCATTTGATTCAGTTTCCATTGATGTTCTTTCAGACAAGCTTCACCAAAATGGACTCCCAGCGGTTATAAATAATTATTTGCACAACCTTTTGTCAGAGAAACACATGCATTTTTCACATGGCGATTTGGCAACACTCAGAAATAGTTACATGGGTCTCCCGCAAGGCTCATGCCTCAGTCCGCTCCTCTATAATTTTTACGTAAATAACATTGACAGCTGTCTAGTAACCCCATGTACACTAAGACAATTGGCAGATGATGGCGTGGTTTCAGTTACTGGACCCAAAGCTATTGATCTGCATAAACCATTGCAAGATACCTTAGATAACTTGTCCGATTGGGCTGTTCATCTTGGTATCGAATTCTCTGCGGAGAAAACAGAGTTAGTCGTCTTTTCAAGAAAGCATGATCCCGCGCAGCTTCAGCTCCATATGATGGGAAGAATGATCCAACAGGTTTTAACTTTTAAATACCTCGGGGTGTGGTTCGATTCCAAATGCACGTGGGGAGGACACATTAGGTTTCTGATAACAAAATGCCAACAAAGAGTAAATTTTCTTCGAACAATAACAGGATCTTGGTGGGGTGCTCATCCGGAAGATCTAATAAAATTGTATCAGACAACGATACTTTCAGTGATGGAATATGGATGCGTTTGCTTTCGTTCCGCTGCAAACTCTCATATTATCAAACTGGAGCGAATTCAGTATCGTTGTTTGCGAATTGCTTTAGGGTGCATGCATTCGACACATACAATGAGTCTTGAAGTTCTGGCGGGAGTTCTTCCATTAAAAGATCGATTTTGGGAGCTTTCATCACGCCTGCTAATAAGATGTGAGGTGCTGAATCCCATGGTAATTAATAATTTCGAACGACTAGTCGAGCTTCGATCTCAAACAAAATTCATGACAGTATATTTTAACCATATGTCACAGGAAATCAACCCTTCAAGATATATTCCTATCCGTGTCAGCCTCCTAAATGTCCCTGACTCAACTTTATTTTTCGATACATCCATGCAGCGCGAAGTGCGTGGAATCCCGGATCATCTACGTTCGACGGAAATCCCAAAAATATTTTCAAGTAAGTTCAGGCATATTGACTCTGAGAAAATGTTTTACACGGACGGATCGCGAATTGAAGAAGCGACAGGGTTTGGTATGTTCAACAATAATGTTTCGGCCTCATTTAGGCTTCAAGAACCTGCATCTGTTTATATAGCAGAGCTAGCAGCAGTTCAATATAGTTTGAGTGTAATCGTCACATTAATTCCAAACCATTATTTCCTCTTCACAGATAGTCTGAGTGCAATTGAAGCCATTCGCTCAAACATGACTGGCAAGACTGAACCGTTTTTCCTGGGCAAAATAAAACAGTGCCTGAACGACATATTGAACAATAATTATCTAATCACTATAGTCTGGGTCCCGGCTCATTGCTCCATTCCTGGCAATGAAAGAGCCGATATTTTAGCCAAACGTGGTGCTATTGAGGGTGAAATTTATGAGAGACCAATTGCTTTCAACGAATTCTATAGCTCGTCTCGCCAAAGAACACTTGCCAGCTGGCAAGCTTCTTGGGATAAAGATGATCTGGGTCGGTGGATGCACTCAATTATTCCGAAAATATCGACAAAGGCATGGTTCAGGGGACTGGATGTGAGTAGAGATTTCATTCGTGTGATGTCTAGACTCATGTCCAATCACTACACGTTAGATGCACATCTCCTTCGAATTGGGCTCTCCGAGACTAATCATTGTGCTTGTGGCGAAGGTTATCGAGATATTGATCATGTCGTTTGGACATGCGTGGAGTATCGTGATGTCAGATCTCAACTAATAAATTCTTTGCGTACCCAAGGTAGACTATCCAATATCCCAGTTCGAGACATTCTTGCTTGTCGTGACCTTTCATACATGAAACTTATTTATCATTTCATAAAGAAAACTGGAGTTTCAATTTAATAAAGGCCCCTTTCAAGACTTAGTTCTGATCCCAGCTGCGTCCATGAGTTCAACCAATAGCTAAATTAGAATAAAAATAATGTAATGATACAAACAAACTCGAAACAGTTTATGAAATTATTAACAAAATGTCTGAAAATAACAGCTTATTTTATAATTTATAGAAGTTAATCGTTTGGTTCAAATAATATTTCCGAGTAGATTTCATAATTAATGACGAGTTACCTAAGATGATATTTAAGTAATAAGAGAATATGTTTTAATAAATGCAAAACGTTGTGACTAGGTTAGAATTAAATTAGGATAAGAATATTATGTAAAAGTGATGCTACGGCGAAGAAAAACTTATGTAAACTGCCTTAAGAAATAAACGTATTTATGAAAAAAAAAAAAAAACAATTTATTTGCATGAAATTTTATCCCAAGATAGGTGATTGTGTTTCCTACCAACCGTCCATGCATTGCAAGGTAGGCACTTTTAAAGAACAAGTTTTTTAATGAAAAGCTCCCAAACAAGTTTCCTGAGTTTCATTTGAATCCGACCTCTGGTTCCGGAACTACTGAATGATATGTGTAACGAAATTATTTTTTTTCGTGGATGGCTGCACCGTCTAAGATTTAAATGAGAGGTCTTAAGATCCCATACAAACTTCTTTTTTTTTTGTAATCATATCCGACTTCCGGCTCAAGAGATACAGTGTGAAAATGTCAGGTTCAAATAAATTAATCAGGTTTAGCCGGTTTGCAGTTTAGGAGTGTCGGTGATCAAATAAATTTATTTCAGTTTTACCGGCATTCGGTTTTCGATCTCGGAACATACCAAATTATTTGAAACACACTATGATTTATCAACACACTGGCTACACAGATTTTCAAAAATTTCGAATCAAATGAAATGGTTTACAATCCTTAAGATGAATTCTGCTGACTTCGGCTGCACCGGTTTCCGAGTTCCGGTCCCGAAAATTTCGTGAACAGTGCAACTCAATCGTTTCTCGAAAGGAAGCCAAAACGAATTTCATTAACAAACAATTAAAAGACCTGGTGAATTTCAATGGATACCGACCTCCGATTCTGGGATAACAGGGTAATGAAATATAAAAATTCAAATCGTGTTAGATGATGACGATATCAAAAAATCTTTAAAGTTGGACTCATAACTATTCCAATATATTCGTCATATTCATTCAAATTAGTATTTTGGTTTTTGCTGGTCACTGAATGCCGGTTGTGGAAGTACCATAAATAATGCCAGAAAGCTATAAAGTGAAACGAATGATTTTATGGTTTTCAAACAATTCCTCTATTCGATCCGACTTGCAATTCTGAAAAACAGGGTAATGAATAATTTAAATTTCAAGCTATCATTCAAAATGCCCGGTCATTAAAATAATTTCATAAAAACTAAAAACATCAAAAAATATTTATGCATAAAACACATGCGGATTGACACGTTTTTATTCGTAAATCGGTTCCAAATTTTGTAAATCAATTTTCTTCAGTGTAGGATTCGATTTCGATGAATTTCGTGCCAAAACCAGATTTGACAGCACCATCTCAGATTTGAGTGAAATTTTCTGATCATGTAGACTTTGTCACAAATTGATACTTTGCATACTTTGTCTTACCTAAATTTATGTTTTGAAAAGTGAAAAAAATACTAACCGATTCCCACACGGGAAAATAATAAATTTTATCGACTTTTTTCCTTTCAAGTACTAACAGTGAATAACAGCTTTTTATAGTTTGCCGATAATCCCAATAGCTTCGATGATGAACCAATTTTCTTTCACTACTCAATAAATCAATATCACTTTCGTTTGTTCAGTTGCCTACGCCATGAATTGTAATATTTTTAAACATTTGTTAAAATTAACGTGCATACTTGAAAAAAAAACTTCAAGTATGACAACCCTACGCAAAAAGTAGTGCTGTAACTAATGCGCTACATAGTGCAATAAACTTTATCAGTAGTCAGCTAAAACATATCGAAAAATTAAAAAAAATGCCTTTTTTGGGAAAATTGATTTTTAAGTTTTGTTTTAAGAACAAAATAAAAACACATTTTTTTCACAGTGTATACTTTTGTATTTTGAACTGCTAGACGGAGATGGCAGTTCAATTTGAACAGCTTTAAGCACTGTTGAGCTGAAGTCGAAACGAGAAAAAAAATTAATTAATGAAAATGACATTCTCAACTATAAAGAAAAGGTTAAACGATGTACCGAGTGAAGGCCATAAACTCGCGAGTAGCACAACTCAGCATGCGTAAAATTGAGCATCAATACCATAAACCTTTCCATAATCAAATTATGACCACAACAACACCAAAGTTAGTCCTTATTGCGTTGAGCTGCAGCACCGTATGTTATCACTTAGAAACAACCTTGGTGGGGCTGCCGGCTGCAGGCGAAGTAGGGAACCAGTGTAGCGATGCAATGACCATATGTCGGCTCGCACATGTTCACTCACGAGACCAGACCGCTACTTTCACTATCACTTTTGGTTTGCTGACAGTTCGATGTAATACATCAGACGTGTTTTGCTGTGCGGCCGATTTCTGAATTTGGTAGTCGAGAAAAAAACGACCAAACAACAAACCTGATGCGCATTCGCGTTTCTGGAGATGCAGTTCGTTCGTATCAACAATCTTTGGGATTGAGCCGCCAATGCCAGATCGAATCATTCTTTGTTACTTAGGAATTCTAGTTGTTTGACGGTCACAGGAAGTCGATTTCATACTAGCACCTCCGAATTTCATTACTCTTTTAATGACCCTAATCATTTTTCTAAAATGAATTCAAGTCTAAAGCCGATTTTCACTTTTCACTGCCGAGTTATAGTCCCGAACGTTCTATATTTAACAGATCACCTTTCGTGGACCCACGCAAATTCCATTGTTTGGTTTGGTGGTTCGCTCTCTCGAATGAATCACACACACAGAAGATAAACGACTTGCAAAAAGCCAACGACTGATTGATCATCGTACGTGACACTCAGTTATTCTGTTTTATTCACACTATATCATAGAGCTGTCGTCATCAGACTTGACAATTCGAAAACCAAGATCAAAACAAACTGACTGAGTCACGCAACAATTGGCGGGCACTTATTTTCGTGCTTTTGTTTATGTTTTCTGTCACCGCTGTATAAATGTGTACAATTAAGCGAAATTCCGTTTGTTTGTGTTTCTCTGTCGATCATTTGACACGAGCGAAAGTAACGAAGCAAATGAAGTACCCGTAAACGAAGCGGGGTAGAAATCGGAACAAACTAAAATTGGTTCTAATTGTTCTGCATTCAATAATACGAATAAAACTGACAACCCTTCTGAATATCGAGCACAAAGTTTCACTTTCAGAATAGTAACGGTACCTATACTAAAGTACGACTTATTAGACTCTCATTAAATACTGCAACATAACGCGTTTACAGTCAATAAGGCGGGTCTAACGAGATCGGGAAAATACCTGACGAGACACATTAATGCTGAAAAAATTCCTATTTGAGTCCTACGCTGATAAAATTGGTCCTAAATTGTTTTTAAACGGTTTGAGATTAAAAACACATTTTTTTAATTTGATAGATTTTTGTTTCAAGATACCTACCAACCGTGCATTTTTTTCAGAAAACTTTACCGCTAGCTTAATGTGACATAACCAGGTGATGCAGACCCCATGGCTTGCTTGTGTTGGTAACTTGCGTGGAATTGCAGTAGTGAAGTTGATTTCACTAACACGAAAGAACTATGTTCGCCTCACCTGTTTCTACCTCATTGCCGCTAGCTACCGATATTTGTAAAAAGTTTCAGACTGGACAGAAAAAAGCTTATCTTTTTCCGCAAAATTTTCCACCTTTCAACATGTGAACGATTGATAGAGAGCATAATCTTGAAACGAAATTGCATCAAAATCGAAAATGGTGTTTTTATTGTAAGTAGACTTTAAATTTTTAAAACTGATTTTGTTAGTGTACACTCTTTAAAAAATGAAATTTACGCTTGACGTAAATTCAAGTAAGCCGTAATTTCTGCGGTGATGACATAATATTACATCTACTAACATGTAAACATGAATTCTGCGTCTGTATCGATGTAAGTTTCAGCTAAATCAACTGTGAAGTTAATGATATGACTTATCTTTACATGCTTTGAATCGTGAATAAAAGTGAATCGCGACGCTCCTTTTATGTGCATCTATATAGATGTAACTTTTTCTAAGTGTGTAGAATTCGATCAGTAATTTTATCCGATTTTTTTTTTAATTTGACAAATTTTGTTAGTATAACTAGTAAAACATTTTTTGCATGGTTTGTCATTTTTCGACTATAACCATTTAAAAAGAAAAGATAGAAAAGTTTATCTTTTTCTAAAGTCCTGATTCCTTTCTTAACGTTCATAAATTGATAGATGGGAACTTTAAAGGAAAAAAGTTTTTCTAACAAATTCTAACAAATTCTAACAAATTTCTCCAGTGAAACTTTTTGCAAATATCAGACAATTAGCGGTTGAGTATTCTGTGAAATCTTCTCTCGAATTGTGTTTCATTCGATTTTCGGATGATTATGACTTTCAGTTTAGTTTAGTTGTCGATAAAAAAACATTGGGGAAAAATTCACTTCGGGCCAGAAAAAGATTTTTCGTTCGAAAAACTTTTTTTTTTCCAAAAAGTGTCCATCTTGCAATGTATGAATGGTTGTTATGGAGCTCAATTACCAGTCTTGGGACAAAATTTTATCAAAATCAATACTGGGTGTTTTTCGTAAATTTGCTTAAATTTCTAAAAATATTTTTTTGAAAACTTTGACACTCATCGCCCTGTAACTACGGAACCGGATGAAATTTCACAGTAGCTTTAAAGACAATATGAGCTATAATTCAAATCAAGCATCGCTGAGAAATTGAATTTAATTCTATTTTTGGAGTTTTTCTTCACTACTTGGATGCTTCGGAAACAAAAAAATGGGGAACCAGTAGTGCGGAATTGAGTTTGCATGCCCACAAACTAACAAGCTTTTCAAACTAGAAGAATTTATCAGGCAGTTTTATGGGATTTGTACCTGTTTTTAACCATCGATTGTGAAAAAATACTCATGAAATTGGTAATTTTTCACTTATCACGTCTTAGTTCTGGAACCGAAAGTTGGATCCGAATAAAGTGTTTTAGAAATTTTTAGAAAACTATACGACCTTTCTTAGTTTGTAAAAATCGGGTAAGCCGTTTCCGAGAAAATTGAGTACACATTTCTTCCCTAATTTTCACATATTCAAAATTCAATTCACATTTTTCCCTGATTTCCACATATTCAAATTCAATAGCAAATTATGGGACCATAAAACCTTTCATTTGAGTCTAAGTTTGTGAAAATCGGTTGGGCCATCTACGAGATAAGTGAGTTCATATTTTTTCCATTATTTTGGTGCATATCATCCTGTATCTCCGGAACCAGAAATCGACATATGACATTCGGCCCTCCGGGTCTCGGTTAAAAAGTTGTTTTTCCCAGTGATTGCATAGAATTTCTATATGAGGAAGGCAAAAGATTGACAAGTTTACAATACATTTTTGCAGGACTCGTCTTTTTGCAACTATATTCATTTGAGAAAAAAAACTGATAAAGCAAGTTTAGCCCTTTTCAAAAGATAGTCTTGATCAAATTGAAAAAAGTGGGTGGGTAATGTCAAAGACCTAACTGGATGTCGTGAATACCAATAAACCTTCACTTTTCTGAATATCTAAAATCGTTCTCATAAATTGAGATATTGGACGAATTCACGACACAGTTATTTTAACACACAAAATAATAAGACAGGACAAAAGATAGTAAAAAAAGGCGGGTGGGTAATGTCAGAGACATAACTGGATGTCGTGAATACGAAAACAACTGACATGTTCCTTAACACTTCCGAATATCAATTAGTTGATCAATTGTATGAATTATGCAAGCATTCCCCTTTTTCACATTTTTAGCAAAAGCAAAGAAGGCTTCACTTGATCTCGATTACTGTGAATTTCATACAGCGAAAAGTGCACAAATATAATCAAACTGTTCTAGATTTGCACTAAACTGAGAATATTTTTCTTCGATTTGCGAGCAAGAAATCCTAATAGTTCTTTAGAAAACTTTTAGAGCCATTAGAACGGCTGATTTCGTGTAATGCTCTCCACCGTTGCTTTTTCACTAATGCTAATGACTGGCAGCTGTGACGTAATGGCTCTTGTCGGAAGCGAAACTAGCTTTGCAAACGACACAAAATACATCTGCTCGCAGTGGCGATAGAATCCAAACTGATCCAATTTTTGTTGAGAGGCTTGTTTTTACCTGATCTCGTTTGTAGCTTTTTCACTAATGGGCGGTCCTAACGGCTATAAAAATAGCAGCATATAGAATTTTAATTTCGACATTTCATTTCGGATTTGCATTTCATTGAAAGAAACTATCCGGATGCTGTACGGGATTCATTCCTGCCTTTCAGAAGGACCAAATTGTGGAACTCACTACGATATTCACCACTTTCCGGAACATTTTTCTCGAACGATTTGTTGTACAGCAGCAGATATTTTGTTCTCTTCCTCAGAACGCGTTCTGATTGGCTGGTGTTGGCATGGGTCAAATGAGACAGGTTTTTCAATAGTGTACTATTGAAATACTTCAATGCTTTTTCTTTACACGTTTAAGTTGAAAAATTTCGATTTTATTGGTAGTTAGGTTATATAAATCCTTTCACAGATCACTGAGCTATGAGCTTTAAAAATACGAGAAAGGCAAACGCGCCTTATGAATTATCCTCTTTGATACTCGTTTATAATAAACATTTCAGAAAAGTTTAATTTTGAATTATTTGAGATTATGTCACACAACTGAAAATTTTATCATAAAATTGTGATCATATTTCCGATGGCATGTTGCAAGAATTATGTTGATTCATTAGATACAACAGGAAATATTCACGATCAAAAACTTATCACTCTCTCAGAGGGTAAATTCTGAAAAGGCGCCCCATACTAAAGTAAGTCGTATTCACGACAAAATTGTTTGCCTGGCGAACTACAATCGGTATGAGTATTTTTTCACAATCGATGGTCAAAAACAGGTACAAATCCCATAAAACTGCCTGATAAATTCTTCTAGTTTGCAAAGCTTGTTAGTTTGTGGGCATGCAAACTCAACTCCGCACTACTGGTTCCCCATTTTCCATTTTCATACTAATGAAAATCTTATCATAAACTGCTGATCGTATTTCCGATATCATGGAGAAAACATTAGGTTGTTGGGTTAAGTACATATTAATAGATATTCACGATTAAGTTCTACCCATTCTTGTACAGGATAAATTTTGAAAAGACTCCCCATAGTAAAGTAAGTCGTATTCACAACAAAAAGAAAGTATTCAAAGCGACTTTTTGTGACAAATTGTATATGTACAGAATGTCCCATTGATATCTGAGAGGGTGCTGCCAACATTTGTTCGAGTTGGCGCAAATCACGGACTTATTGCGAATGTTCTTGGTCATCCATGAACTACCTGGGGTTCAGCCCTTAAGATCAACCTGCATAACAAAGTCCTTTGAGGAGCTTATCGTCCACGGTCCATATTCGTGGTACAACAACGTGCAGCAGATTGCGTATGGACGAATTTATATTTTTTATGTACTTTGTGTTCAAATCAAATAAAATTGAAATGAATAAATAAATTGAAAAAATCTTCATTTAAACGAAAAATTCGAAATAATGCGGTGTTTCATTTGATTTACGCAATATTCAATTCATACACACACAAGACTCTGCTTTCAAACTGAGGCTCCAGTGTACAGTTTTCTTATTACACTTTTGCGAATAGACACTTGATATATAATCGACTAGGGCCTAGGGGTCTTTTGAGCTGTTGACGTAGGAATACAAAAATCAAAATTACTGCTACAATTGGATTTGAATATAAAGGTGCCAGTTTTTGTGGTGTTCCATGTAAACTTGCTTGTATCTACGCAAAATCCACTTTCGTAAAAAAGTTCCTTGATAATTTTGGATGCCCTGAAAAAGACCGTTTAATTTGTTGGTGCTGATCGCGATCATCCTACACTACATGATCAAGGTCATCTTACGTTTGTTTGATACAAACAAATGAATGCGAAGAAATAGCAGAATTTAGATGAATTCAGTATAATTTCCATCTAAAGCGATACACTTGAACCATCGCTCTTCCAACATTTTGATGCCCTTTCGAATACAAAGATTTGTCATGGCCTTCAAAATAGGCTTCCGTTTCTGCAATGACTTCAGCATTCGACGAAAATTTCTTTCCCGGGAGAAACCTTTTCAGGTTTG